>NW_026652285.1:51799750-51920206 GCF_009828535.3 Hylobates moloch | reverse complement strand
ATATATAGTTATATAACTATAAATATATATAGTTATATAACTATAAATATATATATAGTTATATTTATATATTTATATAAATATATATATTTATTTTTTTTATATATAAATATATATTTTTTAATATATAGTTATAAAATGTTTTCTTCCATTTTATATTAGATAATATAAATTGAGATTTCGTTCTTTATTGTAGAGCACCGTCTTTTGGAATAAGTCCACTAATTGGAGTTCCACATTGATTTTCTTGCATAAATCTTGTCCATAATGAATCATCTGTAATTTTCAATTCCTGAATTTCATAAAGAACATTTGGCAATCAAGCTGAATGTAGGAAATTTTTGTATTTTTATCTCTTCCAACATTTTAATATACTTTTCCTACATCTAATATAATTACAATGTTTTAGCTACTTGTATGTAGACTCTCCATTTCTAACATAATTTTCATAGAAATAATAAACGTGTCTTTGAATGCTAACAAGTAATCACCATACATAACTGTATGAAAATCATCATCAATACCTCCTCTAGATTCAGGAACAGTGGATCCTGTTCTGGACCCATGCTTTAGGAGTCCAAATTTTGGTCTTGCTTTTGCCATGTTCCTCTCAATGGAGCCACACAACATACCCATCCAGAGCTCACGTGCCCCTTTCTAAATCATGTTCCAAGTACAAAGTCCCTAAAATTCTCTGCCCAAATAGCAGTCAACGTTAGCAAAGTTTGGAAGCATGGGTTAGGTGTTTGAATCCTATGTGAGACCCTTTTGGTGGGAGACACATTCGAGGTTGGAAGAGAGAGAGAGAGGCTGCAGAGCAAAGACTACATGCTCTAGACGAGATGGTGCCTCTTTCTGGGCCACCATGTTTTACATGGAGCACCAAAGATTTTGAGAACTGGAAATCTGAACTTGGCCTTCTCAACCATTTTGAAAATTTATTTGTCAAGTAAGGAGAATACAACATACTTTCTTTAAGGGTTTGTTATTTTGAATTATATATTTCAATATTTAGATGCAAGGAATATGGGCCTCCATTTGTACTGTGTCCATGGCCCCATTAATGGTAGGGGTATGCCTGATTACAAGAAGAGATGTAAGTAGTTTGGGACACACAAAACTGACTCTTGGCAGGTCCACAACACAGCTGGTAGGAACAGTAGTGACCAAAACATATACTATAGCCTCCTTCTAGCCACAGACCTTCAGAAGCCATGGGGCCAGCTACAGGTGGAATGGAAAGGTGGCAAAGTGGAAGTTGGTAAAAAAAAAAAAAAGTTTCGACTGTACTCTTACCTCACTGAACCCTGGTCTTGGATCTGTAAAATGAAAATAGCCATGTCTAACCCACAGGCGTATTGTGAGAAATAAGTAGATCAATATAGAGAGTGTTTCAAATGAAGGCCAAGCACATAACACATAGTAAAAAAAAATCACAATTTTTTCCACTAAATTTTCCTAGTTAGAATATTAAACATACTATTTACTAATTATATAGCACTCTCCATGTGCCCTTGAGTATCCTCTTGTCATCCTGGTAAATGGTGGAGCCAGAATTCAAGCCTAGGCATCTGGCTCCAGAATCCACGTTTTTTGGTGAGTCCTTTCTCATTTTTAAAATCTCTCTTACTTGGATAGGACCCTCTTTTTATTTTTTACACCTCCTTGAAATGGTATTGTACCTTAGCTGAGCCTATTAGGAAAACATGCTGGCTACAACAAATAGACTGGTTATATGATACGAGTGCTTCATAAACTTTCAAGTATTACAGCCTATATGGTAAAGATAAAGACATTTTCTGACCTCTTCCTATACCCAAACTTTCCCTGGGTCACACAATTTATAAAAGATGACCTTTAACTTCCACGTCATTATGACTTCAAGGATATTTCCGGCCATTGTTTTTACATACATCAGTTATTTTATGTTGACATTATAGGTGTGTGTTTCCTTGTTTGATTCCTAAATGAGCAATTCTACTTCTAGCACTGGACCTTTAACTTGTTTATTTCAGCTAACTTTCACATTTATTATGGCAAATTCTGAATTGCCTACTACCCTCGCCTAAGTCAAGGTTATCAAGAAATTTATAAGGCACCCTGGAATATATATATATACCCTAAATGGACCTGTAGGAGACAATCATGAAGAATTTAATCAAAGAAAATACAAGATAAAAAGAAAAAAATCACATTTCACTATAAGTATCTAGTTCAAAGATTTCAAGATTGTGGTCGTTAAGCTAAAATCTGTACAAACAGCTGGCTAGTCCACCGTGTTTCAAACTTGTCAGGTTAGGAAATTTTGCATAAAAACCCAGATTTCCAATTTCTCCCGAAAATTGTAAAATCTGTTCACCCAACTCAGATTCCTACATGGCAGCCATCAGCTGGAATGGAGCAGTTGCATGAATTCTCTTGTTCTCTGCAGTCACTAGCATTCCCTAAAGTTTATGCCTTCTAGTTCAATTATTTAATTATCTACCTGCACCCAGGAGACATTTGAGAATAAACTTCTAATCTGGATGGCTTGGCGTAGTATAGATAAAACTAAAGTTTGACGTTTCAAGAAACTGATTTGGTTTTTTTGTTTTTTGTTTTTTTGTTTTGTTTTGTTTTGAGATGGAGTCTCACTCTGTCGTCCTGCCCAGGCTGGAATACAGTGGTATGATCTCAGTTCACTGCAACCTCCACCTCCCAGGTTCAAGTGATTCTCCTGCTCCAGCCTCCTGAGTAGCTGAGATTACAGGCATGCACCACCACACCTGGCTAATTTGTGTATTTTTAGTAGAGACAGGGTTTCACCATTTTAGCCAGGCTGGTCTCAAACTCCTGACCTCAGGTGACCTGTCTGCCTCAGCCTCCCGAAGTCCTGGGATTACAGGTGTGAGCCACCATGCATGGCCTTAAGAAACGCTTTATCTCCCACAGATGTATGTGCTAGCCAAGATTTACTGATGACCAGATTATATGATTTAAATTCAAAAGTTTTACTAAAGTTATATTAAATTATATCAATTTTATTCCCCTTTATCTTTTTAAGTCACAGTTTTTCTTACTAGATCACAGCAAGAAGTTACATTTATCTAACAAAATTTATTCTTTACATTGATTATTACAATACAACTCATTCCTATGGAATGCCCCAGCCCATTACTCTATTTTTCCAATTCAGTAAGTTAAGATGATGTGTGATGATTTTCAGAATTGCTCAGAGCTGCCAGAGTGAACACATTCTTCCTTTACGTGATCCCGGTAATTTAAATGAGTTACTTCCATCATTATTTCAGCATTTGGAACAGATTTTACACAAGTGAACAAAACTCAAGCAAATTTGCCATGAAGGTAGCATGTCATGACCAAGGATTTTTTGCATTGCAAATTATTTAAGCAACTATAAAATCTTAACAAATGGGCATTGTGACTTCTAATAGTAATAAATAGTAAAAGAGTAAAATCTGATATTTTCTTCTATGATCATTCATAAGTCATAAATCAATTAATAACATGCATTCTTAGAATCACTGGGTTTTAAACCCAGCTCTAAAATTACGTCTAAGCCACTTAACAGAAGAATGTCTTAGATGGGAATTCTCTGGCAAAAAATCTAGCTTGTTAAATGGACCCTTTGTATAAATATATGCTAAATAAGATGTAATGTACAATAACTTGCTTGGGCAGAAAAATGAATGGGACAGGGTGAGACAAAATTTCACAAGAAAGCTTATTAAGGTTTTAATCCTCTGCAGAGCCTTCTTTTTTGATTAAGACACTTTAAAAACCAGCTTTCTGGCTTTAAGTCATTCAGATGAACCATGTATTATTATCACTAATTTTTCTGTTAACTTGCTGAGATGCTGAGAAAAACATGCTACCAATAACGTGCTTTTAGTCTCCAAGTTGTTAAAACAACTAATGCAATCAGTTGTCTGATTCAGTTGGTGTCATCCAAACAGCTGTCAACATATCCTGGCCTGACCTTCTGTGGACAGAGCAAGGGAACTGGCTAAAATTTCCATCACTTTGCCAAGGAAATGGATGCTATGTGTGGTGGTGGGGAAGGGAGGTCCAGATTGGGTCTGTTTCACCCATTAGGAAGTGAGTTTGGCAAGGGAACATAGGAAAATAGTCCATTGATTTCTACTCCATTTCAAGACAATAAATGAACCATCAAATGACCAATGGGAAAAGTAAAAATCCCAGTCTCCCCCACAGAATGCCTACTGTGTCCTCACTTTTCTCTAGCTACAGTTCATTTTCTCTCTCCACTGTGCAAAATCTACCTACCTTGCAGGGCATCAGCTCCTTAGAAAAGGTCTATCTGCCTTGAGAATGTGCCAGAGCCACATTTTCTAAACATTCAGACCTTTACACTGGGCTTATATTCAACTATGAAGTGGAACCAAGTGAAGAAAATAGGGCTGTGCAAAGGGCAATTGGACTTATTTTCATACCTAAATAGGCCTCCAAAATTTTTCTCAAAACACACATGGCTGTTAAGCCCTGGGAGTCTTTTGGAATGCTGATCATACAGAGTTTGGTTTTGTATAAGGCAAAGTCACTTCCCTGGATACATAAAACAGGCCTCATGATATAAAGTAGACTGTTGGTTTGGAGGAACTTCTAGGTACAGTCAAGAATTCAAAGACTCTATGTTCACTGTTGTCTGATGAGTATAGGAGGGTAAGAATTAAAAAAAAAAAGTGTAAAGCAAGTACAGCACTAAATCTCACAATCGGCACAGGATCAGCCTCTCTCCTGTTCTCCAGTCCAAGAGAAGATAAAAATCAATTAAAATGTGATGCTGGCTGGGCACAGTGGCTCACACCTGGAATCCCTGCACTCTGGGAGGCTGAGGTCGGGGAAGTGCTTGAGTCTAGGAGTTCAAGGCCAACCTGAGCCACATAGAGAGATCCTGTCTCCACAAATAATTTAAAAATTAGCTGACTGTGGTGGAGTGTTCCTAAAGTCCCAGCTACTCAGGAGGCTGAGGTGGGAGGATTGCCTGAGCTCGAAAGTTTGAGGCTATGGTAAGCTATGATCGGTGAGCCAAAACTAAGCCTGGAAAGAGGATATCTAACACTAAAACTTATCTATCACAGGCTAACCTGTGCTAATACAGAGACTCCAAAATACAATGGCTTAATTAATATAGTTGTCTTATTTCTCATGTAGCAGTACAGAGATAGGCAGCAAGTCATCTTCAATATGTGGTTTCTGTCCTTGGGTCCAAAATGACTACTTCAGGAAGTTGTCACCTTTCTAAGTCAACAGGGTAGAAAAGGAAGTAGATGGAAAACAGCTTCTTGATTAACAACATGACATAGAAGTTGTACCCATTACTTCTGCTCATATCCCTTCAGTCAAAGCTTAGTACATGGTCATCATACTGAGCTGCAAGAGAGGCTGGCAATAATTGATAGGCATTAAGTGTTAATTATGTCAAAAGCTACTCGGTGAGGGAGGACCTGCATTAGTCAGTATACACAAGGTTTTAGTCTTGATCTAAGCCAGGATGGGATGGTAGGAATTCCATTATTAAAATTAGAAGGAAAAATGGATATTGGGAGATAATTAGCCATGTCTGCCACACAAGTAAGGATTCAGATTCCTTTGGTTTCTTCTTCAGATTCCTAAAGTTACACATATATGTGAATATATGGTCAATCACCAAGGGAAATAAAGATCCCCAAAGGAAAAAAAAATATCAAATACACAAATTCAGTGAATTTTCTGGCTTTTCTGGAGTATATTTTTTCAAGCATATAATAGATATGCTAAAGCTAGCTCTCCCCTCTTCTAGCACATCTTATAACTGGCCACAGTTTTACAATTATTTCACATCCTCCCATTGGGTCTTACCTTGCCAGATAAAATAAACATACTTCCATGAAAATCTCAGAGAGTTGCTTCCCCGCAACCTACATCTTTGTTGTCTCATGCTCCTTCCCAAGACCAGAAAGAAAGTGAAACTAGGCATTGTTGCCTTCCCTTATCATTTCCCTAAGTACAATAAAATGAAGTCCTATTGTTCCATTCTATGAAAACAAAAAGTTTTCTTCTGTGTTCCACTTGAAAAATAATAACAATAAGCAGCAAACAAGTAGGATATATTAAAATTTCAACAAAATAGAGAAAATGATTATATATTACAATGAAGAGAAGAAAACATAGAGTAGCACTTTGATGTGTAGAACAGACACATTAACAGAGCCTGCTCTGTAGATGTTGCAGAAATCAGTAGTGCTAATTGCCAAATATCCAAATATTCTTGGTTTCCCTGTTTGAGGCAAAAAAAAAAAAAAAAGATTTACTCATGGGCTCATTAATGACTAGGAAGAGCCACGTGACTAGTTCTAGGCGGTGAGTTCTAAGCAGAAAGAATGTGTGTCATTTCCAAACAGATCATTTAATTGCAGCTACAAATCTCTCCAGAGCTTTCCTTTCTACTGCCATGATTTCCACATGGTGGTTTCCCACTGGGCTTGAACCCCAGATGGAGGATCACATAAAGCATGACCATGTCTGAGTGACAACTGACCTCAGTGGACATGGAGTTTGATAGAGAAATAAACCTTTGCTCTTTAAAGCCACTGAGATTTAGGGCTTGAAAGTTACCACAGAAAAAGCTCACCTATGCTGACTGATGCAAACTCTCTGACAAAGGTACTCTTTTGAATTTTATAAATATTTAGTGACTATCCATGATATGCCAAACACTGCTCATTTCATTTTCATACTAACTCTATTGTATAGAGGAAACTGAGGCAAGGTTATACAGCAAGTCAGTGGTGGATTTAAGATCTGAATTCTGACTCCACGTCTAGCTCTCATTCAATTACACCCATGACTCCATTTATTCAATCATCGAAATGTTATAATCAGTCTTAGGCCACCACATTCAGTATCCAGAAAAGTCTGTGGTTCCCAGTATTCCTGTGCATTAGAGACATTTTCTTCTGCAAATTGGCACATACTGGCAAAATCTAACCTTTTAAAATTGCTGTCCTCACACAGCACAGAAAGAGTTCAAAAGTAGGAGTTAAAAGCACAATTTTCCTCTTAGTAATGTCTTTCCTCCCAGACAAGAGCCACAAAGGCAGCAATCTGAGTGATCAGCTCTCCTGGACTCCTTAGTAGCTGTCCATGGTGATCCCTGGCACAGGTTTTGCTCCACGCTGCCACCGTCACCATAGAAGCACTAATTTCCCCATTCTGGTGCTGAGCAGGTGATGGATGGAAAACTGGACGGTGACCCAATTTACTGTGCTGCAACAACAGAACAGCATCCCAGCTGGAGACAAGACATTTCAGCTTTGCTCTTTTCAGAGATATTTGTATAGATAAATGGAAGTTTATGTGAGCACAAAGAGGATATATTGTCCTTCTGATACACACATGTAACTTCGATTCTGCCAGCAGTCATCATTATAATAAGTGAGGTTTATAAAAGATTCTTTATCCAGAAGGATCCCAAAGAGCTTCACAAAAACTTCACAAATTATAGGCAAAAAGCCTTCTTTCAGGTCCACATTGAGAACCTCATTGCTAATATTCTGCTTTCCCCACAGCAACGCCTCCAGATGTCAATGAGAGATGACCCACGTGCCAGGAGAATAGAATGTTGGAGTCAAAACCAACCATGAGGCCAGGACAAGGGAAATTTTGCCCCAAATACATATAAGAACTGTGTCTCTGCCCACATTGGGGATTGAAAATGACAGCTGCTTAACAGTCACCCACAAGCATGGTGCACATGGCTCAACATGAAGAGTCAAAACAACACTGCTGTACCCGCTGGAAAACTTCACGGGGAGGTTAGGCATAAAGAAGTGGAATTGGGCCTTTTTCCTCTTGCCAGATGTGCCACAAGCTCACTCATTACACATTCAATAATGTGTACAGATTAAGTTGGGATAAAAACCAACAACTCAACTGTGAAACAATTCATAAAACAAATCAGCTCCAGTAATGACTGAACTGGGGTTTTCTAGTTGTTGGGTTAAAATTTGTTTTTCAGTTTGCTACCAGGTTAACTATTATGACTTGAGTTATAAGGGAAATTCAGTTAAATCTTAAAGTGCTGTCTAAAGAATTAAATCACTTTCTTTCAATGCACCTCAGGGAAACTCAGATTGAACTGGATTATGTATTAATTCAACTTCATGAGGAAGGTGATATATTATCCCCATTTCCCAGATGTAGAAACTGAGGCTCACACTCACATAGCTGGTAAGTGGCAGAGCTGCGATTCAAGCTGAGTTCCTCTGATTCAAACCCAGAGTCTTTATCAACTTTACATATTCTGGCAGAACTATAGCAGCTGCATATCTTCATATATAGTGCGCGTGCGTGCGTGTGTGTGTGTGTCCCTTTTGTAAAAAAGAGAAAGATTTGGTGTGTATTTTTTAAACCAGACAATCCCTTAAAGCCCAACTATACTTCGTTAGTTACATGTTAGTAGTCATCACATATTTTATTTCATACCAAGGTGAGTCTCCATGTTCAAATCAGAGCCCATGCTCTGAGCTAGGACTAAATTATATTAGGAAGCATGTGGGGCATGGTAGTTCATGCCTATAATCCCAGTAATTTGGGAGACCAAGGCAGGCAGATCACCTGAAGTCAGGAGTTCGAGACCAGCCTGGCCAACAGGGTGAAACCCCATCTTTACTAAAAATACAAAAATTAGCTGGGCGTGGTGGCACGTGCCTGTAATCCCAGCTACTCAGGAGGCTGGGGCAGGAGAATCGCTTGAACCCAGGAGGCGGAGGTTGCAGTGAACCAAGATCACGCCACTGTCCTCCAGCCTGGTCAACAGAGCGAGACTTTGTTTCAAACAAAAGAAAAATTATATTAGGAAGCTTGAAATATTGTAAGGAAAGCTAAGTACATATTTTAAGCTCTATACTGGATAGTAAAATAAAACTAGATAGAATAGAAGCTATATATTAGAGACTATGTGAAAAGAACTAAATTGGATGGGTAATAAACTACTAACGCCTTCAACTTTTTAGAGAATGAAGCAATCAACATGGGATGGAAAAGCTGAGATATAAAACTTGAGTGGACCTCGAAGAATAAATCAAAGAGGCAGAGCAACAGAGAGTTATTTAGAGCTGATTGTTCCTGGCCTGTGCTGGCTCCATGGCCAGTGTACCCAACTGGCTGCCACCTGCCTCCCTCTTCTGCTCTCTCACTACGTCTAGCTCCTTCCTACACCAAAAGCCAACAAACACTGATGTGAGTAGGGAACAAGCCTGGGCAGCATGAAAATACCTAAACACCTTTTCCTAATCCTGTGTAATTCAATGGAATTAACTTTTGATTTTAGAAAGAAAGATTCAAGCGTGTAAAGTACTCTGCTGAAAACCAGAACAGACTTCTGTTTCAAGATGACCACCTGAACATCCTTGCCGAAATGCTTGCCTCCACACTTACAAATGATTACTGAGATGACAAAAGTGATGCAAATAATAGAAGATCATCTGCTCCCTTTTTAAAAACAATAATAATAATTATTATTATTTTGAGACAGAGTCTCACTCTGTCGCCCAGGCTGGAGTGCAGTGGCACGATCCCTGCTCACTGTAAGCTCTGCCTCCCGGGTTCACGCCATTCACCTGCCCCAGCTGGGACTGCAGGCGCGCGCCACCATGCCCAGCTAATTTTTTGTATTTTTAGTAGAGACGGGGTTTCACCATGTTAGCCAGGATGGTCTCGATCTCCTGACCTCATGATCCGCCCACCTCGGCCTCCCAAAGTGCTGGGATTACAGGCGTGAGCCACCGCGCCTGGCCTTGCTCCCTTGTTGAATTCCATGTATCAGAAGTTTGAACTGGAGGAAGACTTCCCAAGCATAGCACCAATGGAAAATATATATGTAAACAAAGTATTAGTAGATGTGACTTCTGTGCATAAAAATATAAACTCTCTGGATATAAAAATAAATTATGAACAAGATTGAAGACAAAGTACTAATGACAATACTCACAGCCGAGGTGATAGAATAAGAGGAATACATATAGGGCTTTTACAAATCAATAAGAAAATATGAATGCCCATTATAACAATTAGACGAGGCAAAATGTATTTTAAAATGTTAAACCTCATTAATAATCAAAGAAATTATTATGAAAACAGTGATATGCTGGTTTTTACCTGCCATACTGGTATTTTAAAAAATTTACTCAAGAGTGTTACATTGCTGTGGGAAGTGTAAATAGTTACCATCTTTCTGAAGAAATGCTTGGAAATAATGAACAAACATTTTTGCATGCCATTTGACCTAGAAATTTTATTTTTATGAGCCTATTATAATAGCCAGGAATATATGCAAAAGCATACTCCAATAATAGTCAACAAAACACTTTTTATAATACTGCAAAATTGGAAACAACTTAAATGTCCAAAACATGGGGTTCTCATTAAGTAAATCATAGTAAGTCTGTTTAAAACAATACTGCTTAGTCTTTTAACATAGTGATATAGCATTATGTTTTTAAAATAGAAAAATATTTAGGATATTCAATTTGTACATACAGCATGATCCCATCTCATTTCTAAGAAATTATACACACAGAAGGAAAGGGACCAAGAACAATGTTAATATCACTAGATTGTGAGATTACAGGTAATTTTCTACAATAAACATATATTACTTTTGTTACAAGAGAAAAATATGTTATTTAGGAAAAAAAAAAGCACTGACATATATAACCATCTTAGAAGTGAACATTCAGCTATAATCTACTCCCATCAGAAGCACTGGAATTTTGTGAGGATTACTCTTACGAGCAATCAGACCTGACTCTCCAAAGGAAATAGTTACAGAGAGAAAATCCAAGCGATTATAGGAAATCAGTATCCAAGAGCAATACTATTCCTACATTCAAATCTTTAGGTGAAACCAAGTCCTAACCTAGATTAGCGATTATTCACTCAACATTGTCTTCAGACTCTCAGCTTCATCCACTATTCTGAACCAATCCTGAAAGAGACTTAATGCATGCAGTTATTAAGCTCTGGAATTAGTCTTGCTGCTGCCTTAACCAATTAATATCCTCTTTGCCTGAGAATGGAGTATCCTGACACTCCTAGGTGACCACAGAGTTGCAACCCTATTTTCAGTGTCTGCCCAGGTGTCTAATAAGGACATCTATTTCTGCTGTCATGCCTGACAGTATATCCCTGCATTAATGCTAGTTTTCCTGTTATGGACTAAATGTTTGTGTTCCCGCTAAATTCATATGTTGAAGCCCTAACCCCCAGTGTGGCTGTATTTGGAGATGATGCCTCTAGGACAGTAATTAAGGTTAAATGAGGTCATGAGAATGGGCCCTGATCTGATAGTGTTACTGTCCTTATAAGAGGAGACAGAGAACTCAGTCTCTTTCTCCGCATATGTGCATGAAGAAAGTCCATGTGGGGACGCAGTGGGAAGGTGGCCATCTGTAAGCCAGAAAGAGAGCCCTCACCAAGAACTGAATTGACCAGAACCTTGATGTTAGATTTTCCAGCCTTCAGAATCGTGAGAAAATAAATTTATGTTGTTTAATCCACTCAGTCTATGGTGTTTTGTTATGGCAGCAGAGCAGGCTAAGACATCTCAACTTGGAACTCTTGAATGGAGCTCTTAGTAGGTTTCCCCCAAGTCTCACCATTATCTGTTTCCCCAGCAATGTGGTTACTGCAAACTTGTGGACACGCTAAAGTCATAGCATTTCCTTATTCCTTTCCTTTGGTTCTGTCACTACTTGAAACATATGCAGACACGATCTCCCTCCAAATTGTCCCATTTATGCCATTCTCATTCCCATACCCTCCCCAGTCATTTCTTTTGGCTTCAAATGAAGCCTGAGATTTCTACGCCCTTAGACCCTGCAATTTGAATTGTTGTCCTCTCAAGCCTGAAGCCTAATCCTACAATTCTGTTAGTTCTAAAGCTGAATGACCAAGGCCTATGTCCTCTTCTTTTTCCCTCGCCTAGCCTGAAGCACAGAAGCCCAAGCATGGAGCAGTCAAGCCATTCAAGTTTGAAAAATAGTTCCCTTCTCTAGCCCTGATGTAAGAGCTAATCTGATTATCAAACCTTACTCTACTTCTCCATGGATGAGGCTGAGGATTTTATTTTCTTTGGTGGGAGAGAAGAACAGAAGAAATACACAGTGAGTGCTTTGGTGCACCATCTAGTGTGCCCCTTTAGGACCTAGGCACTGATCCCTGAGCTCTTAGAAATGCTGGCTTCTGATAACTCACAACTGAATCACCTTCTAAGAACTGAACTGAACCCTACTGAAGAGAGCCACCACATTCAAGGTGATTCAGTTTCCTGGGGTAGCCTATGTCCAATTACAGGTAGATGTGGGGGCACCAATGCTAGCATCCTTGCCTCAAGGTGGCATAAATCAAAGAGCCACTGAAGGTTTAGAGCTCCCGGTAGGATTGGCTGGGGCCTTAGTTGAGATTGCATCTCAGTTCAATTTTCCCATCTGCTCAATCCTAGTTCTTTCACTCACTCACAAGCACTGATTCTGAAGGTGTTTGCAATAAACCTCTGCAAACAAGTATCCTCCTTAGAATCTATTTCCTATGGAAGCCAACCTAAGACAGGTTAGGCAAACAACTAATACATTGCTAGTGGTATAAATTTTTCTTTAAGATATTCTGAAAGAAAGTTTACAAAGTTCTTTCTCCTCTGCTCAACTGCCCATTGATCAAGAGCTCCATTCCATACCTTTCTTTACATTAATCCCTGGAGAGTGTTAGGCTTGCATAGTTCTGAGTTAAACTCCAATGCGTCCATGGTTGACTAAGGTCAGCTGAATTTATGGGTCACCCTTAAGTAGGTTAAGTAGATTGAGCAGTACACACTGCCTGGCTTGCCTTAGGCTCTCAAAGGAATAAATATTCTTTTATAAAAACACACCACACCAATGCTCCAATTAGGATATGTGTTTCCTGTTCTATCAGCCTTGTGCTTCATTCGTTATTTCAAAAATAATACTGTACCTTCTATGTGCAAGGCACTGTGCTTATCAGGGACTATGGAAGTACCAAAAATCTGCCACAAGCTTTTCTCTAAAAAGTTGGATGCCATATTGAAAACAGTGAGAAGCATTCAGTAAATAACTCAAGATGAGGCTCCAGGTTAGATACTGTAGGAGAGATCAGGGAATATAAGACAAAACGTGTGCTCAGATACAGTACCATCTAGTTGAGGAGAGAAGGCTTTCAGAAGACAATATATGCCCAGCTCCAGAGGAACGTTTGCTACCAAAGCACAAAATGTGACAGCATTAAAAGGGGTAAAGAATAACAAAAAGAGACTCCCAGAAAGAGTGCAGCAATAAATAAAACGTCACCTCTATAAAGTGGCCTGGGCACAAATCAAGGCTAACTTTTCACTCGATTGCTCCATTTCACTTTCTCAGAAGAGATCTTTTTCCTTCTTCCACATAGAAGAAAATTGTATTTTTTTCTTGTTAGGAAGACCCTTCAGACTTCAGACAGTAAACATTAACCTCCTGCATAATGAAACCTCAAGATTGAATCGCTAGGAAATTTTCCACTTTTGCCAGTCTTGTGAGGAAGGTGTTCATTTTCATGGCTGGATTGTCAACTTCTTCTGCTTTATAAACTTTTTGTTTCTAGTCATAATTTTGGTAGACTTTGAAGGAAATCAGCTCAAATGTTGAACTTCATTTTCTGATTACTTATTACACACACACATATACAACAACCACTACTTGAAACTCATTTCCTGAAAGGTTAAGGTTTAAATGAAGATTGGCTGACCCATTTTAGAAGCACATTAAATGGGCTTGGATTGTCTGCATTATACAGTGGGCAGATTTCTCGTGGTGAAGCAGGAGAATAGGGTCTGGAGGCAGGGAGCCTGGGGCTGTTTTGCGCCGACTTCCTGGAACTAAATTGAAAGGAAAACCCTAACTTTCCATGCCTGGGTAACAAAGGGACCACAGGCTACTCCCTTTGCAAACCCCCAACCTTTTCTGCGTGGCAGATGAGAAGTTAGCTGTCTGCAACCAATCAGACTGATTGCCAGTGGAGTCTTTGTTTGCAACTTTGTAAATTCACCTTAGCCTCTGATTGGTTGAAAAAAGCAACCAATCAGATGTTTGCACAGGAATGTGACCTTCGTAACGCCACTTCAGCTTCTGATTGGTTGCTTTCGGCAACCAGTCATACCAGTTGGGGTCCACCACTTCATTTACACGAGGTGAGCACGAAGTGGCCAATGGGAAACCTGTAGGGGGTATTTTGAACGGGAGAAGATTTTGTATCCAGGCCCTTGACCTGCTGCTCTGGCTGCCCTCACACTGTGGAGTATACTTTCATTTTCAATAAATTCCTGCTTTTGTTCTTTTGTTGCTTCATTCTTTCCTTGCTTTGCTGAGAGTTTTGTCCAATTCTTTGTTCAAAATGCCAAGGACCTGGACAGCTTGCAGTCAAGACCCTCTACCAGTGACAATGGTGTCCATTATTAAATGAACGACAAATGATTGGCACCCTTTCCGTGACCAAAACTATTGATAGGAGACACCTACTGGTGGTTTCTAGAAATTACAACAGCTGGTTCGGCATAAGGATCTTGGTGAGGGCTCATAACTGGATCTTCATGGGGGCCAAAAGTGCATGAGGCAATGTTGAGTTTTTTCAGGGAGGGAGGATACGGGATTCCTAGTTTAAATTAGTTAAGGTAAAATCTTGTACATTTCTCCAGTAACAGAAGTGCAATGTAACAATGTCATTTTGTCTACCACTTAAATGAAAGGAGAAAGAAGTAGATGTTTTAAAGTATATTTCATTGGTCAGGACTAACATAAAATAGTTCAACAATGATGTCACTCTTTTGAAGATCAGTATTTGAGTTAAAATCACAGTAAGAATATAAATTCAAGACTTGAAACCACTCTAAGAATATCCTTACTAGAGCTATTATAAACTTTCATTTTCTACCTATAATTCATGAAATATATCCGTCCTCTTTGCACCTGATTTTCAAGTTAGCTTGCATCTCTGCACAGCTTTAATGTCACTGGTGACTGGTCATATATGGCACTTTTCTCCAATGGTAATCTCATTTTTCTCCATTGCTGAGTGTTTTCCATTTCAGCCTTCTACTAAAAGTCTTGTTTTATTGAGCTTATTGGACTATCTGAGGCCATATTCCAGATATTTATTGGAATATCTGAAACTCCATTCCCCATGCACATTTCCTTTAAAGAAAACTGGGTATCCATGTGAAACGTGGCAATTCCAGACAGGAATGTTCTCGAATACCAGAATCTTGACTTAAATTTGCAGGTAAGGCCATCAGAGCTGAGCTCACACTGGGGCATAAATACCATAAATCTGGCTAAATTAGTTATCTTAAGCACAGATGCTTATGAAGTTTGTGCTTGTGCATGTATGTGCAATGTAAATAAATTGTGTGGGTCAGGTATTAATTTCAATACCTTCACACCAGAAAATTAGAAAATCTCCTTAGAGGTTCTAATGAGGTCCAGATCATTTGCTAGAAATGTTATCCAGGTTCAGTGTCTGTTGATTCCTTTCTATGCCCAACACTCTTCAGTGGAATAATAGTTTCCTCAAATTAGGGCTTATACTCATTGCAGGGGAAATTATCAGTCTTTGTCTTCAAGAGTTCAAGACTTTATGAGCTAATAAATTCCAATCCTCCAACTCTAGAGAACACAGAGATCAGGATAAGAAACCTTACTTTCCACTACAGATGTTTCTTTAAGTGCCCACCTTGTACTAAGCAATGGGCAGGAAAGTAGGAATACGTAGTCTCTCTCTTTGAAATAATCACATTCCAAGGAAGGAGATAGTAACATAGGCAATTATGACGTGACACAAACCATTTCTTTGAAAGAGAGATATTTGCAAAGTGTAATCATTTTTCTAAAAGATGCAAAGCTAGTTAGTAGCAAAATGGGAATAAAGACTGGGTCCCTGCATTTCATTCTGCTGTGCCTTTCACAGCGCCACAATGGCAACCCCAGAAGAAACTTCATGTTTTGTGATAGACACGCACGCACACAGCTCAGGGCCCTGAGGCCTCTATAAATGCTGAAAAGTGCTGACAGGAGAACAGTATGCCTGCCATCAGCTGTATCAGACTTTCATAAGACAAGATGAAGCCACAGCCTGGAGAGTGTATCTCCTTCTCACCCATCTCGCCCCAGGGTTATCGTAGCCATGGCCTAAAGCAATGTGCTCTGACATAAGGCATGGCAACCACAGCAGATAAAAAGGAAGAAAAACATGGGGCAAGATTACTTTTTCTGCTATCATTCCTCTCCCTGGATATGAAGGATCCATTTATTAGTCTCCATTAAAATGCAGGGGAAAGACAGGTAGTATGATAGCTATATCGCATTTGCATGTTCAAATTACAAAAAGGCATCCTGTGTACATGCTTTCTACAACACACATGGTTGCATTAACCTATAACATAAGTGTCTATGAAATCTATGTGCCATCAACATCTTAGATGAAGGGTAAATAAATCTCATGGGTGAAGATAAAGAAATATATTCTTTCTCTACAAGTTTCCAGTTGACACTTCTTTCCTCTAATGCCCATTTTAAAAATCTTATTTCTTCTTAAATTTCATCTACCACCTTCAGATTTCTTGCAGATACCAACTAATAAACTGTTTAATTGGTGATAATAGTAAATTAGGACCAATAGCCTGGTAAATCCAATATAATGTGCAGACCTAAAGGATATTTCAGAACCAGATAACTTTTAATTTCATGCCACCTCAAGTATTATCATTAAGATAAAACTTTTTCACTGATTGAGCCATTCTGTCAAAATGACACAATTCCTGTAAATACTATCCAGAGTTTTAGAAGCTTCAACTTCTTTTTCTAGTTACTTATCTACATGTTGTAAAAATCTACACTGTCCCTAGCTAATCAGTCTCAGAAAATATGTAAAATTTACAATCCGACATGTTTTATCAATAAATAGAAATTATAAATTCATTGAAACTATAGTTTAAAAAATATCAGAAATACTGTACTATTCCTCCCATTAAAGACCAAGGCCAAGAATATCTTTGTGATGTCAGAGTAGAGAAGGGTTTCTTAAAGAGGACCCAAAACCCATGATCCATAAAATAAAATCTTTTATATATATATGTGTGTGTGTGTGTGTGTGTGTAGGGTGCAATATACACATATATGTGCATACATATATATACATATGCATACGTATACATATATATACATATGTATATGTATGAATATGTATATATGCATATATACATATATATAATTATACATGATTAATCAAATTATGGAAATTCTAAGGGCACCTAAACCAAGGAAAAAGACAAGGAAAATATTGGGAGATAATTTCACAATATGTATAACAGGAAAATGTTAATGCTTAGAATACATAAAGAGCTCCTAAAAATAAATAGGAAAAAAAAACAAAACCTAATAGAACCATAGACAGAGAATATATATTCTCAGTAGAGAAAAGTATATCCCAATAGCCAAGAAAACGTTTCTAACAACTCCCAGCACTTTAATCTATAAGAGTAATAGAAATTAAAATAACCCAACACTAATCTATCAGTTTTTAAACAATTCAAATATTTATAACTCTCAACTGCTGTGAGAATAGAGAAATTCTGGAGTCTGCACAATGCTAGTGGGATGATTAAAAAGGGGGTAATGGTGGAATTTGAGGAACAATTTGTCCACCTAAGTAAAATTAAAAGTATGCGTATCCTTAAAAAAAAAAGTAGGCACAGCCTATGATCCAGTGAAGACACTTGAAAAGAAGTCCATGCTTGCCCATAAGAAGAAAACATAAAGCATGTTTGTGTTATTATTTGTAATTGGAACAAAACTAAAAACAACCTAAAAGCTCACGATTAAGGGAATTTATACATAAAACAACATTGTTACATACTTGACTAACATGTATCAATTAAAATTAATACTTTAGCTGGGCACAGTGGCTCACACCTGTAATCCCAGCACTTTGGGAGGCTGAGGCAGGAGGGTAACTTGAGGTCAGGAGTTTGAGACCAGCCTGGCCAACGTGGAGAAACCCCACCTCTACTAAAAATACAAAAATTAGTCGGGCATGGTGGTACATGCCTGTAATCCCAGCTACTCAGGAGGCTGAGGCAGGAGAATCCCATGAACCCAGAAGGCGGGGGGTTTTGGTGAGCTGAGATCGCGCCACTGTACTCCAGCCTGGGAAGCAGAGTGAGACTCCATCACAAAAATAAAAAATTAATACTTTATATCTACATATAGCAAAATAGATATATCTCAGAAGCATGTTGAGTCAACAAGGAAATTATAGAATAGTAAATTCAATATCATTTATATATTTAAAAAAAGTAATATGATCATATAAACAGTAGAGTATCATGATTCCTCATATTTTTGGTGCAGAACAAACCACCCCAAAACTTAGGTAACTTCAAATAATAACAATATTTATTTTCTTCATCCTATGGACTAAATTATGTCCCCTTATATGTTGAAGCCCTAATCCCCAATGTGACTGTATTTGAAATAAGAAAGTAATTAAGTTTAAAAGAAGTCAGAGGCCAGGCGCGGTGGCTCACGCTTGTAATCCCAGCACTTTGGGAGGCCGAGGCGGGTGGATCACGATGTCAGGAGATCGAGACCACGGTGAAACCCCGTCTCTACTAAAAATACAAAAAAATTAGCCGGGCGTGGTGGCGGGCGCCTGTAGTCCCAGCTACTCGGAGAGGCTGAGGCAGGAGAATGGCGTGAACCCGGGAGGCGGAGCTTGCAGTGAGCCGAGATCGCGCCACTGCACTCCGGCCTGGGTGACAGAGCAAGACTCCGTCTCAAAAAAAAAAAAATAATAATAATAATAATAAAAGAAGTCAGAAGGTGGAGCCCTGATGTGATAGGATTAGTCTCCTTGTGAGAGGAAACGCCAGAGAGTTCACTCTGTCCCCCTGCCATGTGAGGACACAGCGAGATGAAGCTGACTGCAAACCAGGAAGAGAGCCCTCACCAATAGCAATCATGCTGGCACCCTGATCTCAGACTTCTAGCTTCTAGAACTGTGAGAAAATAAAGGTCTGCTGTTTAAACCACCCAATCTATGGTATTTTGTTATGGCCACCTGAGCTGACAAATATAGCTCACAAATTGCCAGTTGGACAGGTTTGATGGGGAAATCTCATTTCTGCTCCACTCAGCATCAGCTGAGTTGGCTCAAAGGCTAGAGGCTGAAATCATCTGAAGGCTGGATCACTTATCGGCCTGACACCTGGGGACTGGAAAGGCTGGGATCCTCGGGCATCTCTCTATCCAGATATGGTGCCCCCAGGTAAGTTCTTCAGCATTGTGGCTTCAGCTGGACTCCTCATATGTCAGCTCTGAGCTCCCAAGCTGTGTGTCCTCACAGAGAGAATGCCAGGCACACACCCTATCCCCTGTGATGACCTAGGCGTAGAAGCCATGCAGTGTTCTTTCCACTGTACTTTAATTGTTAGCAGTGAGTTACTAAGGTCAGCCTATATTCAGGTGTAAGGGCTATTAGCAATGCCTTTTTCTTTTCTTTTCTTTTCTTTTTTAGACAGAGTCTTGCTCTGTTGCCCAGGCTGGAGTGCAGTAGCATGATATCAGCTCACTGCAACCTCCACCTCCCAGGTTCAAGCAATTCTCCTGCCTCAGCCTCCTGAGTATCTGGGACTACAGGTGCTCACCACCATGCCTGGCTAATTTTTATATTTTTAATAGAGATGGGGTTTCGCTATGTTGGCCAGTCTGGTCTCAAACTCCTGACCTCAAGTGATCCACCTGCCTCGGACTTCCAAAGTGCTGGGATTACAGGAGTGAGCCACTGTGCCTGGCCAAGCACTACCTCTTAACGAGAGAAATGTCAAATAATTTGCAGAGCTATTTTAAAACCACCAGCATGTATGTGTGTGTGGTGGCGGAGGGGGGTTGTGTGTGTGTATGCACCACATGTACAAAAGTATTTTTTAAATGTCCTGAACACACACCAAATTCATGATTGTGATTGCCCAGTGGGGAAGATGAATAGGGCCAACCAAAAAAGTCCAGGTCAATCTTTAATGCTTTATTACTATTTTAATTGAGAATAATATGATAAAATGTTAATAAGTATCAATCCCATGAGATCAGGAATATTGCTTGTGCAGGTTAATTGCAATATTAGCCTTAATTAAAGGCCTCTCTATGTCCACACCTTCTACAATACCACTTCATAGTAGATACAATACACATCAAGATATGGTGTCTATTTCTGCACTCCTTGAACAAGACTGGATTACTGACTTGTTTGTGGTGATAAAAAGCAGAGAGTCTAGTGATGTGGCATTTCTGGGACAAGGTTTCAAGAGTCATGTACATTCCTGCTGTCTCTTTCTCAGGCCCCTGCCTTCACCATGAGAACAACCCTGAACTGGTTTATTGGAGGATGAGAGACCATGTGGAGCATAGCTGAGTCATTAAAGCTGCAGCCATCACAGACCAGCCAGCTCTTGCCCCTTGTCACACAAATCTACCAGCTGACCACAGATGCACGAGCAAGCTCAGCCCAGATCAACAGAACTTCCCATGCAGCCCTGTAGTCATGAGAAATAATAAATGATTAATGTCTTAAGCAACTAAACATTGAGCTGGTATGTTACACAGCCATACTAACTGATGTAGAGTACTTGTTACATTATTCTCTAAACTTTTCAATATTTTTACAATTATTGAAGATGAAAAAGAAAGAGAGAGCACATATGTGGAACAGAAAGAAAAATTAAAGCCACATTGGTGGAAGGTTCAAAACCCAAAAGCGCAATTGATCCCTTATTTTGAATGCTATGAGTAATAAAATTCCACAGATACTTATTAAATTCTTAGTACCTGTCAGGAGAACGTTTGCTATGATTCAAACACCACCATTAAGCATACTGAAACAACCAAACCACATTAATTACAATAAGAAAATTACACACTAGAAAATGCACTTTTGTTGGTATGTTGCTTTAATCTAACACAAAATACTGACAGTAATTAATCTTCGGTTGTTCCCTGAAATGAAACAGGCGTGAAGCGGACAGTTACTATTTATGCTTTGCATATCATATAATGGCAGTTAAAAACAACAAATAACAATGCCAAGATCAATGAAATACAGGCTTAGTAAACAAAGTTTTCTTAGCCCAAATCTACCAGGCTAGTGCAATGAGATTGAATAGTGGCAACATTTAACTCATCCAGTAATATCTTTATGTTTGAATACATCATATATGTGTGTATATATATATATGTGTGTGTATATATATGTGTATATATATGTGTATATATATGTGTGTGTGTGTATATACACACACACACACACACATATATATATGAGAAAATTTTGTAGTTTTTATAGCTTGGTAATTTATTTAAAAAACAAAACACGGACGTTTTCCATTCAAAAAGTGTTTCCTTCAGAAAAAAAAAAAAAGTTCATCTGAACCGTGCCCTCCACTAGTAGGGGTTCTGATATATGTATATTTCAAAGATACAGAAGCAAAGGCAGCAATAAATAGGAAAAAGCCTGTTATTCATAACATTATCTCTGAGTCCTAAAATTCTGGGTTCTGGTGTATCTAGCCATATTCCTACTGAAAAGAATTGCTCAGGTTACTGAGAACACGGCAGGAGCTCCAGTGACCAAAGCCCTTTTTATATTTAGACAGAGAAGGGGGTAGTTTTATTTCACCACCAATGAGTAAATAAGCATCTCCAATTTTGTACAACCATTGCAGTTTCATTTAATTTTATTCTTTACAATAAAGATAACATCACATTAATAACCCCAAATAATTTTGTTTTATTGTGCCACTCTTTTCACACCCATGAGATTCACAGATTGGTGGAAGAATCTTTTAGCAGACCAAGTGACCTAATTTCTGGTTTGAAAAAATACAAGGCATCATGTTCCCGTGTGTGTGCAGGTGTGTGTGTGCACACATGCTCACACACTGACCTAAAAGTCATTCTTTCAAGGGCTTCTGTGAGGCTCATTACATAGAGCAGATGAAAATTAATTGTTGAGGTAGGCAGCTATTATGGTTCTGTCCTCTTGGACCAATACATATAAAGACAATGGTGGGAAATCAATAATGTCACTAGGTCAAGGACACTTGGTAGTACAGAGCCAATAAACGTTCTTTGTCCATATTTACACAGGACAAATCTTTAAAAAAAAAAAAAAGAAAGAAAAGAAAAAGTGATTTCCAAAGCTATAATCTCTACTCATGTGAAAATCTCAAGGCTTTTGTGGAAGTTACTATCCAGTACATATTTCTGCTGTCAGACTATTTCTGTCACTGCATTTAAACCATGAAGTGCATTTGCTGCTGATTCGACTATTATGGCAGGAAAATGACCTGTAAAGTTCTTTTGAGGAGCCTGGCATTTTGCATACATTATAGAAATACAAGAGAAGAAATGTGTTGAAAATGAAGTTTATGAAAAGTCATCCAACTAAACTTTACATTTTATAGAATACAGAGACTGCCTGATTCGTGAGACTAAATGGGAATGGGGGAAGAATTTGTCAAGACAGAAAATCTACATATTCTCATGTTTTCAAGGGCATTTGTCAATTTTTTTCCTATGTACAAAATCTCGATGGTAAGTGACAAAGTAAAAAGTGTGCCAAACTATACTATTTGACCTTTTTTGTGGCTTTGACGTGCAAAGAGGTAATAGATTGAAGCATATGCTTTATTGGGTGGGAGGCAGGGTGACAAATGTGTGGGGACTATGATCTGAGAGCAATCTGACTGAAAGCAATGACAAAAGCCTCAAATTTTTATGAGCTCTCCAAAGGAAGAGACCTTGGTTTCATGCCAGGGAGGTTAGAATTATATCCCTCATAGATAATGTGAATATCTCTGCTTAATTTGTAGCAATCGAACTGTTGACTAAGATACAAAATTTCTGAGTCTGCATCGCAATCTGGTGCCAACTGAGCATTTTGTCATCACTGAGCATCTCTCATCATTGATAATGTCAAGTGAAAAAAATCACTGGGGCCAAAGGGTGCTGCTATTTACCTCATCAAGACAGTTTGCCAAGAGGCTTCACAGGCTTAGAGGCCACAGAGAACGATGGCCCTTCCTCAGTTATCCCCAACCAGCCAGTAGGGAGGAAGAAGAGGCAATTAACCATTTTGCTGCTGGTCAGAGATAATTGTGCCATTAAAAGGTTTTGTTCTCCCAGTTGAGTGGTCAGATATCAAACCTGCAATCTCGCTTCCTGACCCAGAACAGGAATTTTATTCCTTAATCATATCCCTGTGGCTGCTTCACTGACTAGCTTCAGTGAGAGCTCAGTACATTATTTACAAGAATTAAAGAGCTTGGGGAGTCAGGGTGGAGGGAGAAGGAGGCATTTTTATCATAGCAGCCCTCACAAGCATCGATACCGCTAAAGGTCACCCCACATTTTCCATCAAAACCTCCTGATTTCCAGACATTTATAACTGGGCTATAAAAATCACTCTTGGGCTGCAATTTGGCAAAGAGCTGAGGGGAAAATTGTCCCCTCTTGGTGGCTGTTGATTTGCTTTGGTTTGCCTTCTGTTTTAGTAATTTGAGGAAAATACACAGTTATTTGAAAGATGCTACCTAAATGTAATCCTCAGAAGGAGAAAATGTTAACACTTGGGAATGCACTCATTTGTATTTTCACTTCCAGTGAAAGTGGTGAATTTGACTCCACAGTGAATCATGTTGTGGTCCCAATTACTTTTGGCATTTTCAAGAAACAAAGACAATGGACAAAGCCTTTCACTCAAAGGCAGAAGGGCTCTAAATGTTTGTGAAGCTTGTACGTATTACCTGGGCCATGTCGAAGGACAGACTGACTGTTTGTCTCCGAACTAATTTCCTCCTATAAAAACTGAGTCAGTGTGATCACACTGGAGAGCTCAGCATTTTTAATTGCCTCAAGGTGCTTATTTGCAGGGAAGGAATAAACTCAGGAGGATCAAATAAGAAAGGGAGGAAAACTTGGCTTATCCTTTTAGATGAATCCAATCATTTTCACCTCTCATCAATTTCACATCTGTGATTTTCCTCCTTCCTGGCAAGAAGGAGATATGCTTTTCTCTGCCATTAAGAAGAGATGATTACTAGGGCTGTCACACATCTCAGCTTGTTTCTGGAGCCCTGACCGCCCTCTCTCTTGTACTTAGGAGAAGCCGGAAGCTGGTCGTGCCCCTACAACCCCAGTGCAAAGCCACCTGGCCAGCTGGGGCCACCTTAGGGGAAAAACACATAGAGATTGAAAGTGCACTGGGGGAAAATAAGCCCTCAGTGTTCAAGTCACGGGAGGAAGAACGTGATTGGCAGTGCTAGCATACTGGCTCTAAAGAGCAACTGGGTTTCCCTCTAGCAGTCTTGTGGAACGCATAGGCCCAAAGAAAGGGAGTCCTGGAGCTCAACTTGCTGGGAATGGAGAAAAGGGGTGTGTTATTCCCTCACATTCATCAAGGTACATGCCTTCAGATTTCCGTAACTCAACATTTATCTTTTTTTAAATGTCCTTAGGTGAGGTAACTACTCCCATTCCACCAATGAGTAAAGCACAAATAGAAAAGCCAGCTGAATTTAGTCTCATATGTCCACATTTGGGACTTTAGCCCTCCTTGCCTGCGGGGTGGAGAAGGAGATCAAAATGCCCTTTAAATCTTTCCTGGGTTCTAATAAAATGAAAAGAGAAGGTTTTAAGTCTTTCATTTGGAGTACCACACTTAGAGCATGGCCAAAGGCTGCTGTCCTGGGACACACACATTCAAGGGCCCACTCTACACCTCCAATGGCTGGGTGCCTACACAAGGGAGAAGTCTGCAAGGCAAAGGGCTCATGCCCACGCAGAGCCTCTGCCCTGCCCCCATTCAAGATCATGAACTCAGCATCTGGAGCCCTGGGATTACTTACTCTTACTGGGCAAGAATTACTATGACTGCTCCTACCATCGTGGTCCCTAGCCATAATATGATTTATCTCCACACAAGCAGAAACTAACTGAGCCCCTTTTGATTGAATAGAGGGAGTCTCCTACCCAAACACCTTCCAACTGCTCCAAACCTTCCCTCAGCTGTCTTTCTAAGTACAGACCATGCCAATAGGCACATCTTAGGCCCAAGATATAAGGAGGAAATAGTTGTTTTCTGGGGATGTAGAGAGAGCTTAAACATGCAGGCTGGAGTGTCCACACATGTGTATGCAAAGCCCCTTGCAGAGCAGGACAAAGCAGTTGGGGAGTGAACAGGAGTTAGCAAGGTATGGGGGCTGCTGTCCTTACATAGCCATATTCTGGCACAGAAGTCCAAGAATTCTGCATTTGAAGTTGGTCTTGTAGGATGTTATAAAAATATTTGTGAAGAAAGGATAGAAAAATATTTTGTCAACTTGTGAGTTTGATGTAGGACTTTTGAGTATTTAGATCTCCATTTATACTCTTGCTCTAGGTTCTTTGGAGTTGGGGTGGGCCTATTGCAAAGCCACACTAAGGATGAGCTTAAGGATAAGCTGAGCTGTGCCTGGAGTTGTCATGAGTGTATCTATAAAGTCTAATTTTATTTTACTCCTTTTTCCTCTGTTGAAATCATGTGTGTAATCCCTACTTCAATAATTGCCCAGAAGTCCACCTGCCATCTTATTTTGCATTTACTATTTGTTTGGTTTCTAGTTCTCTTTATTTCCTGGCTTAGTGTTCTGCAATGGGCAGCTCTATGCAAATCTACTCCCAAAGGCTGAGGAAGCCGAGAGGCCGAAGAAAGAAACTGACAAATCCAGCTTCTTAGGAGGAAACATTTAATAGGCAGTTACAAACACAAGCCATAGCTGTGTCTCAGGCGATGGAGAGACAAGACAGTGGGGTCCCCATGCTATGATCCCCCAGACCCAAGGCTCATAAACCGTATGGAAGGAATTTGTAGGACAACTGAAGTCAACCCCTCAGAGAAAGGCAAGAATGCAATGTGAATCTACCTAAGGACAGAATTTACAGTTCATGTTGTTTTGACCCAAGGGCAGGATTTACAGTAGGTACATGCTCTAAAAAAAAAAAAAAAAAGAGCAGCAGATAAAATAGAGAGCTTAGAGGCATTCCTAGAGCTGCAGTTAGTCAGAAGTCAACATGGTGAATTAGCATCCAAGATGGAGTTGCTTTAGCCTCCACACTCAAATTTCTATTCACCCCTACCATATTCCCTTCTGTTTACCTGAAAGTTCTAATATTTTTTTAAATTTCTCTAATAGCTGTTTTTATTCATACATTTTGTTCATTACATTGCTCTACTATTATATCAAAATTAAAATTAACCATAATCACACCACCCACCCAACTACCCCCAAAATAAAGCCTTTAAAAGGCTTTTGGCCTGGCATGGTGGCTCATGCCTGTAATCCCAGCACTTTGGGAGGCCAAGGTGGGTGGATCACGAGGTCAGGAGTTCAAGATCAGCCTGGCCAAGATGGTGAAACTCCCATCTCTACTAAAAATACAAAAAAATTAGCTGTGCGGTGATGGGCATCTGTAGTCCCAGCTACTCGGGAGGCTGAGGCAGAGAACTGCTTGAACCCGGGAGGTGGAGTTTGCAGTGAGCCGAGATCGCACCACTGCACTCCAGCCTGGGCAAAAGTGCAAGACTCCGCCTCAAAAAAAAAAAAAAAAAAAAAAAAAAAAAAAGGCTTTTGCTTCTTCACTCTCTTTCCTTTCTGACCCATTTCCAAATTCAGTGTTTTGCTTGGCTAGTTTAGTTTCAGACTATTATTGAGCTTTTAATTACTGTATGTCCCTTCCAATCCAAGAATCCTTACTTGAAACGTATAGAACCCCATCTGGCAGACCAAAACCTTGTTTCTCAACCTATATCAAATACAAAATCTAATTTCTGTTGAATTAAAGATTAACAGTATTGTGAAACCCATTTAGACTTACTTGACAAGGGTCTTGAGATGTTTTTTCAGGTGGATCTATAGATACCAGACAAAAGAGAATCAGGGATGTGAGCCATAATGAGGAAACATAAAATGTTGGCCAAGACCACAGAAGATAGTCAGGACTCAGGACATACACAGAAGCAAACACTAGGACAGGAAGTCTGTCCAGAGTCAGGGATCATGCCCCACTGGGGGGCAAGGAAAAGCAGCAGAGGGAGGGTGGGAGTCAGCAGGAACAGTGATATGAACTTGCAGACACACTTTGAAATGGAGACCAAGAAGGAAGCAGTACCAACATGTCCAGCACATAGCAGAAGACACGAACTCCTTGTATTTCCACAGTACTTGGCAGGTTACAAAGTACTTTCATGTATAATATGGGATGTAATCCTTCTCACTAACGGCAAGCTAGGTACTACTAACCCCTATTTACAGACAAAGAAATTGAAGCTAAAAGAGTTTCCTTGTTTACTCAATGTAAGCCTGAAAGAGGTAAAAGCAGTTCTGGAGCCCAAGGTCTTCCGTCGCTTTACCCAGATGCGCCCTTTTCTACCTTACAGCACCAGGTTGTAAATGACAGCTCTCTGCTCACACAGTGATGCTCAGACATTCTGGATTCCCTTCTGTTATCTGTTGCAGTTGGGTGGGAGGGTCAAAAAGAAGGTTCATACTATTTCTGGTTGTCATTTTTCCGGGCAGCCATTTATGGTAGTTCCGTGAGTCTGACCCCTGGCAGCACCCCAGACACAACATGCCAGCATTGGATTTATGACCATCCTAACTACTGCCATCCAATCTGCTAACCTGTGCAGGGCACAGACATCAGGAAATATGTCTTTCTGTAAATATAATACAGGGGAACTTATTTGTTGTGGCAGCAAGGAGCAGAAAAGGACATTGCTCTCCGGGCCCCAAAGGGAAAAAAAAAGATGATGTACGATGTAAGGTAGGGTATTAATCATGTCCGACATGCCTGGATAATCAACTGGAGTCATCCTCGGGAACAATTTCTTTTCAAGGATAAAAAGGGAGAAAATAAATGGGGAGGGGCTTATCAAATGGGACCATATAACCTGATAGGATACTGAACTACTATGGCTCAGCATTCTTACTGGAAAGCTGGCTGGCAATTATGTTCAAGAGTTTGAAGGCCATCAAAATGGTTGCTGAATATTTTCTTTTCCATTCATCTTACCTACACTGAAGTCATCCCCATGGAAGCTCAAAGTCTGAATTTAGTAGGTCAAAGCTATTATCCTCAAGTCTCACAACATCATGAAGCATCATGATGAGCATTTCTCCAGTAGAAGGCCGGCATCATCTGCAAGTCTCTAGGCCAGTTCAGGCAGAGGTAGATCTTATTTATGCCTGTGCAGAGATAACTGCACTATGGGATGCCTGATGAAACATGAAATACAAAGCCCCCAGATGGGAACCTGGTGCCATGCTAACTATGGGAAGAGACTACTCTTCAATGCTGAGTAGTGACTCAAATTAACTTCAAGACAGGGGAAAATACCAATCTCTGCTCCACTAGAGCATAAAGAAGAAAAGGATAAACACATAGAAGTTACTGAGGAAGGATCTAGATTAAATCTTGTCCTTTCATAGCAAAATTCCACTAAGGTGAGTGGCAAGTTGCAAAACTGAAATAGCTCACAATGATATAATGTAGTAAGGGCTATGATAGAGATGTGCACAAAATAGTAAATGAGCACAGATGGGGTCAAGTGACTTTCCCAAGGTCATGTTGTTGATACGTACTAAAGGAACGAACAGAGTCCATGGCTTCTGCCCCAAATCTGGAACGCTTTCCACTGTACCAAAGCTACTTTCCTATATCAGCTATACTTCTGGCCCTTAATTGGATTTCCTTTTTATTAAAAATCATGCCTTATAAAATTGCTAATTTGCTCTTTTTTGCCCACGTCCCTCAGATTTCTTTCTCTATTTACATCTATACTCTGGTTTCGTTTTTCCCAGTCTTAGCCACTAAGTCCCAGGGGCCATGCTTGACCTTCTCTGACCTTTAGACTGTAACAGGATTCATCAGCATCAGTCAACTGGGAAACCCTTTCCTTCTTACTCCTGCTTCATCTTCTATGCACTGCAGTTTGTTCTGAATCTACCAGGTGTGACTCTTCAGCAAAATGCTTCTAGATCGTTATATTCCTTTCATACACTTGTGATACAATCATACACATCAGCCCTTTGAAATTTAGAGTAACAAAAATGACATTGTCCAAATCTAACAAAATAAATGACTGTAGCACAGTAAAATCCTTTAGGCTGATGTAAAATGGTACAGTGCTGTTTAAAAAGTCTGGCAGTTCCTCAAAAGGCTAAAAGTAGAATAACCACATGACTTAGCTATTCCCCTCCTAAGTGTATACTAGAGAAATGAAAACATGTCTCCACAAACATTTGTACATGAATGTTCATAGTAGCATTATTTATAACAGACAACAGTAGAAACAACCCAAATGTCTGTCAACTGATGAACGGTTAAACAAATTGTGTTACATCCATACAGTGAAATATCATTCAACCATAAAAAAAAAATGGAGTACTGATACATACTACAATATGGCTGACCCTTAAAAACATTATGCTAAATGAAAGAAGCCAGTCATACAATCACAGAGTGAATGATTCCATTTATAGAAAATGTCCAGAATAGGCAAATATATTGAGATATACAGGAGATTAATGGTTGTCTTGGGCTGAGGTGGTTGGGGGAAATGGGAAGTGAATGCTAATAGGTAGATTTTTTTTTTGGTAGGGTAATAAAAATGTTCTAAAATATTTTTTGGCGTTAGTTGTACAACTCTGTGAATATACTAAAATTCATTGAATTACACACCTTAAATGGGTGAATTGTGTGGCATGTGAATAATATCACAATTGAGCTGTTATTTAAAAATCCTCCAAGCTATGTTCCATTGTCTCCCACCCCAAAACTGTAAAATAAAAAAATGAATAGAGTGCTCTATTGCTAAAATTATTTCTGGCAATAATATCAGCAATTAGCAGGTATTCTGTCAACACTGTGGTCTGGAGCTTTACATATGTTGTGTCTATTCATCACAATAGCATTGCAAAGAAGATATTTTTAGTAGACATCTAAGGTCTTCTCTGCCCAGCCTCCTCTGTGTCATGTGACACTGTAATCAACCTTTAATTTAGAATAATGCTGTATATTCATAATTCCATTATGTATATATAACACTAAGATTAGTGGAAAGGGGAAAAATAAAACAATGAATAGATAAAAATAATAAACTCAAATTAGAGCAACAAAAATAACTGTAAATTGCAAATACAAAAAATTAATTTTTATTTAAAAATATAATTTTTTGCCTCTGTGAATTGAGTGGCTGGTAGCCCCTAAGTCACTGTTCTGTGACCCAGTGTCCATGTAAAAGAATGTAATGTAGATCCTAGCACCCAGATTTTGGTCTCTAACTATCCCCCACTAAAAGGAACCAAAGTTCCATGGCAAATAGCTTCAAAATGGGAAAAATCAAAACAAGCCTGGGAAACCTTGCCAGAAAGTGAGAATACTTTCACAAGTAGCTGCATTTCAGGGGTTGATTGGTACTGGTTGTCAGTGAAAGACCATGAGTCCATAATAATTACAAAGGATAAAATTGTAACATGTGCTGAAAAACACACAAAAGAAAAAAAAATGATCATTATTTACTACTGTGAGGCAATTGACCAATGCCAAATTTCTAATTTGCCTTAAAAGAAGGGTTTATAATTAGAGCAAATCATTGAATTGAAAAATGAACATAAAGTAACCCCAATTTGTTTAATTGATACATTTCCTCCCTTTCATTAGGTAATTCAAAGTTACTGTAGAAACATCAATGTATTTTGTTTCATACTCTGGCTGAGATGTGAGAAATGTTTCTAAAAGACACAAAGACCAGGCCTGCTGAGTTGATACCCCTGAAGGAGCAAAGAAGTTGGCTGGAGGCTGGAGACCAAGGAGACTGCCCCTCTCTGACAGAGCATCTGCTTCAGATGTTGCTGGTGGTAGACAGTTGAGCCCTTTCCCTATTATACTTTCACCCGGAACTCATATTCTTCATGTTGGCGTCCTCCATCCTTCCATCAGTAACATCATCAGCCCATTCTGCCAACCTCACTCTACCACTACATGCATGACCAGGATTCCAAAGTAAAACTGAAAAGAAAGTAGCTAAACGTAGCTGGAGATTAGGGGAGCCCGGTATATTTCAGGGTGAGAATTGAGGGAGAGAAGGTGGGAGAGTTAAGCCAGGCCAGAACCACAGCTTCTCTACCCTGGGAGAGGAGCTAAACTTTATTACTAAAACTACAGGGAGCCACTGAAAGATAATCTAACCTGTTTCACGCCTGTGTCATCTAGTATTGACAATAATGTATTTGAAAGAGCCACTGTGGTCAGAAATGGGCTAATGGTCACCAAAAAATAATCAAGTGGCCTACTGAACACACTCCTTCAGAGGGTTGTGAAAGCCAAATTGGAATCATTAATTTTCATGAGTAATTTTTTAAATATACTGAATGAAGCCCTGTTTATGGCTTAAACATAATTTCTTCATTGAGAAAAGGGCCTTAGCATTCCGCTTTCCACAAATCAATGTGTAGGTTAGATTGTCAATACTTTCTGGCAAAAATCCACCAGGAACACACTTGTCATTGAATAAGTTGGGTATGTTTCTCACTGCCATGAAGAAGAATGTGCTGATGGAGAACTGTGGGGTACATAAAAAAGAGCATGTTGGAAAGGACTTGCAGGATTTGGATTCATGTTAGGTGATTTGGGGGAAGATTTTGTAACGTCGATCCATGATCTAGATTGAATGTTGTCAGAGGAGAGTCTATAATTTGGTATCTTAATAGTTCTTATCTAGAAGGAGAAGAAGATTAAACCCAGGATAAAGATGTAATTGGTAAAGCAACGTTAGTCCCTTGTATTAGCCAGGATGGGGGATGTGTTCACGTGGTTTCACGGGACTTTGTTTTTGTATTAGACAAAATTGCAAGAATGATCTTGCTTTTGTTCCACTTATTTGTGGTTGTCACTGAGTGGGTCTGTCCAATGTTGGTTTTCTATGAAACTACATCCCATAGAGACACCAAGACCTGGATGAGAATGCCAGGCAGCCTCTCAGAGGTTGGGTGGTGGCTTTCCTCTTTTTTAAGTTGCAAGTGAAGAAATCTCAGTACACTGAACTTACATGTTACAAAAAACCATTATGTCTGGAAAGTCTTAAATTATATTAAAGACACAAATATATTTGTTTGGTTACATGTTATAACTTTCCCATAGGCCTTTTTAACAGTTCAGATGTCCGTGAAACAAGGCAAAGATGAGGAAGTTTGTGTTTATTTAAAGGCAATGTATTTCTTTTCATCTTCCCTGCCTCAACTTGTAAAATGAGATCCTTAATTTCTCACTACAACTAAAAAAAAATTATATTAAAAAATACCACCTACTCTTATGTTCTTTAATGTTAAAATACTGTTGACAATCGTTCCTAGCTATTTACATGAAACTTTAAACAAAACCATTTAATTACTTGCAATTAGGAACAATACTGGTCCTGGCTTGTTAATGTGATTGGGGATAAGCTAAAGGGAGAATAGTGGAGGAAAAACCAGAAGGCAAAAACTGGATTAAGTTTGGTAATTTATAAGAAATAAGAATTTTTGTAGTCTATCAGTAATACAAATGATTGTTAGAGACAAAGTAGACTAAATTTCTCTTCCAAAGGAAAATCTCATATCTAAAACCTTCAGATATGATCTCTTGGTCATATTTCTTTTTTTAAAAAAGGACTTTCTTTGATGTCCTGTATTTTTGTGTTTTTCCTATTCAATGTCTAGTTCCTTTTATAGACTGTAAACTGTGTATGAGTAAAAACATGTTTATTTCATCATCAGCCCTACATCAAATATGGAGATAGTTAAATATGTTGCATGAATGAATGAGAGAACAAAATAAAGTGATTTTTATAAGTTAGATATCTCTTTAATGCTTCGTCTTTGCTTCTCATTTGAAGGTTTCAACATTTTATTGCTATTCTTTCTAAATTTCCCCCTGTATTAAGGCCAAAATATGATAATAGCAAATAACCAATTGTTTTCCTTTCAGAACATCAATATTTTCCATGTTTTATTATTCTGAAAACTTTGAAACATACAGAAAAGTTGAAAGATGGTACAATACATATCTTTAGAGTAACCACATAGCACTCTTTGCTAAATAGTGAGTGCCCTGGTACACACCTGCCATCCTGGTGTCATTTTAATAATATCACCTTTCTCTCTCAAAATTGTCCCAGTTTGGATGACCATTCAATCTATAAATCACTACCTAGAATCCACAATTTGTAAAAAAAAAAAAAAAAAAAAAAAAAAAAAAAAAAAAAAAAAAAAAAAAAAAAAGCAAAAAAGGGTAATTATAGATTAAAAGAGTTAAGAAACTTATATATAGCAACTGAATATGATGCAACATTTGTTTGAATTCTGACTGAAGCAAATTCTTTAAACATTTATATGATAGTTGAGAAAACTGAATGCTGTTTTTTGATGATATTAAGGAACTGTTAATGTTTAAGTGTGTAATGGTATGATGGTTATGTTACAAAATTTTTATCTTTTAGTGATACATACTGAAACATATAATGTGTAAAATTGGCCTTAAAAACTATTCATGGCTGGGCCAGGCGCAGTGGCTCACGCCTGTAATCCCAGCACTTTGGGAGGCCGAGGCGGGCAGATCATGAGGTCAGGAGATCAAGACCATCCTGGCTAACACGGTGAAACCCTGTCTCTACTAAAAATACAAAAAATTAGCCAGACATGGTGGCGGGCACCTGTAATCCCAGCTACTCAGGAGGCTGAGGCAGGAGAATGGTGTGAACCAGGGAGGCAGAGCCTGCAGTGAGCAGAGATCACACCACTGCACTCCAGCCTGGGCGGCAGAACAAGACTCTGTCTCAAAAAAATAAAAAAAAATAAAAAAGTGGCTGGGGATGAAGGGGTGAAAATTGGAGGTGGAAACAGATTGGCCATTTGTGGTTTTTTGTTTGTTAATTTTTGGGTTGTTTTGTTTTTTTGGAGACAGCATTCCTCTGTCCCTCGGGCTGGAGTGCAGTGGCATGACCTTGGCTCACTACAGCCTTGATGACCTCCTAGGCTCAAGTGATCCTTCCACCTGGGACTAGAGGCACATGCCACTACACCCAGCTAATTTTTGTATTTTTTATAGAGACGGGATCTCACCATGTTGCCCAGGCTGGTCTTGAATTCCTGGGCTCAAGCAATCCTCCTGCCTTGGCCTCCCAAAGTGTTGGAATTACAGATATGAGCCTCTGCACCTACTGTGTTTGAAATTATCCATTAAAAAAAAAAAGCTATAGCAACATAATGACCAAAGGTAATGCATGAATCTTGATTGAATCCTAGAGACAACTGAGGATATTTGAATATTAACTAAATGCTACATATTTGGAAATAATTGTTAACTTGCTTAGGTTTGATAATATCACTACAGGTATGTTAAGGAGTATCCTTATTCTTAGAAATTGCATGTTGCATGATTTAGGGATGATATGTTATGACATCTGCAATTTACTCTCCAAAGGTTTACTCAGTGGTGTGCCTAGCACATTGTATTTTTTTATAATCATGGAATAATTAGTAATAATAATTTTCTTGAATTGCTTTTTACTTTGAAGACTATTAGCAATTTCAAAAAGAATAAAATTCAGTTTTAAAGACAAATTCCATAAAATTTCATTTCTAAACTGAAATTTCCACCTAACCAGACAAAAATATTATAGCTTTCAGATTGTATAGTTTTACAAATTGAAACTCAAAGTGGTCAGATTGAATAACAGAAGTAAAGTAACATGTTCTGGTTTTTTGGTCTTTATACTGTGCTCTCATTGCTAATTCCGAATCTGCCACTTAAACAGAAAGATAAGTAGTTCCATGCGGGCTGGAGACATGAACTGCTCCTAAGGCAAGCTTGAGTGATTTTAAGCTATCAGGAACTTACAGTTGGCTATATGTCCATGTGTGTGGGGGGGGTGACTATGAAATAGTTCTCCAAATTAGCTTTCATGTACAATACAATGCTCATTACAAGATAAGTAATTAAAATGTGCAAATTTGAAGTTTATGCACATAGTATTAAAATTCAGGAGCAAGCCCAACTATTTTTAAGAACTCGAGGCCAGGCGCAATGGCTCACACCGGTAATCTCAAAACTTTGGGAGGCCAAGGCGGGCGGATCACGAGGTCAGGAGATCGAGACCATCCTGGCTAACACGGTGAAACCCCGTCTCTACTAAAAATACAAAAAAATTTAGCCAGGTGTGGTGGCAGGTGCCTGTAGTCCCAGCTACTCGGGAGGCTGAGGCAGGAAAATGGCATGAACCCGGGAGGCGCAGCTTGTGGTGAGCCGAGATGGCACCACTGCACTCCAGTTTGGGTGACAGAGCAAGACTCTGTCTCAAAAAAGAATACATAACTCAAACCCAAAAAGATATTTGGAGGGAAAATAGCTAACATTAATTAGAATTGCTAGTGCACAGTAATAATAAAAAGCAGTCTTGCTTTTAGTCCAATTTATTGTTATATTGTTCTCTACAAATCATGTACCCCATATTATAGCACAAAAGCAGCTGTAGACAATAGATAAGTAAGTGAGCATGGCTGTATTCCAATAAAACTTCATTTACATACATTAAAATTTGAATTTTTAAATAATTTTTACATGTCATAAAACATTATTTTTCTTTTGGCTTATTTTTCAAACACCTAAACATGTAAAAACATTCTTAGATTCCTCAATAGGTTCATATAGAATTACCATATGACCCAGTAATTCCTAGGTATGTACCAAAAAAGAATTGAAAACAGGTAAACATATACACGAATGTCTATAGCAGCTTGATTCTCAAAAGCCAAAAGGTAGAAACAACCCAAATGTCCAGCAACAGATGAATGGATACACAAAAGGTGGTATATCCATATAACAGGTACTAATTAACCATAGAAAGAAATGAAGTGCTGATACATGCTACAACATGGGTGAGCCTTGAAAACATTGCCAAGAGAAGCCAGACACAAAAGGCCACGGATTGTATGATTCCATTTATATGACATATCCAGAGTAGGCCAATCTATAGAGACTGAAAGCAGATGAGTGGTTGCCAGTGGGTGGAGGTTGTGGGGTGTGGAGTCCAACTACTTACTGGGTCTGGGGTTTCCTTTTGGAGTGATAAAAAAGTTCTGGAACTAGATAATGGTGATGGTTGTGGAACATTGCTTGTTAATGTACTTAATGCTACTGAAAAGTGTATTTTAAAATGATTGCAATGGTAAATTTTTATGTGTATTTTACTACAAATTTTTTTTAAAAGTTCTTAGCTTACAAGCTGTACAAAAACATGGCAAACTGGATTTGGTTCCTAGGCTAAATTTTACCGACTCATGGTATAAAGTCACTGACCAACAATGTCGTCAATTTTGAGCTAAAGCAAGTCTAGTGGACTGTGATTATTCTTCGATATCCACACCCATTTCTCTTGTCAACTACTCCACTTTTATTATCTATACTGCTTTCATGTGAGGTGGAAGAAGTTCAATGTGCCTATGCCATTAGATGGGGGCATGGTTCATAGGCCCAAACAAATCAATATAATCCTATGTCCTGGCCCCAGCTTGAAGTGGCCAGATGATCCACTGTATGCCAATGAGAATGAAGAAAGCATTTGCTAAACATACTCAGGAAACCCAGTCTCTCTCCTTTAGTCTGAAATGATGTGAGTGTGACACTCAGAAATCCTAGAGATCATTTTTTTCTCCTTAAGGAAAACAGTGTAAGAATGAGTCTAATACCCCAGAAGGCATAATATGGAGTTGAAAAGAAAAAGACTTGATGGTCATTGTCAAACTGCTTTTGCAAACCAGAAATTCATTCTAAGATTTTCCAGTTACGTGACCTCATAAATTATACCCATTTTAAGCACAATTGAGCTAGATTTTCTGTCATTTGCAATATAGTAAATAGTAGGTGATGAACTTGGGTTCTCTATCACTTTTCTTTCCCAAATTCACCCGATCCTGCCTCCCCACCCTCCGAAAAAGACATTATTTTTGCCACTCCTAATCAAAAACACAAATTGAATTACATGAAGAGATGAACAGTATGGGAGGGCATAGGACGTAGAGGGGCTGAGGTAAAGAATATTCCATATATTCAGTACAGGTTTCTAGTATGCTTTTTCTAAAATCAACTAACTTTCCCTTAAATATCACAGGATAGAATAACAGCTAAAAACATGGACTTTGGAGATAAAGTACTTGAGTTCAAATCCCAGCTTTACTACATACTTAACCTCTCTGTACCTCCGTTTCCTCATCTGTGAAATGAGTATATTAAGAGTACCAACCTAAAAGAATGCTTGCGTTTTATTTTGTTTGACACAGGGTCTCGCTTTGTCTCCCAGGCTGGAGTGCAGTGGCACAGTCAGGGCTCACTGCGGCTTCAACTTCCTGGGCTCAAGTGATCCTCCCACTGCAGCCACCTCAGTAACTGGGATTACAGGCCTGGCCAGTTTTATTTTTACTTTTTTTTTTTGTAGAAATGGGGGTCTCCCTATGTTTCCCAGGCTGATCACAAACTCCTGGGCTTAAGCATTCCTACTGCCTCAGCCCCACAGTGTGCTGGGATTACAGGCATGAGCCACAATGCCCAGCTGGTTGTGATCCTTAAGTGACTTACCATGTATAAAGCAATTAGAAAATGCCTCACATATAGTAAGCATGTTACAAATGTTTGCCATTATTATTTTCCCTACATCTCAGATGTCTCACTATGGCTTCTGCTAGAGAAAGTTCACCAATCCTCTATGAGGAGTGCATTCTGTATGTGCAGCTGTTCTCTTTACCACAGAAGCGAAAGGCAATTCACGTTGTATTCTTCCTCAACTTTCAAATGTTTTTATAAGCAAGATAAAGTTAACTAAATATCAAGAGCACTCTTTTGAGACAAATGGAAAACATGGGTTATTGATTTCCATATAACATTAACTCATCTCCTTTTGGAACAGGGTTTACTTAAGTCATTCAGAGAAAATTTGATTTTCTCCTTCTCTGCCCTTTTGTCTCTTGGTTGTCAATTAGGATCCTTTGTACCGTAAGCAACATAAAATCCAATCAACCTGTTTAGGCAATAAGGAAATACAGTGGCTTAAGTTTCTACTAAGTCCAGAGAGTGTCTTCAAGCACAGTTTGAGAACAAGGAGTTCTCTTGACTTGGCATTCTTCTGTCAGTTTTATACACAAGCTAGATTATCAGCTGGTGACAACATGGCTGCCAGCAACTATTGAGGCTATAGAAAGAAGGAAAAAGAGCATTTATTTTCATGACTATTTTTTTTTAAGTCGTGAGCTTTGCTCTCACTGATACATCTTAGGTCATTTGCATACTATAAATCACAGTAGACAGGTAAATGCCCTTGCACCAATAGTTTTGACAAGGCACAAAATACTTAAACCAACTAGGGATCTTGCCTGCAAACAGGAACAGGTGGAATCAATACAAGCCAAGCAGCATGGCCACTGCAGAATGGAGCCATGTGATGCACTCAGAATGATCACCACCACTGTCTACACCTCAGAGCACCTGACATCTCCTACATGGCTCTTCCTGCGTGATACTGTCAGAACTGCCCACCTACGCAATGTACATATATAACTAGTACCTTATATAACTCAACAATTTATACTATATAGAGCATTTCATATATACCTGATACTCCCAAACTATGAGGAAGGCAAAATAATATTATTACTAGAGTCATTTTAGCATACCCAAACTCAGATCTTGTGAGATTTTTAACATTTCTATCTTTGCAAATAATGGTTCACCAGGCAATGTAGTTAATAAGAATATCATAGATTTGAACAACATAATCAACTTTGTTTTACCAGATATATGTAGAACACTGCCTTGAAAATTCAGAGAAGGCCAGGCACCATGGTTCATGCCTGTAATCTCAGCACTTTGGGAGGCCCAGGTGGGAGGATCACTTGAACCTAGAACTTTGAGACCAGCCTGGGCAACACAGAGGGAACTCAGCTCTACTAAAAACAAAAAAAAAAATTTTTTTTTAATTAAAAAAAAAAAATCAGATGGGTGTGGTAAAGTGTGCCTGTAGCCCCAGCTACTTGGAAAGCTCAGGTAAGAGGATTGCTTGAGCCTGGGAGATCAAGGCTGCAGTGAGCCGTGATTAGCCACTGCACTACAGCCTGGGCAACAGAGTGGGACCCAGTGTCAAAAAAAAAAAAAAGTTAAGAAGTACATATTTCAAGCACATTTGGAACCTTTATAAAACCGGAAGCTATACTAGGCCACAAAAGAAGTATCATGAAATACTAAAGAAATCAGTAAAGATTAAAATAAATGGAATAAAAATAAAAGTCTATAAACAACTGTAAGCCACTATATAAAATGAACATTATGTAAGAAGGGAAGATTTAACACAATTGAAGGAACAGAAAATATGAATAGATTCATAGCTACTAAATATATTAAATTGGTAGTCAAATATCTTCTTTCCCCAATCAAAGGAATCTATCAGGTATAGGGATGTTTTTTAGATGAGTTAATCTAATAGACAAGTAACAGGTAATTTAAGTCTAGTATAAATTACGCTGGAGCATAGGAAGAAAAAGAGCTCTCTGTTCTATTAGATCAGTAATACATCGAGATATGCAACACAAAGACAATACATAAAAGAAAGATTTTAGACCAACTTTCTGTTGAAGAGATCCTCAAAAACCCTAAGCAAAATATTTAGCTAACTTAATCCAGCAACGTTTCAAAATTCTGTCAACCACATAAGACAAGGCAAGGCCAAAGCCAAGGCCTGAAGGGTATGATCAGTAAAGACACTTGAAGCCACTTTTCATTTCAAGAAATGTACTTACAAAGACAGTGAAAGGAAGAGTAGCCAAAGGTGCCAACTCTCCATGGTCCTTGTCCCACACACCAAAAGTGACAGCACTGGAACAAAGAGCCAAGCCAATGATTGCAACACAACTTGTGGGATACCCACTGCAGCTAAGCTGTTTTATACTCTGCAGCTCTTTTCTAAAGACCAGACAGGAAACCTCATGCCTCAAAAGAACCCAGGAAGACAGGAAAAACTGTCCCATTACAGCCTCAGCGGGGAGCTAGGAGGTGAGTAGGAGACATCACCTCCCAAGCCTCCTATCCTGTAGCATTCTGCAGATCACAAGGTGATCTTGGAAGACTCAGATAAGCTGTATTCCAAACCTTTGCCCTTCCCATCTATGTGAACATGGTCAAGGTCACCAGCAGCCATGAGGGAGCTGTTCTCATACATATGCATCATAGAAAAATCATTTTTATCTAGAAAACAAAATAGTATTAGAAAAGTTTTTCATGTAATTACACTAACAGATCGTAGAAGCAAAACGTCATATTAACATCTTCACTTCTGGAAAAAAAGAAAATATGTGATCAAATTCAATACCTGTTCTTAGATGGTGGTGGGGGTGGGGCACTTAGAGCATTAGGAATTGAAGGAAACGTCTTTAATTTGGTAAAATATATTTCCCTAAGCCTTACACCAAATTTAATGGTAAATTATTTGAAGCATTTCCCTTAAAAGCAAGAATAAGACAACAATGCTGGCCATCACCTCTCCTATTCAACATCATATGGAAGATGCTAGCTGACTTAGGTTTAATGAGATAATAGAAAGAAATCAAAGAATAACAGTTGAAACAAAGCTATCTTCATTCCTTCATAAAGCTTGTTCATTATATTGTTCAGATCCCAAATATCCTTTCTAAAACAAATACTAAAAATTGTCAATTGCTTAATCTCAATGGTGATGACACAAGAGTCCATTCTATCAGGGGTCCCAAATCCTGGTATCAGTGCATGACCTATTAGCAACAGGGCTGCACAGCAAGAGGCGAGTAGCAAGCAAGCTAGTGAAGCTTTGCCTGTATTTACAGCTGCTCCCCATCGCTGGCATTACCATCTGATTTCTGCCTCCTGTCAGATCACCAGCCACTGACATTAGATTCTCACAGGAGCACAAACCCTGTTGTGAACTGTGCATATGAGAGATCTAGGTTGCACACTCCTTTTGAGAATCTAATGCCTGATGATCTGTCAGTCTCCCACCACCTCCAGATGGGACCATTTCGTTGCAGAAAAACAAGCTCAGGGATCCCACTGATTCTTCATTATGGTGAGTTGTATAATTACTTCATTATATATTACAATGTAATAATAATAGAAATAAAGTGCACAATAAATATAATGTGCTTGAATCATCTGAAAACCACCTAACCCTGATCCATGGAAAAGTTGTCTTCCACAAAACCGGTTCCTAGTGCCAAAAATGTCAGGGACCTCTGCATTACATGATTGGTTTTTGTACTTCATGTTTACAATAATTTGCATTTAAAATGTATTCTTTTGAGAGTTTTTAAATTTTTGCATGTTGCCAAAGTAAAAATAATCTCCAGAATCATCTCTTTAATTGATATGGTTTGCTGTGTCCCCACCCATATCTTAAACTGTAGTCCCCATAATCCCCATGTGTCATGGGAGGGACTAGATGGAGATAATTGAATCATGGGGGAGGTTTCTCCCATCCTGTTCTCGTGATAGTGACTGAATTCTCATGAGATCTGATGATTTTATAAGGGGCTTTTTCCCGTTTTACTCTGCACTTCTCCTTGCTGCTGCCATGTGAAGAAGGACGTGTTTACTTTCCCTTCTGCCATGATTATACGTTTCCTGAGGCCTCCCCACACATGATAAACTGTGAGCCAACTAAAACTCTTTCCTTTATAAATTACCGAGTCTCGGGTATGTCTTTATTAACAGCAAGAAAACTGACTAATACATTAATACATTCAAATGCAACTTAAAGAAATAATTTTAATCATGAACCCTTTAACTATTAAGTAACAGCAATAAAAATCAATTAAAATAACATGTAATATAGATTAAAACAATGCCTTAAAAAAAACTTCAGTAAAAAGATTGATTTCATATTTTGTAAATTTTCCTTTTGACTTATGGCTTTAAGACATAAAAGTCTAGAACAGAGCTGTCCACCTGTGAAAGTGCGGGCTCAACTGGCTTCAAGATAGGAAAAGCAAGATCCGGTAAGATCGAAAATAAATTGTCATTTATTTATGGACACTAAAAACTGCAAACAAGGCTAAGCCTCTTACAAAGCATTTGGGATATCAGAATTAAAATATGAAGAAAAGAAAAGTTTATGACTTGGCTAATTGTTTTTTTCTTTAGCAATCATAAATTTATACATGTGCATACGTAACATTGATAATCCTTCACTAATATAGAAAATGCTTTACAAATATTTCCCAATCTCACCATTCTCTACAGTTGTGGTTCTTAACCTGAAAGTGACCCCTCGACCCCCCAGAGTGTGGGTCATATACAGAAGAGGAGGCTGGGAACTGCCCATCCCCCATAGCTAACCATACCTCTACAGTTCCTGAGAGCATCACCTCAGTGACGGAATCCTGAAGGAAGGGGAACTTTAACCTTCAGTTTGAGGAAAGGTCAAACCTTCATGTTTGAAACATTATCTAAGTTATCAAATTATTATGGGGAGAAATGTGGCCTTCTGCTGCTTCGAACTGGAGATGATTAGAACAGAGTAGAGATGCCAGTGAATGATGCTAAAGCCACCTTTTACACGACTTGGTTTGCTGCCACTGTTTGTAGAAGTCAGATTTAATTTTAGTGACACTATGAAATGTAGTGTGCTGCGCATAAAATATTAATGTAGTGCATAATTTGCCAGTCCAAAATAACCAAGTCTATCTACACTGATAAATACTGACTGGATGAAACGTTCTGTCATTTAGAGACACCCTCCCTGCCCGCCCCGAAAAAGTGAATTATAATATCCATTCTAATTCCAACTTGCACATACTTCCTCTGATGTTTTTCTCCTGGTGATGCACATTAGAAGAACCCAACCAGTTTATAAGAACAAACCCTGTTTATCAGTATAATAAGAGAGTGGCTCATACAATATTGGATTAGATAAATTAATACACTCCACCAGGAAACAGCAATAAAGCTTTCCTCCAGTGTTTTCATCCACGGGTTAGCTAAGGGATCTCGCCTCAGAATATACTCTCACCACCTGGTCTGTGTGGATTTATCACTGACCTGTGAGTTTACTCTGGACTGTTTCAAATTTGCTAATAAATATCTACTTTATGGGGCCAAAAGAAAGAGACTGACCATAAATAATACAGTATTAGAAAGAAACTTTCAAAGAGCAAGTAAATTTTTCAACCCACCTCTGTCTCTCTCTGGTCTGAGTGTAGCTCACGAAAGAGTCATTTTCACAACCCTCAAATATGCTAAGACAGCAAGATATTGTGAGCTGCTCTTGACAGTTTCTGAGATTTTCACTTGAGGTGTTGCTCTTCTTGCAAGGATACAGTGTTCTCATGCATCCCTGCTTTGATGTCATTTATCTTTTTTTTATTTCTGCTATCCTCTTCACGTAACACTTGGAACCATGCCTTAGTAGGCTGTTTGCTTAGGATTGAGAAATTGCATCTTAAAATATTTCCCCATACAGTCTGCTGTCTTCACAGCACATGGGGACATATGAAAGTCTCTATGTACACAGTACCTTTTGGACAAGCCTCTTCTAGTGCTTCATACATGTTATGTAAGAAAAACTAGAAAACATGATCAAGTCCTCAAAAGTAGATACCACTACGTCTGTGGTCTTTTGTAACTAGTGTAGTTCCATGACAATTAGAAAATTGCTAAGTTCTTATTGGCAGTATGGGTGTAATGGGCAAAACAGTGGTTCCAGCCTTAGAGAGATTAATGTCAATACTAGCTTTGACTTGTCTAAGCTGAAGACTTGCCAAAAATATTTTATTTTCCTCTTGACTTTTCCAAAGAGATGTTTTCAACTCTCTTGATACCTTGTAAGCTTTCAAACAGTAGTAACTACTCCTTTCTCAGCAAAGACTCTACCTCAAACTTCTCAGAGAAAATAGATCTCCCTCAGCATTCTACTCCACTCCCCGCCTACTAACTAAAAACTAGGTACCCTTCCTAGCTCCTGCTTCCCTGTCCCAGTGAAAAGAGCTGTGACCTTTCTTCTGCCTATGGGTATGTGCTTAACCTTGTCCCTGGAACCTGTTTTTGACCACTTTTTCTGAGACCTTCCTCCATCAATGACCCTGTTTTGACACATCATCAATATTTCCTCTTGAAAAGTAGGCTCCTATTAGAATGTAAATATTATCTAATCTCGCCCTTTTTATTAAAACATATCACACATACCCCCATCCATTTCTTTTTTCCACTTCACAATCATATTTCTCAAAAGAGATGTCAACACTCATCTTCTACCATACTCCTCTATTCATTACAAATAGGATTTACTTTATTCCATAAATTCCTACAAATTAAAAAAATAAAAATAAACAATCAAAAGGAAAAAAAGGATTTACTCTCTACCCCTGCCCTGATATTGTTCCATCCAAAGTCACTGATCAAAAAGTCATGGACACAGTATTAGATACTGTTGATTTTGCCTTTTATTGGATTGATTCCTTTGTCTTCCATGGCATTACTTCTCATTTCTGGGTACCTCTCTGTGGCTTCCTTCATGGAAATCACTTTCTTCACCTATACCTTAGGTATCAAGATTCCCTGGGGTCCATTTCTGAGCTTCTTCTTTTCTTCTTACTCTCCTTCGTAAATTTCTTTCATGCCTCTACCTTTGATTATACTTCAAAAATGTTAATGATCAATAAATCTTGGTGGCTAGCCTGAATTACTCTCCTGAGTACCTAACCGGAATATGTCCACCTGCCCACTGAACATCTAGTTCCATCTGGATATTGACATGTATTTTATCTTTGATGTATCTAAAATGGGATTTTTCTTCCCTGCCCCATCCCCACCAGCCTGCCTTTTCCATTTCAGCCCTGTCTTCAATTGAAACACAGTCATCTAAACCAATTCCATACCAGTCAGCTGAGAGCCATTTCCACTTCTCCCCTTTCTTCTTCTACCTGTGGATTAAATCAATTTCTAGATCCTGGTGATATCTAGATCCTCTAGATATAAGAAAATGATGAATACTGTTTCCTTAATACCTCTTAAATCTGTCCAGTTTTTAACCTAAATAATCTGTGTTCTTTTAGACCGCCACCACTGCTTGACTGGGTTACTGTAACAGCCTCCTATCTCCTGACTGTCACTTCCTTCTAAACCAAGATTCAGCAAACTACAGCCCACTGACCACATCCAACTTCTGGCCTATTTTTACAAATAAAGTTTTCTTGGGATATAGCTATGTCAATTTATTTACATATTATCTATGGTAGCTTTTGTGCTAGAACAACAGTAGCAAGACAGAGTAGGTAAAACAGCAACATTATGGCCCATAAAGCAGAAAATATTTACTATATAGTCCATTAAGGAAAAACTTTGCCATACCCTGCTCTAAGATATTCTCTATCCCTTCTAAAATAGAAATAAGATAATTCACTCCTTTGCCCGAAATGGCTCCCGAATGCTTACAAAGCAAAATTCAAGATTCTTAGCACATCAGCTAAGGTGATTCAGTATCTGACATACACTTGCCTTTTCGGACACATCCCTTGCTCCCCATCAAACCTTATTCTCTACCCTTATTGAATGTGTCATGCTAATTTAAGGCTCAGACTTGTACATGATGTCTTTCTCCCTTGAAGTCTAGCCTTGCCTCCCTCTCCCTTTACCTGGCCACTTCTTATTTTCTCTTTAGGATTCAAATTAGATGTCACTTTCTCAAGGAAACCCTTCCTAATTGCCACATTTTAATCAAGTGTCCCTCTTCCTGACTTCCAAAACTCCCTGTGCTTCCCTCTCAAACCTCACTCTAGAATAATTGGCCATTTCTTTGTCTTTGTCCCTTAACTATAATGTTCTGAAGACAGGAATTATAACTTGTTCACCACTGTATCTGTAGCAACTACCACAGTGCCTGGCAGGTAGGCTATGCTTAAGAAATATTTACTCACTAAATGAATACATGAATGAATGGTATTTATCATCTCTGAACTTTTCTTCAACTGTGAACTGGAAATAATAAAATCTAACCTATAAGACTATTTGATAATTAAGATATATATGTCATATGTCATATACATCATATATAAGATATATGTGTCATATACATCATATGTAAGATGTGTCATATACATCATATGTAAGATATATGTGTCATATACATCATATGTAAGATATGTCATATACATCATATATAAGATATATGTGTCATATACATCATATATAAGATAAATATATCTTATATATTATATATAAGATAAATATATCTAAGATATCTTAGATATACATATTATATATATCATATATATGATATATATATACACCCTTGGAACATACCTACCACCTGTTTTGCTAAGCACTCAATAAATCTAAGTCTGTGGTCCACACTTCCCACAAATTGATTAGGATTCTATTCAACTCAGTCTAACAAATATCTACTGACTTAAAAGAATAAAAATATGAGTATACACAGCCTTCATCTTCAAGAAGCTTAAAAATTAATGTAAGTTTCTCATCAACGGTAAGAAAAGAAATCACAATTCAAAGTACAGTAAGTGATTTCCTGAGACACACAAAAATCAGGATGGCATTTGCAGGTGGATTGTTTTACATAATAGACGATAACCAGTTCATCGTTTTTTAAAAATGTGTTGGGTTAATATTGAAATGCTACCTTCTAGAGTTATAATGACAAAAATAACAAACAAGAATGGTGAATTTAATTTATGAATAGAAGTAGCAGCTTTAAGAATAAGTACAAGAACGACATAAAGAGCATCTCACAAGTATTTTATCTAAAATTATAGAAAACAGAAATTATATTGGGTTTAAAGTATGGCTTGCCAAAGGACAAAAGCAGCAAGTTCAAGTTCACCAAATACAGAAATACCAGTGACTCATTAGTAAAAACAAATTTCAGACTTCTGAGTAAGGATTGTGGACTCAGACAGACTCAAGATAGTCTGTCTTATTAGCTATGAAACCCCTGAGCCTCAGGTTCATCCTGTCTGTTAGATGGATGCTTGCAGTTCCAATAAACAGAAATGCCAACTCAAAAAATTGATTAAACAATAAGATACATTACATCATACTCAGTGATGTCTGAAAAAAAAAGAAAGAAACAGCCTCCTCTTGGGATTCTTAAGATCACCCAGCCAACTTTCCTTTGTGTCTTGTTGTCCGGAACTTAGTAACCAATGCATGGCTGAACTAATCAGGAATGGAGTTCCTCTTAGATCTATTGGGCCCATCTCTAAAGTTAGAGGTGGGGACAGCTTCCCTTGAGACACAGATTGCAAAGAAGAGAGGTGGATTCTGGAAAAAACTGCAGTTCTGTTAGAAAGTTGGAGAGAAAGATGGAGACCTTATAGATGACCAGCAGTATCTACTAAGAATACTAACCTCATGGGCTTGATACAAACAATGAGTGAAAATATACACCGAAAGAATGTTGCACAGGATTGGTACATGGATATTTTAAATCTTTAGTAAATATTAGTTTTTTTAAATATTTCATTATTCAAAGACTTGGCCTCTGTATCTATCATGGATTAGATTTCCCGCATGCCTCTTTTAACAATAAATGTAGCTATTTTAATTACAATAATAGTAATAGTATATATGCATAAAGTGCAAAATATATACACCCAAATATTAAAAATAGCCTTCAATTAGAAATTGAATCATAGATGGTTTAAATATATAATTTCGTTTTTGCTTATCTTTGCTTTAAGCATCCCGCACTTAAAAGTATGTTATTCATGAATAACAAATGTTTTAAGATTTTCTCTTTCTCCCCTATAGATTACAAAGTTGTCTATTACAAATGTGTCATTATAATTTATGAAGCTGTTAATTTATGTTTGTCTTCCCATGTTTTCTTTTCCTCTGTTTTAAGCAGGTAGCCAGGCACTTAGTATTTCCTTGCTTCAGGGATATGTGTAGCTACAAGGCAGAAACTACTTGAAGACAAAAGTTCTTTTTTTCTTTTCTAAAATAGAAACTTTTTCAGAGATATTTATCTTTTGGAGAGGGCAGAGACAAAGAAGAGCGTCTTGGAGGAATACTGAAAAAGAGGAGAGAATTTTATTCTCTTAGATTGTTGAACAAGGCAAGAAATTCAGAGTACTCAGGAGAGCAGAGACCCTGTATGGTAGTTTCTGGGGAGGTCATCAAGAAGGAAATGCCCTCCTGACTCACCAGGGAAGAAGGACTTTAGACGCTGGCTCCAGCCTTAGCACAAAGACCTATGCTTCAAGCATGACACAGGAGCCCTGAGACACAGGGCATCATGCCATCAGGCCAGTGGGCACCATAGCATTTTAATGCTGACCAATGTGGTCCTATGGCTGATAATTCCAGAATTTGCTAATGTTCTGGCACTGAAAAAGGCAGTGAAATATATTAATACATCTGTGTGGGGAATGTTAACACCAATGATGTCTGAGATTGAACATCACGTTGGCCACATGAGAGCTCAGAGTCACATGTAGATTGATTTAAACACAGCAATACAATTACTTCTTACATATCTGATTTTGAGAATTAAAAGGAATTCGTCTCATTGAAAAGAACTTTGGTAGTATGTTTATAGTACTGCAGAGGTGGGGTAAAACTGAGAGGTAATCTGTCCAAACCACCTGCTTTAAGGATAAGGAATCTGATTGGGGAGAAGGAACTGTCTTGCTCCTGATTATACTGCTTACTAGTGACACACACCTAGGCCTAGAGCTCAGGTATCCTGACTTCCGTATCAGTTTTTGGCATTACAACCATAATGCCTCATCTTTTACAAAGACAAGTTATAAGAGTAAAGGCATTTTTTTTTTTTTTTGCAAGAGGATTACTCACTACTCAAATAAATGCTCAAAGTAGATCTATAATTGTCCATCCTATGCTTTTGATGACTGCAGCAATTTCTGATTGCATTACATAGCTAATGTGGATTTGGAGACATCAGAAGATCTCATCACAAAGATGTCACAGAAGGGAAGGAGTATCATTAAAACCTTTTCATTCTGTCGCCAGTTCACCTTCCCCTCCCAGCATCAAATGACCCTCTTAGGAAATGTGGTATGGCTTGTGAGCTGAGACCACAGGAGCCAGACACCTTTGCCTTCTATTTGGGGGTCTGACACACAGACTCCCTTAGTGGCCTTGGCCAGTCCATTAACTTTCCTGCCTTGTTCATTCTGGACTCCCAGATGATATAATATTGCCTGCGGGAGGGTGGCTGAATAATGAGAGGCATCAACAGCACTCATAGGGGATTACACACAATCTCCTTGTTCTTTAGATAAATACTTCCTTCAGTGTTTAATTAGAAATAACAGATTTTTTTCTCAGCTCCTGCTTTTTGGGCAATCAATCTGCATGCATGACAGGGGTCAAACAAGTACTCGGTATTGAAAGGCCTTGTGTATTGCAACAACTGTACACATGTATTCTATTTTATGTCAAACCATTTCTCTGATTCATACATTGATTCTATGGGATCTGTTGAGTGGAAATCAGTGTAGAAATGTTTCTGTTATTCCATAGACCAGAGACAAGAGAAAGGGTTTCAGCCAGGTACAGTGGCTCACACCTATAATCCCAGTACCCAGCACTTTGGGAGGCCGAGGCAGGTGGATCACTTGAGGTCAGGAGTTCGAGACAAGTCTGGCGAACACGGTGAAACCTTGTCTCTACTGGAAAAAAAAAATACAAAAATTAGCTGGGCATGGTGACAGGTGCTACAGGGAGGCTGAGGAAGGAGAATCACTTGAACCCTGGTGGCAGAGTTTGCAGTGAGCCAAGATTGTGCCACTGCACCCCAGCCTGGCAACACAGGAAGACTCCACCTCAAAAAAAAAAAAAAAAAAAAAAAGGAGAGAAAGGGTTTCAATTCAAGTTATTAGACAGCTATATTTGCTTCAGTGTAAAGAAGAGAGTTCTAATATTTGTATCAGTATTTATCATAGTTTTCTTTTAAAACAGTAGTCCTCTAAGATGCCTTGGGAGGAAATGTTACATAGAAAAACACTGCACAGCATAGCGCTTTTTTAGAAAATCACAATGCTTATGAAAATATGATGGGTTCTAAAAAGCTGTATAATAAAGAAATCTGTATAACTTTGTTGAACCTGGAACTCTGTAAATTTCCTTACAACACATTATTCCTCAATCAAGCATGAATTAACCATATCAATGAACTGGTCAAAACACACATTTTGGGAAATGTTGGATTGAAAGGAACTTTCTCAAATAGGGAAGGGTTTTTTTTCTCACTAGAGTTTCCAGCATGACTGTGTGATCAATAACAGGAAGTTTCTGCGGAATTCTGCATTGGATGGGAAAATAACTAGGAGATTCTAAGATCCCTTTCAATTCCCAAGATTCAGTGAATCTCTTCCACTGTAAATCAGTAACATTATTTAGTGCCTTGTGACTCTACTGTTAGACACAAAGAATAATATCTTTTGAGTCCGCTATTAGACAGAAATGCCACAAATTGTACTAGAAAGGTCTCTCAGCCTTGAAAGGAAGGTATTACAATCCCACTTCACAGATGAAAAACAAACTGAATGTTAAAGAGCTTAAATAAATTGCCCACAAACACACAGCTAAGTAAGTGGCATAGCAAGGATTGGAAGCAAGGCCCATGTATTTCTTACTATGTAGTACCACTTCCCTAAATCATATCAATCTCAAAGGAAACCATAGGAGATATAATTGGACATGGAATATCGACAACTCAAAAGTATGAGACAAAATTTTTGATATTAGCTTCTGTAGTCATTAGTAGTCATATAGAAATAATGCACAATTTCTCTGGACTCATAGGATCAATTACCTTTTACTTCCATTTACTTCTATCTCTGGACATAAGCAAAGAGCAGAGAGTTATTTAATCTTGATTCATGGCCTTCATACTTGCTGTTACCTTTTTCTGAATTTTTTTTTTACAGGGCTGGCTCTTGCTCATCCACCGAGTCTCAACTTTCATGAAGTGGCTTCAAGCCAGCCTTTTCTGCTCACCTATTACTCTTCTCCTTCTAAGCACATGGTAGCATTGCTCTTCCTGGGCCCCTTGGGATCAGGTGCAGCCATGGAACTAGCACTTTCCAATTGGTTGTGAACAGAAGTGATGTGTATCACCTCATCACTGGAACATCAAGTTACAAGACCCCCTTCTTGATCTCATAACAACCATGGATGTTTTCAATGATGGCAGCTACTGCAGCCTGAGCCACTAAAAGACTAGGAAGAAAAGAGGCACCTGCTGGTGGATCATGAGCGTGCAACATGAAACTGTTTTCAACTCTCAGTTTTCAGGGTCATTGCATAACCTGGCCCAGTGCATCACAAATTTTAGGTGCAAAGGAATCACCGAGAGAGCTCCTTTCCCAAAGAGATTGATTCAGTAAGTCTTGCATCTTTAGATCAAATTTCTTGTAGATCTTTGGAAATCTGGATTTCTAAAAACCTCCTAGGTGATGCTGATGCTCTCAGACCACACTTTGAGTAGCACTGACCCCGCCAGTCCTGCCTAATACATTCTCTCATCTAAAGTATTACCTCTCTGTTGCTAGTCAGGCTCCATCTTATCACCATTCCACTTGTTTTATATTGCTTACACAACTACTATTATTTATTTACAAATTGTCTATCTCTCCCATTTTGACATAAACTCCATGAAGACTGAGACTTTGTCTTTTTGTTTACTGTCATAACTCCAAAATGCTGAATAGCATCTAGAACAGATCGGTGCAAAAATAACTGCAGTTTTTGTCATTACTTTTTTTTTTTTTTTTTTTTTTTTTTTTTTTTGAGACAGAGTCTCGCTCTGTTGCCCAGGCTGGAGTGCAGTGGCACCATCTCAGCTCACTGAAACCTTCACCCCCCAGGTTAAAGTGATTCTCTTGCCCCAGCCTCCCAAATAGCTGGGATTACAGGCACCTGCCACCATGCCCAGCTAATTTTTTTGTACTTTTAGTAGAGACAGGGTTTCACCATGTTGGCCAGGCTGGTCTCAAACTCCTGACCTCTGGTGATACACCTGCCTTGGCCTCCCAAAGTGCTGGCATTACAGGCATGAGCCACCATGCTCAGCAGGTTTTTGTCATTAATTTTATTTCCAAAACCATAACTACTTTTGCGCAAACCTAATATAAGCTAAATAAAGAAATGGATGAGTCATCAAAAATTATGTTTTAAATATCAACTATTCATTCTAACATCTGTTCAGGTCCTAATCTCTCAAGTACCTTCTTTTGATAATGAGATGCTAAAACAAAAAAACACATGAGCAGATCTAGCTAAATGAAGCCTCAACTCCATCCATCAACCCCCTTTATGGGTTCAGAGTCATTTGAAGGGGCCATCAGTAGAGGTTGCTGAGATTGTGCATGTAAAATGACCCTCTTCTCTGCCTTGACTCCAAAATCATGAGGACAAGTGAAGCTACAGAAGCCAGGACTGCAGAACAGAGTCAGATTTTTCTTTGCATGTGTTTCTTCCTCAGATCTCCATGGAGGGGTCAAGCCTTTGAGGACACAATGCCCAGACTCAGCATGAGAGTGCTTGTCAGTGAACCATGTCCACTGGTAGCCCAATCTGTATTTAAATTGCACGCAAATTTTAGGAGTTTTGTATAAGCAACTGTCATCACATAGTCCCTTGTCTTTTATATAGATCCCTACTGGGTGCTGGAAAAGATAGCAGAGGAAAAACCAGCATTAAGCAGCACAGCCAGCACATGATGTTCAAGCCATCATTCATGACCACTGCTGGGTCTACCTATTTCACAAACAGGATTTCTGCGGACACCTGAAAAACCCATAGCATGCTCACGGCATCTTGCTGCAGTCTCTCAATCATTTCTCAGAATTAATGGGGAAAAACCTTTTGAATGTTTTATATAGATAGGAACCATGTGGAAAAATTGGAATTCATCTAGAGATATTTAAAAGGAGACTCAGATTTACATATAATGATATGTTTGAAGTTTGCTTTGAAATACTATATTCTCCCTTACCCTCTTCCCCACCAGAAAACCTGTGGAGTAACAAAAATGGAATAAATAGGATTTGCCATGATGTAATAATCACCTGATGAGTTCTTCCTGCCCACCACACAGACAAAATCAATTCACCAAGACTGTGACATTGCAATAGAGAAAGACTTTAATTGACGCAAGTCTGGCCCATGGGAGAGAACTGGGGTTATCACTAAAATCAGTCTCTGTAAAGGCCCAAGGTTAGGGTTTTTATGGACAATTTGGTGAGTAGGGAGCTAGGCAATGGATGCTGCTGATTGGTTGGTGATAAAATCATAGAGGTATGAAAAATGGTTCCCACTCACTGAGTTCACCTCTGGGTGGGGCCTCAGGACCAGTTGAGTCATGAGTCACTGGTCCTGGTAGGATCCTTCTGGAAAAAAATCTTACAAAAACAATCTACAATAGTGATGCTATTACGGGAACAGCTAGAAAAGCCACAAATCCTGTCACCTCTGGCCACATGACTCCTGAGTGGTAAGGGATTACAAAAACTACACCTACTTCTTATCAGAGTTCATGCCCTTCCTATAGTCCTATTCTTGTAGCCTTTCATTAATTTAACAAAGATGGTTTTTGTTCCCTGAGCAAGGAGGGAAGATTTAGGGGGGATTATTATCATCCTTGCTTTCAAGTTAAACTATAAGCTAAATTTCTCCCAAAATTAGCTTCACCTCTGTCCAGGAATGACCAAGGACAGCTTGGAGGTCAGAAGCAAGATGGAGTCAATTACATTCAGATATCTCTTACTTGTCATAATTTTGCAAAGGATGTTTCAATCAGTTAGCAATTGTTGAAGCAAAATGAAAAACTGGGGGTTAAGTATGAGATTCTCTCTAAATTTGTCTGTTTGAACATTTTTGCAATAAAAAGCTTTTAAAAATATACACGCAGTATATCAAAAAGAAAAAAATCCCAGAGCAATTTACTAGCTAGGAAAACAAGCAGATCCCACAATATCAAAGGTAGCCTCTATGAACCTGACATGTTTTCAGAAAAATAAAAATTTAAATTTAAATTTTTTAAAAAAGGCAGCCTCAGGTGGTTGCTGGGATGGAAGTGCATGGTTATATTTTGACATCGTTTACATTCTCTATGTTAATACAGTATAATAGAGCAAAGTATATTCTCAACAATTGTCAGTGTGGGAATAAATGCATGTGTAAAAATTTGTTGTCTTTAATGCTTGATATTTCAGAGTTATTCTTAGAGTAAAATAAAAGGTATTTTCTGTGTTGAAGTAATTTTATATGCTCCTGCTGTTAAGCAAGATTTTCTTTTATCTCTTCTGCAATAATTTGGTGAGGAAAGTTTGTACTTGAATTTTTAAAAAATGCATGGAAAGTGTGTTGCCCCAAATTCCCACTTTAAATAATTAGTCAGGTAAGTGTTATCACAAAAATGTAATGTCAGCTGCAACTTTTACTAGAACTAATTCTAACTTATACCTAGATGGTGACTTTATATTTTTAATGAAAAGAAAGTTTAAACTAAAAAAAATCTCAGGGAAATGGATAAATAGATGTTGCAAATTAACTTCATGATTCTAAATGCTTGCTCACCCCGATTGTCCAACCCTTGCCCATGGTAGGACAGAGTTGCCATAATTTGCAGGCTGTCCTTTATAACTCCTTTGCACCCAGGGAAAAGAGCCAGTATGGGAAAGAAAGAGGCTCCTTTTGAGAGTCGGTCTCAGGCTGGAATTCTAGCTCCATCTCTTCCTAGTTGTGTGACCTTGAATGGCTTACTTTACCTTCCTAAATCTCATCTGTAAAACAGAGAACGGTATTACCTCTTCACATCATTGAATCACAGTACAGTATTGATTAGAGAAGAATCTATGGTTTGGGAGGAGAGGAGATTATGCTAGAGAAACTTTGCAGGGTAGCCTGTCCTTGGGGTGGGGGTTGGAAGGAGGAAGACAAAATGAGAAAAAAACAAGAAAGCACTGGGATTGTTTGCACTGTTTTGCCTCCAGGAGGAAGGTAGTCAAAAGCAAAGAAAGACTGAGAAGTCAAGTCCCAGTTCTTGGTTTAGTCTGTACTGAGCATATTCCATTACCCAGATGCCCTGGCAAGATGCCTCTGATTTATGGTAATTGCATGATAATGAGGCACCACATGAAAATAAAATAAGCCATAATTAGGGGTGACACCAGAGTCTACTTAGCTCTATTGGGGAAGAATCTGGGAAGGTGATTGTGGATGTCATAAAGCGGAAGAATATGAGTTACCTACTGAAGGGTCAACTTCAACTATGCACCTAGAAGAGAGGTTTATATGCCATCTGTAACTACTTCTACTGACTGTGTTTAGTCAACGTTGGGTAACAAACTTATGTTCTAGTATCAAGTTTATGCCACTGTTACTGCTTAGAAGGAAATGCCAAAAATAAGCAAGCTAGGGCTTAGGAAAGAGGATGCTAACTCTCTGAGTGCCTGTTAGGGGTTCAGAACAATCCAGGGAGCGAGGTGAAGACAGGGACAGAGCAGGGAGTCAACAGTTCCACTTCTACAGAGTTGCAAAACTTAAATACGTTAATGTATATGAGGTACTTGGAACATAGTAGGCTTTCAACAAATGCCAGCTCATATAACTATCATTGTTGTTACTACTATAACTGCTATTCTTCCAATCCAGATATAAGCTTCTTCCTACTTATAGACTCTGCTTTTGCCTTCAACCTTAATGCCAACCTCAACACCTAAAGACTGCAAAAGTAACCCACATGCACCCAAAACACTGAGGAACAATGGAGGATTACCAAAGATGTGGCTAAAGGAAAGACTTCACATCACATTACCGATCACAACCACAGCAAAATTCCATCCAGACACAACAGCTGTCCCCAGTCTGGTTTCTTCTCCTCCGCTTTTCCCTGATTCCTGTCCAGCATCACTGATTGTCTCCTTCCCAGCTCTGCAGATCCCCTAGGTATTTCCTGGCCTGTGCATTGCCTTAGGAACTTCCGTTGCTTCCTCCCTTCACCATTCAGAGCAAGTCTTCATCTGCCCAAGCTTCTGTCTCTAATTTACATATCCCATCCAGCAGCAAAGAAAAGGTCTTCAGCTACAAGAAACTCTATTCAAAGGAAGTAATTTAAAATAGCATGTTTAGTTACATCATCATCATCAATCATTACATTTAGTTCAAATCTCACTTTGCTAATCATTCAACCTCATAGTGATTCATTCTCTCTGTCCTTTCCTCAGAATTACTGATTAGCAAAACTTTGCTTTCCAAATCTTATTCCAGGCACTGTTCAATTCTGGCCCCTTAAGGAATTCCCATAGTGCCTGCCTTTCACTATTAATCCTGTATCTGAACTTCCTGTAGCTCCAGGATGTCAATTAGTTAAATCTGGAAATTCAATCTGTGTTTAGTTGCTGTGAGAAGAGAAAAGACAAGGCAAGAAAATTAGGTGAAGGAATTAAGTTTCTGCCAAACTTGAAAACAGACAAAAAGTAAATCCTTATTTCTCAACTTTGAATCACTTGGTGGTCTGGAATTCGATCTGCATATTCCAATGTTCATGTCCATCAGTGTACACATGCACTCAAATGTACAAAACAGAAAAAGCAATCTTGAGGACCAAAATTGCCGTCAATATAAACGGGCTGGCTCATCTGAACAAACAATTACTATCTTCTAATATACTTCTCTCAAATCTATGCCAACTCAGCATTTATTAACTGAGATACATCAAATCACAGTATTCTTTCTTGTGGAGTTTCTGTACCTTCTTCCCTGTTCCACTAAAGAAGATTTAATTCTAAACACAAGAGGAAGAAAAGGAAAAATGAGAGCAGACATAACCCAGTCACAAAACGTGGATTTATGGAGTTCAACCTTGAAAATATTTTTTTAAAACATCAAGCTTGAGAATTAAAGCTCCCACTAGGCAGCTATAATTTATACAGCAAGCACTTGGCAGGTAATCCGAGCACACTGTGATAACAGTAGCAAGGGGAGCATCTTCACAGAACACCAGACCCTCTGTGTGACTGGCCAGGGGATGAGAAAGACACACACTAACTGTGCAGCTAGAATAGGGTAGTTCCTATTTAATAGACATTTGGAAATGAAAAAAAGAACATGAAAATACCTAAGAAGAAAAGAAGGTGGCTCCCACTCAGAGTGTAAATGAGACAGCCAGGTGGGAGGGGTCCCTGGAAAAACTAACTGGCCTGCGCACTGGAGTGGAGCCTGGGGAAGTTCCTGCTGTTGCAGCAGGGAGGGGCCTGGCCCCTCCCTCCTCTTCCTGTGTGGAACCTGGGATTCAAGCTGAGGGCTGGAAGTGCTCTAGCAGGGGACTCAGGTCTCACAGAGGGTGCCTGTTTCCCTCTTTTCTTCCTTTTCACCTCATAAAACCCTGCCTTACTCATCCTTCAAACAGTCTGTGAGCCTAAATTTTTGTGGCCATGGGACAAAGACCCCATCTTTAGCTGAACCAAGGAGAAGTCCTGCATCACAAACGTGACCCCATGAAAAGCAAAAGGCAATGAGACAAAGGAAGTTGGCCCCAAACAGTGACCTAGCCATAGTCATAAAATGTCAGACAAACCAAGTAAAAGAGAATGAAAACATAATGCAGTGGAACGCTTTTGACATTTTTCAAATTAATTATTTCATTTGTTTAGATATGTTTTTCAAACAATCCATTTTATTTTTAGGGATGTAAGAAAAAATAGCTTCAAAATAATATTTAATTTCTTATTTGATTGCAAGCAATAAGCATACTTCTGCTCTGAAGGCTTATATATTTCACAGCTAGCCTGATTCAAACCACACTATTCTAAAAACACAAGCAAAAAAAAAAAAAAAAAAAATTCTTTGCACCTTTGATTTGGCAAAAACACGTGAAGTCTGCCTGCAAGGCCATATTTATTTATAACAGAGCATAGATCACAGGTCTCTGCCACTCTACTCCCTACCCCCTGAAGGCAGACACCACATATAGGAATGGTGGAGAATTCCTGAAATTAAGGGTGGTGGTACACACAAAGGACACCAGTGGATTTCATGTGAGCAGTAACAATTATAAGTATTCACTGAGACTAGAGAGCCCTATTTTCTCATTTTATAATTAACTAGCTTGATCTTCATTGAGTGGCATTTATCCAGTTTTTTAAGCATGGTGTCCAATATGATGGTTACTCTCTCTTGTTCTGTTCTAATCAGTTGTTCTCTCACTGATGAGCTCTTTGTAGCCTAGTGCTAAATTATTCCTGACTTTAGGTTTTGGCTTCTCTTATTTCCTCTGCTTGATGCTTTTCTCAGACAAAAGAGGAAGCTCAAAGTTCTAAAGAAGAAAGGCAAGTGGAAACACGGCAATGAAGAAAAATACTAAAGTAGGAGCCAGAAGCCCTAGATCCTTTCTGGGCCCTGCTTTGGCATTGACTCAGTTACATTATATCCAGGATGCATTTACATCACTGAAAGGGTAAAGGCTGTATGCTTTTAAAAACAACAACAAAAACCGTGAAGTTATTATCACAAAAATCAGACTTCTAAACTGGCAATCTTTGCACCCTACCTGCCCTGTTGCATTTGGCCAATAAATATGCTAATTTTTTAATCAACAGATTTCAAGTAAAAATGTAGATTAACAGATCCCTTTGAAAACTCATCAAATCTTCTGAAATAAATCTATGTGTGTGCTTGTCAAGAATTGCTGGTTGTCCAGAGAGCTTAGGCTCTCCAATTTCCTGTATGTGCGCCATTCACAATGATTCATATACACTTAGCTCAGCTCACTTGCCGCCTTTAGGTTACCTACGTAGAAGGTGAATTAAAGTATTTGAATTTACTATGCCTCCTCTAGAAGAGGCAAAGGTAGGTTAACAAGTGATTCCAAGGAAACAAAGAGCACAGACATGCCATAGATGCACATCAAATGTCAAAGGCTTGAGCCTGTAGGCACATTTACAAACAGATCACAGCCTCCCATTAGTTAAGCAGGCTCCCCCTTAACTGCTGCCTATGCAATAGATAAATAAATGGCAAGAATACTTGTGATATATATTTAGATTGCACATTAGACTTTAAAATCTGTGCCTAACTGAATGCATTAGCCCGTGTTTCCTGTTTATGTCTCCTCAATGCCATGGAAACACAGGGTGGCATCCTAATGCCCCTCTCCTGGCAATAAAGTCTTTGTCTATTCATGTTTCGATTTCTTTTTTTGATATAATTTACCATTTCAAAAAAGAAAACAGATCAGTGGTGTCTAGTGGCTGTTTTTCTCCTTCCCCCTTCCAGTTTCCTGTTTCACAATGTACATCTGCAAGAAATGCAAAATGCACCTTCTAGCGGTTACAGAAATCCTAACCAGCATTGTCAGCACTAAGAGAGCAGAATTCTCCCAACTGCACTCATCTTTCCCATTTATAAAATGCCATGATAATTAAACTCTATAATGAGGTTATCTAAGCATTTCAGTGTAACCCAAAGAGCACTTAATATAGTTGTTTAAGGTTGAAAGCCGATATAAGACAGACATTAAAATCTGGTGGGTTTCAACGCCCTCCCCTGTCTAAAAGGCAATATCCAGTCCATTTCTATAGAGATAGCAACGGTAGTCATAGTCCTTAAATAGCTCCATGATGGCAGCGACACGTTCTCGCCTCCCTGTCTCCACAGCCTGTGAGGCAGACAAGTCACTCGCTGCCACCGCCATCACCCTAATGTGCAGGGCCAAGGTGAAACTCGAAGCTCAAAGTGCTAGGAGCACAGTGTCTCCTACAGCCACTGTCTGCTGTCTGGCACCTGCTGCTCCCTCCCAGGCGGTAACCCAAGAATTCGAAAGGCAGATTAGTATCTGCATGAAGAAGTGGGGAGATTTGATTAAGTGGCTCAAATCTGCAGAGTTCCCTGAACCCAACTGCAAGGACCTGAGTCACAGGAGGAAGGAGAGGCGGGCAGGTCAGGCGCTGCTTCTCCAGCAAGCGCCTGTAGGGGTGAGTTCCTACAGGGACCTTTTCTACTGACTGGGGAGCCTCGCATCACAAAGCCTGGTGATCCCACTGGCAGGATTCACTGCCTTGGGTCTCTCAGGCTGCATCCCAATCACAGAGTGCATGCGGTAACCCTCACGACCAGGGGTGATGTCTGTTTTCATTAGTCATAAAAAGCAGTCTGTGGACCAGATTTCAAAGCACCCACAAAATAGATCTGTCATAGCATCCGCCCAAGGAGAGGAATTTTTTATCTAGAGCTTTCAAGTGCTGGACCTTTACTCAGAAAGCAAAGTGTCCAGAGAAATGCCTTTCTAGATAATAATCAAATGTTATGGCCTTTGATTTCCCAAAGTGGGATATAATAACCTGTCCATCTGAATTACGTTTTCACATCTTTGGCAAAATAATAACAACAATAGTATTACCATATAACATTATTAGGTACTTACCTTGTGCTTCTGAGATAGTTATTATTACTCCCTTATCACAGACAAAGCAAAGTCTAAAGAGGTAAATAACATATCCAAGGTCAGAACACTAATAAATAGCTGAGCTGGACTGAAAACCAGGTCATCTGACTGCAAAACCTGTATTTCTTCCTCCCATATTTTCTGAGTACCTACTGTGACTCTGCTCAGGGCTGGAATGCTTTCTCCATATAGTATCAACTTTTTATTTATTTATTTTATTTTTCTCTTAGAGACAAGATCTGGCCCTGTTGCCCATCCTGGAGTGCAGTGGTGTAATCACAGCTCACTGCAACCTCGAACTCCTAGGCTGAAGCGATCCTCCCACCTCAGCCTCCCCAGCAGCTGGGATTACAGGCGCTTGCCACCTCATCCACTTAAATTATTTTTTCTTTTTGTAGATTACTTTTATAGACAGGGTTCTCACTTTGGGTATCAACTTTAATTTCTGATTCATTTCATACCAAAATAAATTCTGTTAAAATTGTTTTCTTCTATCTTAAGTGCCAGGTAACAGTGACCAGTTTTATTTATTAGTACTTCTTCCATTTGAGGACAAGTATTTGTCATTTTGTACATTTTGTTCATAATGTCTCCATCCTCTTTTTTCCTCAGATATTCCCTCTTACGTCCTACGCTTTTGCTTTGCATCATGTTTATCTTAGAAGCTACTTTTTACAAATAGGCAAAGTATAAATACAAGCATTCCTGCTTTATTGTCATAAATGGGTTCTGGAAAAAGCTCACATTCAACATAATTATGCCCTAAAAATAAGAGAATGTATGGGGAAAATACAAACAGGACAGATGAACTCAAAATCTACAGAGCATTGTAACAAGTACCCTATCCCAAATAATAGCAATATTAGAACCACAGCCCAGTTAACCTTCCACAGACATGTGCACTTACAATCTCATTCATTCTTTGCATACTTCTATTCTGGGCTCTGTTTTTTCATGCTGGCCCTTGATAACACTCCTGTAATAGAGAGCAATTTCATAAAAATCCAAAATATGATCCAGGGCAATTATCTTCATTGATCTATTTTTAGAGGAGTGAGGGTGGAATTGCTTTCCCAGCTTTTTCATCTGTACTGGCAGCCTCTCAAGAGAGCAAAGTGTGGTGGTTCTGGATGACATCAAACCAGCCACATCTGCACTAAAGGAAGGGTGACTATATTTTGAGTTCCTTACCTTCCTCACATGTTCCTAAGCTTTTCCCTTTATTGTGGAAAAAAAAAACAAAAAACAAAACCTGCTCCTAACTTCAAAATATTAACATGCTAACAAACATCCTATATGAACTTACTAGAATTTCAAGTTATTCTGATATTAGGGATCGATGCAGGTTTTGTGGGACTTGACGGTTCTATCACCTTCAAAGCCCTTTAAGAAACAGAATGTAAAATTACAAATATCAAATTTCGTTTAAGTGACTATTCATTTAGAATTTAGAATAGTGGGAAAATTACAATAATTCACAACTTTCAAAATGCTGATAATTGTCAAAAACCTCACAAGATACAGAAAAATTACATATTTTCTTTAATTAACTGACCTGGTCCACATCTGTAATACTTTGCTAACTATATTTTTGTTTGTATCCTCTTTGTTTCTGCATAACAAAACAATATTTTCTAAAGAGAAAATAAAATTGAATTTCTCCTCAAGCAAGGTCAACAAAAATTTATGGTTTTCTTTATAATAGTTTAAAAAAATTATTTTGACTGCACCATTTGTTATTGTAATATCATGTGAATGTTTAGAATTATTGGGAAAATATTTATCAAGTTGCTCTCATATGTAAACTCTAAGATTGCGAGACTGTTGGGCCCGTCACCTTTCCCTGTGCAGTGACTGGTCTTAAATGTACTTGGGATTTTCAACACTCATTAACAAGTTAGTAGATGTCCTTGCTTTAGCAGCATGAGTTATGTTATCTTTGCCAATGACCGTCCTTTGTATCAAATCATCAGGAAATCTTAATATTTCTCCAACGTGTTCATATGGTTCTCTGTTTTCATTAACTGAGTTATCAAACAACCCAAGAGCCTAGTCATTTATTGTATCAAAAATTTATCTCTTGCTCTCAATGATTCCCTGCTGTTGGTATATTCTGAATATGATCTACCAGCTCCCAGTCCTTGCTGGTTGCTCATTACAAAAGTACCAACCAGTCCTTGCTGGTTGCTCATTACAAAAGTACCAACTCATTACAAAAGTACCAACTTAGTTATTGTATACTTTGCAGAGGAGTTTGACAGGGTGGGCCAGGGAGGGGGTGTTTAATCCATGGAAGTGAATGTACCTAATTTTAGTAAATTTTACAGAAACATATCATCATGTGAACATGTTTTATTAGCTTTATGGTAAATCTGCCTCTGCTGACACCATCTTATTTACATTCTCAGAAGAACTAAGTTGCGTTAAAGAAATCCAAGGTGTAGAACAGACCACGTGAAACAAATGAATTAACAAAAATAATCAATGAAAGGCATATTGCCACAGTTGTGCCCTTTGCTAATACTGAAATTATAGATTCAAAAAGAAATCCAATTGCTATACTATCTAGCTCATTAACAAGAACAATAAAAATAAATTGGTAATTTTGATTAAGCAGGCTGATACAACTAGTTTGGCAATTTTTTTAAAAAACATTGGATTAGCACTTTCACTAAATCACTGAAACTCATACTTGTGTTGTTTAAGACTACCTGTTGGTAATAAAGTGAGTTGCATTTTGGGAAACCTCTCTTGATCTTTCCTTGCCTGACTTTGCTTCTTTATTCATTTTTCGGAATTAATAACCTATGGAAACTTGTTAAAATGTTAAAACAATTTGGAAGAGGCTAAAAAGTCAAGAAAGTTCTTGTATTTAAGCATTGACTATTTTATCAGAGGAGACTAACCAGTATAGTGCTCTAAGGAAAAGAAACTTATAAATACCAAGCTTTAAATGGGGATGGTTGCCCAAGAAACTCTGCAAATTGAGATTCCATTTTGAGAGGAAAGCTCTACTATGAGATTATGAAGTCCAGGATGGCCACACGAACTCAGGAGGACCTTGGGTATCTCTGGAAAAGATGGAAATAGAATCTGCTTATTCTACCTGTTAGGAGAATCATTAAATAAAAACAGCTGTTCTACTCCTGTTTTCTCAGAAATCTTTTATTATTCCATGTATGTTTCTGCCTAGAATAAAATAAGCACAACAAAGGCAATGAAACCTGGCAACGCAAGATTTTTATAGTTTAAATTTGTTTCTTAAAGCATGCTCCCAAACCAGCAACATAGGCAACACCTGGGAGCTTGTGAGAAATGCAGAGTTTAAGGCCCCTCCTTAAACCTGCCAGATGATATGCACAGGTACACAGGTGATGCAGATGTATATTACAGCGGGGAAGGCACTGGGTTTTTATTTTTAATACTGATGGTCGATACAACTTCCAAGTCAATTGAATGATAATTTCTGTTTGTTCTTTTTTTTCAGACAGACTCGCTCTGGTGCCCAGGCTGGAGTGCAGTGGTGCGATCGCAGCTCACTGTATCCTCTGCCTCCTGGGTTCAAGTGATTCTCCTGTCTCAGCTTCCTGAGTAGCTGGGATTACAGGCGCCTGCCACCATGCCTAGCTAATTTTTGTATTTTTAGTATAGACGGGGTTTCACCATGTTGGCCAGGCTGGTCTCGAACCCTTGACCTCAGGTGATCTGCCCGCCTGGCCCTCTCAAAATGCTGGGATTACAGGCATGAGCCACCATGCCTGGCCTTTTCATTTTTAGTAGACTTTATGTGTTTTTATCAGATAATGAAAATAAAATGTGCTTATTGTAAAAACAACAAAAACAGACACTACAAAATGTTTCCAAATAACAAAGTAAAAATCATGTAGAAAATCGTCGCCAGAAATAAATGCAGTTAGCAACTTGATACAGATCTCTCCAGCCCCTTTCTATACATACTATGTATTAAAAATAAAGCTATATAGCTGTTTATAACCTGTTTTTATTCTTAGCAATAACATAAGAACATTCTTCCATGTTAATACATGTTTCTGATTCATCATTTTAATTTTCACAGAATATAAAAATTCTGTGTGTTCTATTGTATGGCGAAACATAATTCATTTAGTCTCATCTTCTTGGACAAAGAACATGTATTTTATTTTTTAAAAATAAATTCCTAAAAATAGAGTTTCAGGGTCAAAGGGTGGACACATTTAAATTTATATATACTTTGCAAGATGGCCTTGCAGAAAGTGTAAGTGGTATAAATCTCCTAAATCCTTGCCAATCAGGTAAGTGGACAATTGTATCTTATTATTGTCAAATGTCTTTAAGTCATATCCTAAATTTAGGTGTTTGTTGATATGTGTATTTTTGATGTCACTAATATTAATCAAAAATATAACATTGTTTTCCATTTTCAAGCTAAATAATCCACTCTATTCAGAAAACCAGTAACCTAAAAGATAAAACCACAAGATGTGAATCAGTCTAGATTCTCTGAAATGGAAAGCTTTATAAATTAAGGCTACGGTATCCCTCTCTCAGTTCTCTTTCTTTCTTGCTGTATAAATCTCTTTAGTTTTCTTGGTGAGTTTTCATGCCAGCTTCTTACATATGATTCTATCCCTGCGGATACACATTTGGCTTTTATATTCTCCCTCTGTACTGTACCCACTCCTGGGTCATCAAACTACCCACCTCTCTGCCTAGCCCAGGTCTTGGCCAGTCCTCCGTGCCTGTGCATGGCCATTTCCCTTAGCTTACAATAATCTTCTTTATCCAAAGGTCTTTCAAGACTCAGCTCAAATATTACATCCTCTGTGAAGCCTCACCTGACTCTGTGGCATTGCTGAGGCTCTCTCCTCAGGCCCCACCCTACATGGCCGAGTCTTCGTGGCTGCTCCATCACAGTGGATGAGTATGTGTGAGTGTCTCTGAATGTGCAATCAGTTAGCCCTGTGCCCTCTTCTTATGGGCAAAGCTCATTCTCCCATATCTGTTTCCTTGAATAACAACACCAAACCTGGCATGAAGTCAGTGATCAGTACTGTTTTTTAAAATGAATTCATAAATGAAACTACGAATGATTTACTAGTTCCCTATACCCCAAATTAGGAAAAACTAAAATCAAACACTAAAAACAAACAAAATAGAGAAAAACCTTCTGGGTGAAAACATTTTAGAGGACTGTATTATTTACTAACTTAATACATTTCCTTAAAGTGCTTAATTTCCAATAAAGAACATAAATGAAGAACATGTTTCCAGAGAGAAGAGGAAAAACACAATTTTTTGATCATAGTACTCCATGGATGGCTAACGCCAAAGGAAAAAAAGCATTTTTCTTCCCTTGTTTTCCCCCCATGTCTTGAAAACACCAACCATTATTTAAAATTCTCTTCTCATCACTCAAAGAAACAGAGACAGTTGTTCATTCTGAGTTAGGTGTTTGCTTATCTGACCAGCAGGGTCAGGATAATAAATCACACAACCCCTAGGGAGCAATAAAATGTTTAATGGATTTGTGCAGTTAGCAGGGGAAAAAAATATAAAATCTTTCAGAATTCAATTCATTTTCAAATACTGCACAGCACTTAAGAAAAGACAACACGATGATTGTATATAGGTGATGCAGATGAAAGAGAAGAAAATCAGAGAAATGACATTTCCATTGGAGAAAAAAAATACTGTTCATTGTTCAAACATCTTGTGAAAAGAACCCTGTCTTTCCCCATTCCTGTAAACAAGTCTTAAACATTCCCTCAGCCCAAACGCCATTCCCAGCGTCCTCTGGCAGCATCTTTTCCACTGCTGGTGGTGAAGGCTGTGTTGCCTCCGCAGCCAACAGCTATCCTGGCTATCGCTTCCAAGGCCTCCTTAGGCGTAGAAGCAATAGGGAGCAGGGTCAAATGCCCACTGCTCTGCTATCGGGCACACGGCAGAAGGACGGTGACAAACCTGAGAATGGAACACGCTAGGGGAATTCGGAACAAGGTCACGCAAACACATTTCTGACAAGATTTTAAGTCTACATCTCACAATTCTAAACTCATGATACCCAGGGAATGCACTAGATGTTACTTCAAAGAGTGCTTCTGAATGCAGGGAGTGTTTCTTTTGCATTCTGCATTATAAAATAAAGCCCAAAGGAAAAGAATTAAGATGAAGCTGTTGAATAATTACAGTTTCTTATCTGAAAGGAAGAACTATTTTACTGACTATTCATCACACAGAACTTACACTGTAATATTTCTTAGGTGTCAGAATATAAGTTGTCCGTGGACCTTACAAAATCAACCCATAGTAGCTTTCATCACAAATGAGTGTAAAATATTTTTCCTTTCCCTACTCCACAATTGCTCTGTGGTCTTCAGAAAAATATGTAACATTTCTGTCTGTCAGGTAGTTTGTCAGGCTATCCTTGCTTTTGTATCTGCTTCATCCTAAGAAATGGGGAGAATATCTGATCCCAAAATAATCTAATTTGTAAAGGAGGTTATATGCAAGATACAAGTTTTACATATTATAGCTAGGAAACATATGTGAAGCTCCTAGAATTGTGTCTGGCACATCTTAGTTATTTAGCAAGTGTTATTTACAACCCCCTTCTCCACCAGAGAAAATTAATTATACATTTTTGGTGTGTGTTCACTGAACACAAAATAAGAATAAAATTGATTTTTCTATAATCATGGTATCATTCTTCCCTATTTTTGCCTTTTTGTAATGTATTTTCTGTGCACATAGCCCTATGAAGTACTCAACATTATAGAAATAACGTATTGATTACATGTTCATGAATCCAGAGATCAGCAACCTGATACAAACCAGATTTTGAAACGATGTTAGAAATTCTGTCACCTCTGAGCAAGAACTTCCGACGGAAGTCTCGGAATGACCATACTTGGTAGGGCTTGGGTGTAGATGTGCTGCAGTTTTGCCTCAGCTGGTCTGAAATCCAAGCATATAACAACATTTCTGCTTCTTTTACAAGATTTCCTGGAGTTTGCACTCCCTTCATGATCTTGGCAGAGATTTTGCTGCTAAAATAACATATAGAGTCCTCACCAAAACGGTGTGCTGCTGAAATGCCAGAAAACCGCTAGTGTGGGCAAAACCTGCGAGTGACAGTCCCCACCTCCTACCCGGCCAGCCTCATCTTCTCACAGGTCCCTAAAGTTTTCTTGGAAGGAGTGTTATTCTTTTCCCTCTAAAATAAAAATAGAATTTCCAGTTCTAGAATTCGCTGATTCTTTCTCACCTCCCATCTCTTAGTAAGCTCTATAAATGACCTGGTTCAAAAATGAACTAAAAATCCTTACTGAATGTCTCATACAAATTAAAAACCCTGAATGCAACCTTCATGTCTTCAGTGCTAAAATAAAGTGCCCCCGTTTCTAATGTTAACCAAGTCATGGTATTCTTTAAAATCCACAACCAAAAGGTTGTCCTGCCTATTTGACAAATATCAACTTCTTGTTAAAAATAGGAAGCTGGTCTTTCCTTAACTATAATCAGTCAGCATTTAAATACCCAACTTACACTTAGCAAATTCAAGATTTAACAGGGCCGTATTCTTTCCAAAGACATTTAATTCATTTTTTCACCAATAGATATGTATTAAGTGCCTTCTATATGCCAGGTGCTGTTCTTAATGTTAGAGATATGGCCATGGAAATGACAATCCCTGCTTCAGAAAGTGTCCCTTCTAGTGACAGCAGTTAATAAATGCATGTATATGTAATATGCTAGATAGTGCATGCTAAGATCAAGAATAAAGTGGAGGAAGTGCACAGAAAGTGGTGGAGTAGTAGTTACTATTCTACATGGGGTCAGAGAAGCCTCCATAATAAGACTGATATGTGAGCAGCAGATACCTGGGAAGAGGGCATCCCAAGGCGGGATCTTGCAGCAGAAACTTTGTGTACTCCAGGAAAGCAAGGAGGAGCCAGGTGGCTCACAGAAAGCAGGTAGTCCAGTCTAGATGTGTAGGACCAGTTAGGTAATGATGGCAATTTTGAATGAATTTCTGAGTGAGTTGGGAAGCGAATAGAGAGCTTGAAGAAGAGCGAAATGATGTAACTTATATTTTAAAAGATCATCCTGGTTGTTGTGCAGTGAATAGATCCCAGAGAAATAAGGGCAGAATAAAAAAGAGCCACTAAGAGGAGCTTCTTAGGGAAGTGTTAATAGCAATGAAGGGGATGAGAAGTGGTCAGATTCAGAATGTGTTTCAATTTATTTCCCATCCCACTAGATGTGAAATGTGAAAAAAAAAAAAAAAAAAAGAGTGAGGAATCAAGGATGATTCCAAGGATCTTGGTCTAAGCAAGTGATAGAAGACAGTTGCCATTTACCAAGCAGTGAAGTAGTTTGGGGTTGTGGGGAGAAGAATCAAGAGTGCAGGTTTGAATGTGTTACATTTAAGTTGCCTATTGGAGACCAAAGTTGGCATGTCAAATAGGCAGTTGCATACCTGAGAATGCCACTTAGAAGAGGTGTCCAGCATGGAATAGTAAATCAAATACGATCCGTAACTATAGCATGTATTATAACCCAACTGTACAGGTCACCTACTGCTGCAATAATGCTCCATAACAAACCACCCCAAAACTAGGTGGCCTATAACAACAGGCAGTTCTTTTTCTGGCTTATCAGTCTATGCGTCGGCTTTGATGCCTACTTCAGGCTGCAGTGTGGTGGGCTTGGCTCTAAGCCTTGCATCAGGTTTAGTTCTGCTCCACATGTCATATTCTGGGACCTACCCTCAAGGGGCAGCAGACAGCTGAAGCATGCCCTTCTACAATGGTCACACAAACTGAAGACAGACACAAGAAATACACAATGCCTCTGAGGCTTTGTCACAGAGCCCGGAACACTGGCATGTCTGTCCATATTCTACTGGCCAGTGCAAGTCATTTGGTGAGGCCCGACATCAATGAGGTAGGGTAACACTTGACATTTAGTGGCAGCAAGTGCAAACTCACATGGCAAAGGGCATGGGTGCATCCTTTGAATACAGGGAGGGCCTGAAGAACCAGAACAGTACGATCTACCTTTCCACATACACTGTAGTCTTAGTTACAGCTACAGTTCACAATAAAAGACTTTTTTTCAGATTCTCTAAACTTTGACCCAATGAGTTTCTTCAAATGTCGGTTTTTGAAAGCCATTTTACAAATGTGTTTGAGGTAATTATGCTTGGATTTATTTTGTGAACAGGAAAAACAGCTTGATATTTTCTAACATGGTGCACATCGTACTTTAAATGCCATTTCTTTAAAAAACTGTCTTGATCAGTGCTTCTCAGACTATCTATAGAGAAGCACTATTTTTTATTTCAATGAGACATGGACCTATAATTTTATAAAATACAATAAAATTGCTAAGACTGAAACTTTAAAAAAAAAAAAAAAAGATACACAAAATTAAAGCCCATGTTTTCAGACAAGTACTTTCTGACATTGCTATTGAAGTTTCTAAACACTTATTCACAACTTATTCTGTACTTATCTGGCCAATGATAGTTTATGCAATGGCACTGGTCCCTGGACCACACTTTGAGAAGCACTGTCCTAGGCGTTTCTGCCATAACCATACCCCTTTACCCCAACCCTTAATATCGCTGAATAATAGTCTGAACACAAAACTAACTTACTAAGGATTTCAAATTGAGTTTGACTTACAGCCAAGTTTACTCAACTATTCAATTTGCCAGGCTTTTTTAGTCCCCAGGATTTCATGGCTTCATTATTAAACAAAATGAAAGAAAAGTCTGTGTTAAATAGCCATATCCTGTTTATGATTTTTACTGTTTTTCTTGATTCTTATGGCAATGCCTTTTAAAATTTTCGTCCATGCTCTACACACACAAATTACTAAAATCTCCCAGCCACATCCTGAGGCTACCTTAATTGACTGTTGTCAAGCTGTGCTTTTTAAATGTTCCAGCATTTGATCTTTTTAAAATGCTCTGAGACTTAACTGATGTCAAACTGGCTGGTCTAATTTCCTGCTATGTCTTTAGATCCTTCTTTAAAAATAATTGGGTGTTGAATTAAGGCTTTTTCTTTCTTTCTTTCTCAAGGGATTAGTACTAAATTTAGTTAAGTTCTGACCAAAAAAAAATTACTTTGTCCTATTAAGATTCTATATTTGGACTTGCTGTCTCTTATGTCACAAGCTACTCTGGAGTCCAGAACAAATTAAATCATGTTTACTTAGCCCCAGTGAAGGGTTACTTTTTAGGCCTAGATGTATTTGGATGACCCAGATACTGAATTTGTGAACGGGATGTAAAAAACATTGTCTAGATAAAAGAGCAGCATCCAGAAGTCCTTTAGATGGTAAAAGAGAAAGATCAAAGAGTGGCGAGATTAGTACTGATGCTGAAACAATGGCCTCTTTGCAGAAACATTCCCAGCAAAACATGCACCATGCCTGACCAAGGCTCACAACCAGGAACCAAACCTTCTCAACCCTCCACAGTGCAGAGAGGGCCCTTAGAAGTATTTAAGGCATATGGCAAATCTCTCAATTGCTCCTAAGCTTTTTTATTTTACTATGATAGTTGCTGATTTTAAGCAAAAGAATTTATAAATATTGGATCATTTTTATTCTCTCTTGAAAATTCTTCCTAAAAGGTAATGAACAGCTTATGATCAAATTCTTCAGAGCAAGAAATGTTTATTTTGGGCTATATCTATGTAATGCCAACAGATCAATTGATTAAGTCAAAGCTATTGAAGAAAAAATAAAATCAGTTTGAGGTTTAGCTAATATGTCCAGGCAATTCAGACAAAAGAGTTGATCCTGTAGACAACTGAGACACAATTTTCATGACATGTTGTTCTCATTTATTATATCTTATTCTTGCAGCCTCATTGAGCACAACATATAATTTGCTTTTTATCTCTCAAAGAAGTTTGGATTAATAGGATCTAAGGTAATTAGCCATTATTAAAAGAAGTTTGTATTTTTAAAAGATATTTAAAAGATTTAACAAAAAAGTACAATTGTAGGTGAAATTCACAGTAAGAAAATATTTAATGTTTTGTAAAATCAAAATGTTAAGTAGTTTCACTTGGTTCTCAGGTTTTCTTAGAATGACAACAATTTCCGATTGCATACTCCTCACCTCATCTCCGCTTAGTCATGTTTGCCACAGATGACCCTAGGGAGGTCCATCTTCCCTTCTCATGTGCCTTGGCTCACATTTTCTAGCTCCACTCAAGGAAGAAGTGCCAAGCCATGTGGTGCGCTGTATCTTAGATGAAGCAGGAAATTTTGGTTTATACTCTGTTTGATGAAGCTTCATGTTAGATGCCATAGAGAAACTCAGAAGAATGGCTATAGCATATTTTGAGGTATACTTTTACATTCCGCATAAAATGTTATGTAAAAAAGTGCAGCCCACACTTAAAATATAAAATCAAAATAATCCAAATGTATTGTAATGGCACTATATACATACATATTTACACAAATGGAGATTTCTATTCATAGAATATATTCGTGAAAGCAAGTCGAGATCTCAAGAGGAGATCCCAATAAATCTAAGAATGTTATTGCATTAGTCTGTTCAGGCTACCAATATAAAGTGTTACAGACGCAATGACTCAAACAACATAAATTTATTCCTCTCAGTTCTGTAGGCTGGGAGTCCAAGATCAAAATGTTGTGAGGATGGGTTTCTTCTATGACCTCTTTGCCTAGCTTGTAGATGGCCACTCTCTCACTGTGTCCTCACGTGGTGGAGAAAGGACTCTGGTGTCTCCTTTTCTGGGCTCCCGTCCTAGCAGATTAGAGCCCTACTCTCCTGACCTTATTTAACCTTAGTTACCTCCCCAGAGGCCGTCTCCATATAGTCACATTGAAGGTTAGAGCTTCAACATATAAATTTGTGGGGATATGATTCAGTCCATTACACTGATGGGTCATAAAATAAGCATATCCAAACAATGGAAGTCTTTCTTTAATAAATGATACGAAGAAAACTATGCTTTACTCCATAATTAATTCTAAGTTGATTAAAATTAAATCACAAGAAATAAGGAAAACTATCACAACTAAGAAAATTAAAAAGGAGAAATTATAAAAGATCAAAATGAGTAATGTTAAGAAAATTAAAACACATTTATAGAATAAAATATAACATTTAAATAAAAAGGAAAACAACAGGTTGGTAGAAATGACACAGATAGGAAAAGAATTGCAAGAACATACAAATATATTTTTATATATTGTCATATATAAATATATCATAGATTTTATATAAAATATATTTTATATGTTATATTAAGATATATATGACATTATGAAATATATTTTACATATTTATAATATCTAACATATTGTTATATATATTGAAATGTTATATATAAAATAACATACATTTGTTATATGTATTATAAATATGTTATATATTATAAACACATAAAACATATTTTATGTCCTATAACCTATATAACATAGAACATAATCTATTTTATATCATAATATAATCTAGTATTATATATTTTATATTATACATAATATATTGAATCCATAAAATGTTTAAGAACACTAAGATTTCATTAAAGAAATGCACAAAAGGGAAACACAAATATCACAAAAGTTTATTCTATTTATCAAAAAATAAAAATTACAGCAATAATAAATAACATTTTTTTTTTGAGATGGAGTCTCACTCTGTCACCCAGGCTGGAGTGCAATGGCATGGTCTCAGCTCACTGCAACTTCTGCCTCCCGGGTTCAAGTGATTCTCCCGCCTCAGCCTCCTAAGTAGTGGGGACTACAGGCACATGCCATCACATCCAGCTAATTTTTGTATTTTTAGTAAAGATGGGGTTTCACTATGTTGGCCAGGCTGGTCTCGAACCCCTGACCTCGTGATCCACCATCCTCAGCCTCCCAAAGTGCTGGGATTACAGGCATGAACAACTGCACCTGGCCATGAGTAACATTTTACGCCTACCAAACAAGTAATTTTTAACAAACAGAATGCTGGGCTAATGTAGGAAACATTCTAAAACACTGTTAGACACTATGCAAATTATAAAAGAATTTTGTGAAAGCATTTGAAAAACACATATCAAAACTTCTGAATATTTTACATCAGTTGAACTCAATAACCCATAGCTGAGATTCTCCTCCTATTAAAAACATCAAAAACATTGTATAATGATGTTCCTCACCTTTGAAGCAGATACTGTTGGCTACCTACCTAGCCTCCCATGACAGATAATTTCATCGGTTAACTTGACTGCCCCACAATGTGCCTAGATAGTTGGCCAAATATTTTGGGTGTTTCTGTGAGGACATTTTGGATGAAATTAACATTTAAATTGGCTTAAATTATGGTAAAAGATGCTTTCTCTTAACCTCAGATACAAATATCCCAACTTCTATTATTTACTTTTTAAATTATTTATAAGGGCCAAAAATTTATGATTAGCTAAACCAGATGGGAATAGTAAAGCAAACTATCATATATCAACTCAGTGGGAGATTATCCAGGCATTATAAAAGCTCAATACTAAAACCATGCAAAAACATGGCAAAAAGTCTCTCAGGTAAAGGATGTTTATAAAATAATGCTAAATCTTGCTCAATAAAATTTAAATAGAAGTTATGAATGCACATGCAAGCATAATGTTAAGTGTGAAAAGACAATTACATAGTGTTATTAACTGCATAATACAGTTTAAATACATTTTTTAAAATACACAACTATATCAAATAGAGACTTGTGTCATAAAAGCACAATAATATGATTCAGACACACACCAAATGCATATTAGGTGTTGCCTCTCTAGAGTGTGAGAGAACTGGATCAGGGTTAAGAGAAAGAAAAATGTGTCTATTGTTTCTTTAAAAGTGAACAAGTTTTTATTGATACATAATGTTTGTACATCTTTATGAGGTACCTGTGATTTTTGTCACATGCTTAGAATGTGAAATAATCAAAGTCAGGGTAGTTAGGACATCTATCACCTTGGGTATTTATCACTTCTAGGTATTGGGAGCATTTCAAGCTTTTTTCTAGCTATTTTGAATCATACAATACATTGTTGTTAACTGTAGTCACCCTACTCTGTTATCAAACATTAGAACTTATCCTTCTGTCTAACACTATGTTTGTATCTATTAACCAATTATCTTCACCCCCACACCACACGTACCCTTTCCAGCCCCTGATACCTATCATTCCATGCTCTACTTCAGGGAGGTAAACTTTTTTAGCTTCCACATGAGTGAGAACATCCAATCTTTCTCTTTCTGTGTCTACCTTATTTCATTTAACATAATGACCTCCAGTTCTATCCATGTTGCTGAAAATGACATTTTTTATGGCCAAATAGTATTCCATTGCATATATACCACATTTTCTTTATCTGTTCCTCCACTGAGGGACACAGGTTGATTCTGTATCTTTTCTATTGTGAATAGTGCTGCAATAAACATGGGGTGCAGGTATCCCTTTAATAGTGACTTCTTTTCCTTTAGATAAATACCCAATAGTAGATTCCTGGATCATATGGTAGTTCTATTTTTAATTTTTGGAGGAGCATACATACTGTTTTCCATAGTGGTTGTACTAATTTAGATTACCACCAACAATGCGTAAGAGATCTCTTTTCTCCATGTTCTCAACAGCATCTGCTATTTTTTGTCTTTTTAATGATAGCCATTCTAACTGGGATAAGGTGATATTTCATTGTGTTTTTGATTTGGATTTCCATACTGATTAGTGATTTGAGTATTTTTCATATAACTCTTGGCCATTTAGAAGTCTTCTTTTGAGAAATATCTATTCATGTCCTTTGTCCACTTTTCAATGTGATTGTTTTATTGTTGAGTTTCTTATATATTCTGAATAATAGTCCTTTGTCAGATGAATAGTCTGCAAATATTTTCTGCCATTCATCAGGCTGTGTCTTTACCCTGTAGTTTACTTTGTGGTACAGAAGCTCTTTGGTTTAATGTAGTTATATTTGTCTATTTTTGTTTCTGTGGCCTGTGTTTTTGAGGTCTTAGCCATAAAATCTTTGCCTAGACCAATGTACTGATGCATTTCCTCTATGTTTTCTCATAGTTTTATATTTTCAAATTTTACATTTAGTCTTTAATCTATCCTGAGTTGATTTTTGTATATGATGAGAGATAGGGGTCCAGTTCATTCTTCTGCGTATAGGATATCTGCTTTTTCCAGCACCATTAATTGAAGACGGTTCCCCAATGTATGTTCTTGGTGCCTTTGTTGAAAATCAATTGGCTGTAAATAAGTGAATTTATTTCTGAGTTCCCCATTCTGCTTCACTGGTGTATGCATCTGTTTTTATACCAATACCATGCTTGTTTGGCTACTATAGTCTTATAATATAGTTTGAAGTCAGGTAGTGTGATGCCTCCACTTTGTTCTTTTTGCTCAGTATTGCTTTGGCTCTTTGGGTTTTCTAGTTCCATACAAATTTTAAGACTTTTTTTTCTATTTCTGTGAATAAGTGAACAAATTTCAAGCAATATTATAAATGCTAGCATTTATTTTAAGTAGTAGATGTTATTTTTATTTTGCAGTTTATTAAATTTTAAGTAAACTAAATATAATACATACAGATAAGCAAACATTAATAATTTTAAGAATAATCACGATGGAAAAATTAATGGTTTGGTTTCTCAGCATTACATTTTAAAAATATAAGCTATGTAAAGTATTACTCAACAAACCGTGAAAGACTTGTAGTTAAAACGCATTGCACTGATTGTTGTGACCTGTTTTCTAGCTCTTACTCTGCGGCTAATGTGTAACAGTAGTCATTTAGCCCTTTTTCACTGAAGAAAACAAAAAAATTCAACCTTAAGATAAGAGGAATCCACCACAAAGTTACAAGGGAAGCACGGAAACCCATGGGGAGGGATATAGCTGAACAAAATGGGAAAAGGACCTTAAAACCCTTTGAGTTAGCCTGTGTACTCTCCTTTGTGCATTTATGCTTTTTTTTTTTTTTTTTTTTTTTGAGATGGAGTTTCGCTCTTGTCAGCCATGCTGGAGTGCAGTGGAGAGATCTTGGCTCATTGCAACTTCTGCCTCCCAGGTTCAAGCGATTCTCCTGCCTCAGCCTCCCAAGTAGCTGGGATTACAGGCACCCACGACCACGCCCAGCTAATTTTTGTATTTTTAGTAGAGATGGGGTTTCACCATGTTGGTCAGGCTGGTCTCAAACTCCTGACCTCAGGTGATCCACCCACCTCAGCCTCCCAAAGTTCTGGTGTTACAGGTGTGAGTCACCGTGCCCAGCCTGCTTTTTCTTCTTTCAGCCTCCAGATAGGCTTTCTTTGCTTCTTTGGTCCATGTGGACTAAAAACATATTACTTATACCTTACATATGTCTAGTTTTATAGTGATAAAGAAAGAAGGCAAAGAAAGAGGGAAAGACTGAATTTCCTGATCTCAATAGCATACTCCCAAGGAAAGAAATTCAATTAGAGCAATCTGGATCAGATGCTCATGGATGGTCTAATATACTATGGCAAGAAGTTTGGCATCCAACTGTCCTGATGGCTGTGCTACAACTGTAAACGTGCAAAATGGGAGGGAGGTTAGGGAGGAGCAATTCCCAAAAGAAAAATGATAAACAAAAACAACCCACATCAATCTGTTAAAATATACTTTATATTTTGAGACTCAGCTGTCTGATCTTAAAAAAAGTGTCAAGTCAGTGTTTGCTTAAAATTTTTTAAAATATTGATCACACTCTATCTCTAGTAATCTCATTAAAATATTTCATATTTATTAAACTAATTTCAAGATGTAAATGCTACTTCCTTATTCCTTTCTCGGTGGGTCACGGGGCTTTATAAAGGCTCCCACAAGAACCACAAAAAAGAAAAAAGAAACAGTGGTTTTATTTAAATGGAATGTCCCAAGCTTTTCTGACCAAGGAATAATTTTTGGAGGAATACCTGGAGATGCTTTAAGAATCACTTCACTTTACCATTTATATGAGCCCTACATTTCAGATCACAAGCTTTTGTAGGAAATACAATTTTAAAAAAACAATAACTGTACCATAAATCATTTATGTTAATAATTGTTCTCTGTCATATGCCTGAGGCCTCTGAAAAACAAAATTGCTCAAATAATTGCTCCTCTGAATCTGTGAAACTTGGGATTAACTTTCATTGGTATGACAGCTCCCCATATCTTCCTATCTTTTTCTAATAGAATTGGTCTCTCATTGTTGGTAAAATTGTAAAGAACCCAGAGAGAGATTTCTATTCACAGTACCAAGAAAGGTTTCAGAAAGGAGCTGAATACAGGAACTAAAATCGGACAGCAGTTTCTCAGTGGAGTTAATGCAGAATTTAAACTTTAGAGCACTTATTGATGTTAAGTGGAGATTCTACGGTTAAATGACAATGTCCTTTTAGTTCCTTCATTTGCAGTCAGGTTTATTTTTAAAACTTATATAGAGCATCCCCATCTCCTGTGTGATGAATGAACGTAGACTTTAGCTGTGTCTTACACGAGTGGCCAACCAATACATTTAGCCCTTTATTCCTGGAGGGGATCTACAGTTGCTATCTTTATTACAACACTTTATTGAAAATGTGTAATTTCAGTTCCCAGTTTCAAACTGTATTTTATTAGTAAGAATTATTTGCTGTTCACTAGAAAGTGATTTGAAGCCTGAGATAATTACAGAAGCATGGAACTATAAAGCGCATCCAAAGGTCACCAAGCTCACGCTCTACTCTGAAAGCAGACCTACGCCTTGGCTAAGCAAGTTATATTTCAAGCCACTTTTCCCCAGAGGAAATAACTACACATGTTCCAAATGTAGTTTAACTCATGTTTAAAACTTTTGACTAGTTAGTGTGGCTCATCTTCACATTGGGAAGAATAAATGGAAACCCTGCAATCTAATAGGAGATTCCTTGCCATTCCCTCCTCTGTTCTACCAGGCTTTCTAAGGGCTTGGGAGTTGATACTACTGATTTAGTTCTTAGAGTATTCGGACTTTTCTTTGAGTAAAATGCTATCTAACATTTATTTCATTTCATGTATATATCACTTGAGCTATCTTTCTTTTCTTACGGTTATCTTCAGTTAGTAAATAATGCCACCATTTTCCTGGTCACACAAGCTTAAACTTAAATTTATGTTGGAGTCCTTCCGTTTCCTCCAACCACACATTCAAACAGTAATTGTCTTATGATTTCTATCCCCCAAAGTATCTGTTTACTATTCTTTTCCATTTCTAGTGATGGCGCCCTACCACAGTCCAGCTTCATAAAGCTTCTCATTTGCTTCTCAGCCTTGCAAAACTTCCTAGTTGGTGATAATTCGTCAGTTACAGATTGAATTCAGCTGCATGTAACACAAAACATTAGCCATATATACAGCAACTTGGAAAGCAAATAGGGACTTTTCTGTCACATCACAATACAGATGGCAGTAGGCAGTGGGGTAATGTAGCGGTTCCACAATATAAGGAATTCAAGATACTGTTGCCTTTCCGTGCTTATATCCTTAAGGTCTTAAGCAGTTTTACCACTTAATGCTACTTCCACTTTTGAAGAGCATTTTTGGAAGACCCACTAAGACTTCAGCTTATATGATATTGGCCAAAACTAGATACTGCCATTCCTTTCTTCAAAGGAGAAATGCAAATGTGGTCACTTTCTAAAAATTGTTTTGTTTCCTTTTTACGTTGTTGCATCACCATCCCCAACAAAACCAGTGTCCTGTAAAGACGGGAAGGAGATCTCCTGGGCAGGGGATCAGCAGAATCTGCCAGAGCATCTTTGAGTTCAGATTTCACAGAGCAACATGAATCTTACTGCGAGATTGATCTCAAAATACAACTCCAACCATGTCAAAGCTTGTCAAAACCATTCAATTCTTCAATAGCATTGTGAATAAAGTCCAAGTTTCTTGGACTAACCAATTTAAAGGAACAATAATCAGGCCCCAAACTATTTTTTCATTATTCTTGGACACTTAATATTAAAATTAAGCTGAACCAATTATTATCATGGTGGTTTTCTAAACATGGCACGTACCAATCCGTTTCATCATTTCAAAACACGTGGAACATTCCCTCTGCTGCCATCTTCATTTGTTGAAAACCTCTCGTTATTGAAGGCTCAACTCAAATCTCACCTCTTCAGAGTTTCTGATCACTCTGTTTCTACTTGCCTTTAATGAACCTCTAATAATAGTAACATAAAGAGTTGAGTTAAATTTCATTCATTTCTGTGTTAAACTCTTTATGTATACTACCTCATTTAATACTAACAGTATTTCCTGGAAGATAAGTTTTATTATCCCCATTTCATGGACAAGACATTTGAGACTCAATATAAGAAACTTGCTTTCAAGGTAAATACTTGAAAGGTAAATACTTCTAAATAGTTAGCAATGTGTCTGAGGCTTCTGCTTTGAATATATTTTTTATCCTGTTAACTTTTATTTAATCTACTTCTTTGGCTCCTCATTTTATGCATTATTAATCTCTCATTTCAAAAAATACTTTAAATATCACTGTTTTTAAGAGGAGTAATACCATGAAAACTTCTTTCTTCTACTTTCTATTGAGAACATTTTCAAACTTACAGAAAAGTAGAGCATACTATAATGAATCCTGTATGCTCAATGCCCACATTTAACCATTTTTGCAAAAATTTTGCAGTTTTTGCTTCATGTATTGTTTTGCTGAAGTAGTATAAAGTAACAGACATGATGACATTTCTTCCCTATGTACTTCAGTATGCAATTCTAAAACAAAACTCAGGTAAGTATATTCTGTTCTTTAATCACAATACCATTATCACATCTACCAAAATTCACAAGAATTTCTCAATAACAGCTAATATCCAGTCTGTATTGAATTTTAGCTTCTCAAAAATGCTGAGTTGATTAAACTAGGGTTCAAACAATTACATTTTCCTTTTCAATTGGTCATTATGTCTCTTGTCTCTTGTAATCTAGAAAATTCTCCTTTCCATCCCCCTCATTTTCCCTGTAGCATTCCAGAGATAAGGTCAGTTGTCCTTTAGAATAATGTCCTACTGTCTGCATGCATCTGATTGCCTCCCCCCTTTAAACTGTGTGTCCCATAAACTAGAATTTAGATTTAAAATCTTGACTGTCAGGTTGCACATCTGTGGCAAAAATGCATGAAGGTAAAGAGTAATGTCAGCAAGACAGAAGAACAGGAGGTCTCAGGCCTCCGTCATCCCCACACACAGAAAGTCCTACTAACAACTGTCCACAGACAAGAACACCTCTGTGAAAACCCTAAAACTTGGGAGTGTGACTGAAACATTCATGTGGACCACAGAACTGAATAAACCACCACGGGGTAAGAAGAACAGCCTCATGTTGACTGCATCGTCCCTCTCCACCCTCAAGTTGGCACAGTGACAGAGAGGAGGATGTCTGGGTATCACAGTTTATACAGTGGTAAATGAACAGGAGGCAGACATCTAGCTTCCCTATCATTCAGAGATACTTCCCAGGAAGCTCACTCCTATCTCTCTTTATGGGAAACACCAGTACTAATAGCAGGGCCAGACCACTTGCAGCCAGAAACAGAGAAAGGAGACAGAGCTCACAGCAACCAGCATGCAGATCTCAGTGGTAGTCCTGTGTTCCTCCTAGCAGTGGCACCTGATCATGATGCTGGCCAAGAGCATATCTTACCCACAAAATTGAGCTGGTCACTCCAAGAAACATGATACAAAGTTCAACCTGGCTTGAATCCTTAGACATCCAGCCTCCACATCCAGCCAACAGCCTACCTCAAGGCCCCACCCAGGAAGGGAGATTTCCACTTCCAAGCATATCAGCAGAGTGCATTGGCAAGACGTGCCCAACCTGAGAGTCTAAACGATGGCTCCGGTCAGCCTCAGAACCCACCCCAATTCCCTGCCCAGGTAAAAGAACCAAAATGCATTTCTGTGGGGTAAAGGGGTTGGACCTGCCTCACTTAGGAGTCCAATTAGCAGCTCAGTTTAGCCTCAGAGCCCACCCCAAGGCCATGCCCAGGCAGGGAGAAAACTTCAACCATGCATTTCTATGAAACATAGCCTTTGGACCCATCTGTACAGAACACCAACTCTACCTAACCACAGATCTCAGCCTGTAGCCCTGCCCAACTGCAGAACCCAAATAGCATTTCCCCCTGGCCAGGGAATACACTCTTCAGCCCTGCTCAATCAAAAGTAATTGTAGCACCCAGCCAATGATCTCATCAAGCCAGGATAGCTCAGCTAGCAGACCCACCTGGTCTCAGAGCAAATGAAGCAACCTAAGGCAACTAGAAAACCCAATAGCAAGCTCTGTCTGCCTAGGGTTGTTACTAGCTGGAACAACTACAGCCACAGGCTAGATGAAATAACGAAGGTCTATCCCTGCCAAATAATACCTGAAAGGGCCAGAAGAGATGGCTGTCTCCTCAAATACATAGATGTCAATGCAAGGACACAGGATTACAAAAAATCAGGAAATCATGACACCACCAAAAAAATACACCAAAACCTCAATAATGGTCTCTAAAGAAATTGAGATGTATGAAATAACAAATAATTCAGAATAATCTACTCTTAAAGAAGTCCAGCAAACTACAAAAATATATGGATAGAAAATTAAATGAAACTTAGAAAACAATGCAGAACAAAACAAGATGATAGACAAATAGAAAACAATTTTTAAAAATGAAATTCTAGGCCGGGCACAGTGGCTCATGCCTATAATCCCAGCATTTTGGAAGGCAGGCAGATCACTTGAGGCCAGGAGTTTTGAGACCAGCCTGGCCAACGTGGTGAAACCCCATCTCTATTAAAAATACAAAAAAATTTAGCTGGGTGTGGTGGCACACGCCTGTAATCCCAGGTACTTGTGAGGCTGAGGCAGGAGAATTGCTTGAACTTGAGAGGCAGAGGTTGCAGTGAACTCAGATTACGCCAATGCAGAATAAGATTCTGTATTAAAAAAATGAAATTCTAGAGATGAAGCACACAATAACTGAACTGAAAAATTCCAAAATTTTCTTTTCAAAAAATGCTTCAAAAATAGACTCAGTCAAGCAGAAGAATCAATGAGCTAGGACATTTGAAATTACCCAGAGAAGCAAAAAGAGGCAAGAATTTAAAATAAGTAGTCATGGGAATTATATGACACCAGTAAGAGAAGTAAATTTATATAAGCTTCAGAAGGAGAAAAAAGATTAAAAGAGCCAGAAAGCATATTTAAAGAAATAATGAATAAAATTTTCTCAAATCTGGGAAAGGGTGCTAATGTCCATGTATAGGAAGCATGGAGGTCTCCAATCAAATTCAACCCAAATAGAGCTCACCAAGACACATAATATCAAAAATCGAAAGCAAAAAAAAAAGAAAATTCTGGGAGCCGCATGAACTAAGAACCTTTTTTTTTTTTTTTGAGACAGAGTCTCTCGTCTCACTGTTGCCCAGGCTGGAGTGCAGTGGCACTATCTCAGCTTGCTGCAAGCTCCACCTCCCAGGTTCATGCCATTCTCCTGCCTCAGCCTCCTGAGTAGCTGGGACTACAGGCACCCACCACCACGCCCAGCTAATTTTTTGTATTTTTAGTAGAGACTGGGTTTGACCGTGTTAGCCAAGATGGTCTTGATCTCCTGACCTTGTGATCTGCCTGCCTCGGACTCCCAAAGTGCTGGGATTACAGGCATAAGCCACCATGCCTGGCCAAGAAACATTTTATAAATGAGGGAGTCTCAATATAGCAATCAAAAGATTTATTAATAATAATATCAACCATTGATTAAGCATCTACTACATGTTAGGCATTGTAATCTCAGTTCATAGGAGTTTCTTTTTTTTTGGGGGGGGACAGAGTCTTGCGCTGTCACCCAGGCTGCGGTGCAGTGGCACAATCTCGGCTTACTGCAAGCTCCGCCTCCCGGGTTAATGCCATTCTCTTGCCTCAGCCTCCCAAGTAGGTGGGACTACAGGCGCCCGCCACCACGCCCAGCTAATTTTTTGTATTTTTAGTAGAGAGGGGGTTTCACATAGGAGTTTCTTGATAATAATTTGATGAATGGCTATATTAACAAATCAATAAATTAATGAAAAAAAGATTTCTTAGCAGAAACCTTGCAAGCCATAAGAGAGTGGGATGATAGAGTGCAGAAGGAAAAATGCTGTCAACCGAGAATCCTTTACCTGGCAAAGCTATCCTTCAGAAATGAGGGAGAAATAAAAACTTTCCCAAGCAAATGAAAGCTAAGAGAGTTCATTACCACTAGGCCTATCTTATAGGATTTGAAAAAGGGTGTTCTGTTAACCTGAAATAAAAGGCTGCTAATAACATAAAATAGATGAGAGCACAAACTTAATAGTATAAGTAATGCAAAGTAATATTCAGAGCACTATAGAACTGTAATGATGGTATGTAAGCAATTTTATCTCCACTATTAGGATTAAGAGAAAGCTATTAAAAATAACTATAGTCAAATTAAATTGATATAGGATAGAAATTACCAAAAGATATAAATTTTGACATAAAAAATATAAAATGCAGGGGTAGGGGAAGTGTAGAATTGTCATATAAAACCAAAGTTACGCTGTTATCAGCTTGAAAGAACCAGGTTTAAGTATAATATGGTTTATGTAAGCTTTGAGTAACCACAAGCCATAAACCTTTGTGTTAAGATGCACAAAATACAAATAAAATTTAAAGCATACCATTGCAGAAAATTGTTAATTCACAAAAGAAGACAGCAAGCAAGCAAGAAACAAAGTATCAAACAAACAGAAAACAATTTACAAAATGTCAGCAGAAAGTCCTTACCTATCAATAATTACTTTGAACATAAGCTGATTACATTAAAGACATAGAGTTGTTGGTTGGATTTTTTTAAACAGAATATGCTGACTATAAGGGGACTCAACTCATTTTTAAAGACACACATAGACTGAAAGTGGAAGGAAGGAAAAAATACTCCATGAAAAGGGAAATAAAATGAGAGCAGGGGTAGCAACACTTATATCAGACAAAATCTGATTTTAAAAAAGAGACAAGAAAGGATGATATATAATGATAATGGAGGTGATTCATCAAGAGGATGTAAGGATTGCAAATATATAAGTATCAGGCATGAGAGCACCTAAAAATATAAGGCAGATATTAAAGGATCTGAAAGGAGAGCTAGATTAGAATACAATAATACTAGGAGATTTCAATACTCTACTTTTAATAATGTACAGATTATCTAGACAGAAAATTCATAAGAAAACATTGGATTTGAACTACACTTTAGGCCAAATGGACCTAACAGATGTATGTAGAACATTCCATCCAACAGCAACAGAATACACATTCTTCTCAAGCACACACGGAATATTCTCCAGGATAGATCATATGTTAGGAAATAAAATAAGTCTGAACAAATTAAAAGGATTCAAATCATGTCAAGTATCTTTTCTGATCATAATGGTATAAAACTAGAAATCAATAACAGGAAATATGTCAAAATTAAACAACGTGTTCCTGAACAACCAGTTGGTCAAAGAATACATAAAAAGGAAAATTAAAAAATCTCTCAAGGCAAATGAAAATGAAAACACAACATACCAAAACTTATGGGACATAGCAAAAGCAGTTTTAAGAAGGAAATGTGTAGCTATAAATGCCTATATCATAAAAGAAGAAAAAACACAAACAACTTAGTTCCTCAAGGAGCTAAAAAAAGAAAAGCAAACTAAGCCCAAAGTTAGTAGAAGGAAGGAGATAATAACAATCAGAGCAGAAATAAAGGGAGACTAGAAGAAGAATTTTTAAAAATCAACAAAACTAAGTGGTTTTTTTAAACAATAAACTAAATTGGAAAACTCTCAGTTAGGCTAAGAAAAAAATAGAGAAGACTCAAATAAATAAAACCAGAAATGAAAGAGATTATAACTGATATCACAAAAATACAAATGATCATAAGATATTATGAACAATTATATGCCAAAAAATTGAACAACCTAGAAGAAATAAATTCCTAGAAACATAACCCACCAAGATGGAATCATGAAGAAATAGAAAATCTAAAGAGTTCAATAATGAGTAAGGAAATTGAATCAGTAATAAAAAGTACATCAAAGAAAAATGCAGGAGCTGATGGCTTCACTGCTATATTCTACCAAACATTTAAAGAAAACCTATTACCAATTGCTCTCAAACTCTTCAAATAATTAAAGAATAGGGAAGACTTCCAAACTCCTTTTATAAGGCCAGTGCTACCCTGATATCAGAACTAGACAAAAATATTACAAGAAAATTAGTTTACAGGGCCAATATCTCTAATGTACATAAACGCAAACATCTTCAACAAAATACTACCAAACCAGATTCAACAGTACATTAAGAGGATTATTCATCATGACCAACTGGGATTTAACCCTATGATGCAAGAATGATTCAATATGTGCAAATTAATACATGTGATACAAAATATTAACAAAATAGAAACAAATAACACATAATCACTTCAATCGATGAAGAACATTTGACAAAATTCACCATTTTTTCATGATAAAAAAACTCTCAACAAATGAAGTATAGAAGGAATGTACCTCAACACAAGGAAGACCATATACAATAAGCCCACAGCTTACATTACACTCAATGGAGAAAAATTAAAAGCTTTCCATCTAAGATCAGGACTAAGACAAGAGTGTCCACTCTCACCAATTCTATTCAACATAGTACAGGAAATCCTAGCCAGAGAAATTAGGCAAGAGAAAAAAATAAAAGATGTTCAAAATAGGAAAGGAAGAGGTTAACTTATCTTTTTTTCTTTGCTGACAACATGATCTAATATATACAAAACCCTAAAGACTGTACTAAAAACCTGTTAGAACTAATACAGCAAAGTTGCAGGACACAAAATCAATATACAAAAATCAATAGCATTTCTATAAACAAAAATGAACTATTCATTAAAAATAATCAAGAAAACAATCCCATTTATAATAGGTACAAAAAAAAAACCCCTAAAATGCTTAGGAATAAATTTAGCCAACGTGGTGAAAGATCTGTACACTGAAAGCTATAAAACATTGATGAAGAAAATTGCAGACACAAATGAATGGAAAGATATTCCCTGTTCATGGATTGAACAAAATAATATGTTTTAAATCTCTATACTACCAAAAACAATCTACAGATTCAATGCAATCCCTATCAAAATTTCAATGTCATTTTTCACAGAATTAGAATACACAACCCTAAAATTTATGTGGAACCACAAACACACACACACACACACACACACAAATATCCAAGGCAATCTTAAGCACAAAGAACAAAGCTAGAGGCATCACACTACCTGATTTCAAACTACATTACAAAGCTATAGTAATTAGGACAGCATGGTACTAGCATAAAATAGACACATCAATGAATGGAAGAGAATAGAGAACCCAAATGTTAGCCCATGCATTTATGGTCTATTGATTTACAGCAATGATGCCAAAAACATGCAATAGAAAAAAGGCAGTCTCTTCAAAAAAGTCTGTTGGAAAAACTGGATATTCACCTCCAGAAAAATGAATTTCGACCCTCATCTCATACCATATACAAAAGTCAACTCGAAATCAATGAAAGAATTAAACATAAGACATGAAACTGTAAAACTACTAGAAAAAAAGCATGGGGAAATTTACATTAGTCTGATCACTGACTTTTTGGATTTAACTGCAAAAGCTCAGCCAACGCAAGAAAAATAGACAAATGAGATTACATCAAACTGAAAAGCTTCTGCACAGAAAGGGAAACAATTATTAGAGTGAATAGACAGCCTACAGATTAGGACAAAATATTTGCAAGCTTTACTCCTGTAACGAGTTAATATCCAAATACATAAAGAACTCAATAGCAAGAAAACAAATAACCTGATTGAAAAATGAGCAAAAGACCTGAACAGATATTTCTTAGATGGTGACATACAAATGACCAATAGGTACATATAAAAATGCTCAACATTACTAATCACTAAAAAATGAAAATTAAAACCCCAATATTACAGATATATGAGAAAAACTCAACATCCCTAATTATTAAAGGAATGCAAATTAAAGTCACAATAATATATCATCTTCTACCTGTCAGAATAGCTATTACCAAAAAGATGAAAGGTAAGCATTGGCAAGCAAACGGAGAAAAGGGAATCCTTGTACACTGTTGGTGGGAATATAAATTAGTACAGCCATTTTGTAAACTGTATGGCGGTTCCTCAAAAAACTAAAAATAGAACTGCTGCATCATCTAGCAATCCCACTTCTGGGTATATATCCAAAGGATTTGAAATTAGTATGTTGAAGCGGTATCTGTACTCCCATGTTCGTTGTAGCATTATTCACAATAGCCAAATTACAGTATCAGTGTAAGTGTTCATCAGTCGATCGATGGAGAAAGAAAAAGTGGTATTTATACACAATGGCATACTATTCTGCCTTAAAGAAGGAACATTTTCATTTGCAACAACATGGATGAACCTGTAGGATATTGTGCTAAGTGAAACCACCTAGGCACAGGAGGACTAATGCCACATGATCACACATGTGAAAACTAAAACAATCAAATTCAGAAGCAGAAAGTAGAATGGAGGTTATCAGAGGCTGGAGGGTGGAAGAAATGGAAAGATGTTTGCCAAAATGTACAAAGTTTCAGTAAGAAGAATATTTTTTTTGAGATCTACTGCATAGCCTAGTGACTAGTTACTAATAATGTATTATATATTTTAAGATTGCTAAGACAGTAAATTTCAAATGTTCTCATCAGATAATGGTATTTGAGGTAATGAGTATTCGAATTACCTTGATTTAATCATTTACATTGTATACATATATAACATCACTTTGTACCCCATAAATACACACGATTATATTTTTTCAGTTTATAATTTTAAAAAAGAATGCATGAAGGCATATATTACGTCTTGTTCAAGAACATATAGTGATAACAGTAGGAAACAAGTGAGAATGACTGCAAATGCTTTAATTCAATTAGGGCATTGTCTCTATCTTTTTACTGTGTGAATAGAATTTCTGAGAATGTACGAGTATTTTCCAAGAATTGCAGTATATCATAGATCTCAATCTTCTCTCCAACAAGTTGCCTCAAAGAAAAATAAAAGAACAAAATGAGAAAAAAAAACAAAATTCCGATTAAGTATTATCTTCCCATGTGATCATTTATGACAGCTTGAGAATGAAATTGAGCCTAAAATGCCAACAGCTATATTTTCATAAGTGAAGGCCCCACACTGATTGCCAGTGGTAACACAGTACAATAAAAAAAAAGAAAACAATGTGAACTGCTCACATAACACCAAGCAGCTTTTCCAGCTTGCTTTGTTTAGTCTCTCTTTCACTGTTGTAGAAACAACACTTCAGTTCTGGTGAGAGGGCTCTTTTATTACAACACAATACAATTCTTTCATAGTGACTTGTATATAAATAATAGGCCACAATCTTTTAAAAATATACTACCCACACTCCAGATACGGCATTAATAATATCCAAGTAATAAACAGCTGCATGGCTTATGACACAAGAAATGCTGACTTGTGATAATAGGTTGGCCGTTTATAGTGGGGCACAAAGAGGTTTCAAGCACATAATGTCTTCTATTTCCTGACCACTGTTTATCAAGAGTGTTGGTGTTCATGTTACAATCTAACAGATTTCAAAATGTTTTGTTACAACTAATTATTTGGCATATTAATACTACTAACCAATTATAATAGCTAATATCAATTTAGAGGTTACAACATGCTGGGCTATATACATAGTACTTTGCAAGCATTATCTCATACTTCATTTAATCCTCAAAAGATAAAAATACAAACTATGCTATAAATATTATCATTATGCTCTTTCTGCTGATAAAGCAACTAGAACTTTGAGAGTTTTAATAAATACTCAAGCTGTATGACTCCAAAGACTGTGCTCATAAAGTGGTATCTTGGGGGAGAGACGATATTATGACTATTGCTTTGGGTCCAAGAAGGTGTCAGTTACGGATTCTCCTGAGACCAAACAGAAAATTAGCCATTCTAACCTCTTCCAAAATTTACTTATTTGGCCTTGTCATCACTGAGTCATGAGCCCCATGGCTAGAGACTAAAGATAGCTGAGGTGCGCACTACTCAGGTTATTACTGAGTAATAGGATATTTCCCATCAGTTTGCAAACTAGGATATCCCAAAGTGAGCACATCCTTTTGATAGAATCACCATGGATGCTTACTCACCAGGGAAAGTTCGTTCTCCCCTGTCCTCTAACAGCATTCAAATTTAACACCTAGATTTCAGCACCACAGAGGAGGAAGGGAAGTTTGGGGTATCTGAACACACATGTAGTAACAAAGCAAAAAGGTAACTTGTGTTTCCAATAATAGAATAACTGAAATAACCAAAAACTTTACAATTATATATCTGTAAAAAATTATACATAAATGTAACACATATCTTCTTACATACACTCCTAAGTTCAACAAAAAAGGAAAATATCCAGAAGAAACACAGAAAAAGCACAGAATACCAGAACCTAAATCTATGGCTGTTTCAGGATGAGAGATGAGATTACATACCAGCTATCAGTTATAACCAGATCATCTGGATTTTAGAAAACATCTAAAAATAGTATCTAAGGTCTTGGATCACCAAAATTAGATTGTTGTGGTTACAAATTCTACGTAAAGCCAGAAGCTCAGGACTCACAGGAAAGATCAACCAACAAACCCGAAGAGATGACAATACAATTTATCTGTCTTCGACTAAACTCAAGTGGAAAAGTTAGTCTTCCCTGAGAATTCATAATCGTGTATGTGAGTCTTAGGTGTGAATTTATACTCTTTGTGAATATACTTCCTGCATTACTGCTAGTCCCCATGAATAATATATATTACTATTATTGCTTATTCGTACACAGTACATTCATACATAACAATACATTACAAATCCAGTCCACATGCATATAAGCACATATTAATAATTCTTTAATCAACTATCACACATCTACTATTGACTGTACAAATTTAATCCACATGGATATTGACCTGTACTATAAAAACCTTTAAATATAAATTGACGTTTCATAGTACATACATTCATTCATTGGACATAGCACATTTTAGTCAAGACATCCCTCATCAACATGGATATCCCCTGCCAATTTTTGGTCTACTTAATCTACCAACCTCTGAGAAATCATCATCCCACTCAAGAAATCATCATCCCACTCGGGGGCGCTACGTTCCTTGCTCGGGCCCATGACACTTGGTTGTAACTATACTGAAACTATACGTGGCATCTGGTTGTTACTTCAGGGCCATAACACTAAGATCGCCCACACATTCCCCTTAAATAAGACATCTCGATGGACTGGTGACTACCACCCTATTAACCAGTCACGGGAGCACTGCCATGCATTTGGTATTTTTAACTTTAGGGGATGCCATCACTCACCATCGCAGAAGGCCTGGTCCCTGCCGAATCCACTGTAGACAAACTCAGAATTGATTCCTGCCAAATCAATTGTAGAACCTGAACTTATATTGAATATTCTGGGCTGGTATAATAACCATAAAGTATTAATTCATGCTTGAAAGACATAACAATCAATAGACACTCCCACACGTATGCATGCTGACATATGCACGCTCACCCAATTTCAAGAACGATTTCTGATTAAATCCGCAATCCTTCCCATCTCTGACTTTACCATTGACCTAGGTAAACGTACCCTTGCCAAACCTCAAAAACGAGAGACTAAAATGCAACCCAGTCAGAACCCAGAAATCATATTTTAACCACGAACCCCCCAACAGCTACCCCTCGATTGATGTAATTTTTCTAAAAAATCTTAAGACCCTCCTACCAAATTATTCCTCCGTTTTGTATAATAAATATAACTAAGTTTCCGCCCTAATACTAATACCTTAAGCATCTCTCTCTGAAAGTGCTGCCCCATTATATCATACCCTAAATCAACCGTACTCTGTGAGTAATCCTCTCAGCCAAACCTCTACAAATTCAACTTTAAAGACCCTGAATTTCCAGAACTGTAAATGACTATTTATACTTATTTCTTTCTTTCTCATATTTTAATTTTCCACTAAGTATTTATGTAGTCAATGTAGCTTAATTATTCAAAGACACTGAAAATGTCTAGATGGGCCCACACAACACCATAAACAAATAGGTTTGGTCCTGGCCTTTTTATTAGCTCTTAGTAAGATTACACATGCAAGCATCCCCACCCCAGTGAAAATGCCCTCTAGATCACCTGGATCAAAAGGAGAAAGTATCAAGCACGCACAAATGCAGCTCAAAACACTGCTTAACCACACCTCCATGGGAAACAGGAGTGATAAATTTTTAGTAATAAATGAAAGTTTGACTAAGCTATACTAATATGTAGGGTTGGTTAATTTCTTGCCAGCCACAGTGGCCATATAATGAATCTGAGCTAATAGAACTCGGCATAAAGAGTGCTTAAGATCTACCCTCAGTGAAGCTAAACTCCATCTAAGTTGTGAAAAACTCCAGCTGAGCCGGGCACCGTGCCTCACGCCTGTAATCCCAGCACTTTGGGAGGCCATAGCGGGCGGATCACAAGGTCAGGAGATCAAGACCATCCTGGCCAATATGGTGAAACCCTGTCTCTACTAAATACAAAAGTTAGCTGGGTGTGGTGTCGCATGACTGTAATCTCAGCTACTTGGGAGGCTGAGGCAGGAGAATTGCTTGGACCAGGGAGTTGGAGGTTGCAGGGACCCTAGATCGCCACTGTGTTCCAGCCTGGATGATAGAGCGAGACGTCCTAGAGTAAGGTCAGCTAAATAAGCTAACAGGCCCATACCCCAAAAATGTTAATTACACCCTTCCTGTACTAATTAATTCCTTAGCCCAACCTATTATTTCCCTTACTATTTTCACAGGAATTCTTACCACAATGCTAGGCTCACAGTGATTTCTCATCTGAGCAGGCCTAGAAATAAACCTACTAGCCCTTATCCCAATCTTAATTAAAAAAATAAATCCCAGCTCTACAGAAGCAGCCACCAAGTATTTCCTTACACAAGCAATGGCATCTATAATTCTCATGATAGGTATCCTTTCCAATAACCTGTCCTCCAGACAATGAACAATAATAAACACTATTAATTTTCATCCATAATAATAATAGTGGCCCTAGTAATAAATGAATGGCTCCCTTTCACTTCTGAGTCCCAGAGGTAACCCAAGTAATCTCTCTAATGTCTGGTATACTTCTATTCACATGACAAAAACTAGCCCCTATCTCGATTATGTTTCAAATTTTCCCATCAACAAACACGAACATCCTCCTATCTATCACAATCCTATCCATTACAGTGGGTAGTTGAGGAGGACATAACCAAACACAACTGCATAAAATTATAGCCAACTCCTCAATCACTCATATAGGTTGAATAATAGCAGTACTAATCTGTCACCCAAACATTACCATTCTAAACCTGATTCCTTACCTCATCTTAACAACAACCACATTTCTAGCATTCAACCTGAGTATAAGTACCACAACCCTGTCACTATCTCATGCCTGAAACACATTAACACGGTTGACACCTATAATTCCACTAATTCTACTCTCTCTAGGTTTATCCCTATTAACAGGATTCCTGCCTAAATGAATCATCATCCAAGAATTACAAAAAGCCTTATTACCCCAACCATTATAGCTACCATAACCCTACTCAACCTGTACTTTTACATAAACCTAATTTATTCCATCTCAGTGACACTATTCCCCACATCTAACAATATGAAAATAAAATGACAATTTGAAAACACAAAACTCATACTGTCTTCCCCCCACTTGTCATCTCCTCTACCCTTCTCTTACCCATCTCTCCATTAATACTAACTATAACTTAGAAATTTAGGTCAAATAAGACCAAGGGCCTTCAAAGCCCTTAGTAAGTAGGTTACACTTAATTTCTATAACAGATCTAAGGACTGCAAGACTCTATTCTGCATCAATTGAACGCAAATCAACCACTTAATTAAGTTAAGCTTTTGCTAGATTGATGGAATTCAAACCCACAAAAATTTAGTTAACAGCTAAACAACCTAATCAACTGGCTTCAATCTCCTTCTCCCGCCATTGGGAGAGAAAGGCTGGAGAAGCTCCGGCAGGACTGAAGCTGCTCCTTTGAATTTATAACTCAACATGAGAAATCACCTCAGGGCTGATAAAAAGGCCTTGACCTCTGTCTTTAAATTTACAGTCTAATGCTTACTTAGCCATTTTACATTTTTTTCCCACTTATGTTCATCAATCGTTGACTGTTTTCAACTAACCACAAAGATACTGGAACACTATACCTGCTATTTGCCACATGAATGGGGATAGTAGGCACCTCCTTAAGCCTTCTAATTCCAGCAGAATTAGGCCAACCAGGAACTCTGCTAGGAGATGATCAGATCTGCAATGTTATTGTTACCACCCATGCATTCGTTATAATCTTCTTTATGGTAATACCAATCATGATTGGGGGTTTCAGCAACTGGCTAGTCCCCCTAATAATTGGTACACCCGATATGGCATTCCCCCAGATAAACACTATGAGCTTCTGACTTCTCTTCTGAAGTATATATCTTATTCAAAGTTGTTCTAAGTCCAATTAAGATTTAGGACACCAAAGAAAGCCCAGAAAACTAAAGACCATTTCTCTATAGGAATGATAAAGAAAAGTGAATACCAAGAAGCCTTCCTAAACTAAATTCAAGAGAGAAATGAGCTCTCCATAGGTTTAGGGAAAGCTGTGGCAACTCCTATACCTTGGGGGTGGGGAGGAAAAGTATGTAGATATCATTAGATGGAGGAACATACCTCACAAAGAATGGAAGACTTTGCAGTGGTAAGAAACAAGCAGAGCCTTAGGTGACAGTGTGAGCTGGCAAGATGGATTTGAGTCTAGAAGCTGAGTGCAAATCACAACACCTGACAATTTATCCATACGCACTACTCATGTTCCACTTTGCATTTTGCTGAGAAAGTAAGCAATGAAAGAAGGGCTCAAAATTCAAAGTATTTTAGAGACCCACTCATTCCACAGGGCTGGCATTATAAAGCCCTGTTAGAGTTTAATCTGAGATTAAAATAAAAATATCTGAGACTTCAGCTCAACTCTTCTAATGCAAATATTTACAAGATCAAAAATGGGTCAAGAATGAGAACTGGGTTAATCATTGGCAAACTCAATATAGTCAAAACAACAGACCAGCCATAGTAAAACTCAAATCTAGGAGGACTCTGTAAGATCAGTCCTCATTCTACCTTCGATTTAGAATAACAAACTCTCATTCTCGGGAAAATAAAAAATACCCCAAATCATACATCTTCCTCCATTGTTATTTTACATACAAAGTCTAGAATACAATACAAAATTATGAAATTTATAAAGAATCAATACGATCTGAAATTTTCTAAAAATTTAAATACATACAGACAATAGGAGTAAATCCATGGAAGACCTCATTATTGAAATTAGAAGTCAATAGATCTAAAACAACTATTATAATGTGTTTTAAAAATTACAGCAAAAAAGATATTATGAGTAAATATGTTTTTTGAAGAAAAGTCAAAACTCATTGGGAACCAAATGGAACTCTAGAACTAGAGAACATAATATCTGAATAAAACAAAATAAAATTTTACAGTATATTATTTATTTGATGGGCATAACAGAATATTAGACACTGCAGGAAAAAGAATTAGTGAACTTGAAGAGAGGTTATTATAAATTATTCAGAATGAATCACAGAAAGAAAAAATTTACTAAAGGAACAGAGCATCAGTGAACCCAAGGTGTCTACAATGCATTTAATTGAGGTTGCAAAGAGAAGAGAAAGGTTTTTAAAGAAATAGTAGTGTAAATTTTGTAAAAGTTGATGAAAAACACTAACCCCTAGATCCGAGAAGCTAAATGAATCCAAAGCAGAGTAAATATATGAAAAGCAAAACCAAACCACTGAGGTTCAAAGTCAAATTAAAGGAAACCAATCACAAAGGAAAACGTTAAAAGCATTCAGAAATAAAAAGACACCTTACATACAAAGGAACAATCACAAAAAGGAAAGCAGACTTCACATCAGAAGAAATGTATTCAGAAAACAAATGGAACAACCTATTTTAAAATCTAAAAAAAAAAAAAAAAGTTATCTCCAGCAGAAATACCCTTTGAAAACGGAAGGTGAATTAAAGATAATTTTGGTTAAGCAAAGGGTGAGAGCATTTGTTACCAGCAGACCTATACTACAGGAAATGCTAAAATAAAATTCTTCAGTTTGATGGGAAACCATACCAGATGAAAATGTGGATCTGCAAAGAATGAATGCTGTAAATAGTAAAAACATATGGAGTAAAAGAAAATTTGCTCTCTTTTCTTAATTTTAAACAATGATCTTTAAAGTGAAAGCAAAAACATTCTACCGTAAGGCTTATAAAAATGTAGAAAATAGATATCAATAAGAGCACAAAGAACAGAGAGGGTAATAGGAAAGAGATTGTTATACAGTTTTTATAGTATACTTGAAGTATTTTATTAATTCATGAGAGACTGTAATAGGTTAAAGTTGTATATTGTAAACTCTGGAGCCTACATCAGCACATATTTTAAATAAATCTTAAAAGAAAATAGAGATAAAATGGAATACCAAATAATATTTAATTTACTCAAAAAGATAACATGAAAGGAAATACAAAACAGACAAGAGAAAAATAGTAAGAGATTTAAACATGATCATATTAACAATTACAATGAAAACATAGAACACACATGACAAATTCAAGGCAAAAAATTATCTGACTGCATAAAAACTAGCAAGAAATAACTACCACTATGTAATAGTTGTATTGCTCAATGGAATAGTATAGAGAATCCAAAAACAGACCTACACTTATATGATCAATTGATTTTTGACAAAGTACCGAAACAATATTATGACAAAAAATACATCGTTTCAACAAAGATGCTGGAATATCTATCCATAGTTTTAAAAAATAATAATAATCTTTAGCCTTTACACCTGCCAGTATACATATGAAAATAAATTTGAGAGCACTCATAGACCTAAACATAAAAGCTCTTTAGAAAAAGAAGCAACATTTTAGAAGAAATAAAGGAGAATGTCTTCATGATGTAAAGGTAAGGAAAGATTTCTTAAAACACAAAAAACTCTAAAGGAAAAGAAGTAATATACTGGACTTCATCAAAATTAACATTTATATTTTTCAAAACACTATTAAAAATGGATTGCATGTATGTCTTTTTTTGATAAGTATCCCTGTTCATGTCTTTTGCCTACTTTTTAATAGGGATTTTTTTTCTTGTAAATTTAAGTTCCTTATTAATGCTGGATATTAGACTTTTGTCAGAGGCATAGTTTGCAGAAGTTTTCTCCCATTCGGTAGGTTGTCTGTTTACTCTGTTGATAGTTTATTTTGCTGTGCAGAAGCTCTTTAGTTTAATTAGATCCCATTTGTCAATGTTTGCTTTTATTGCCATTGTTTTTGGTTTCTTTGTCATGAAATCTTTTCCTGTGCCTATATCCTGAATGATATTGCCTAGGTTGTCTTCCAGGATTTAGTTTTGGGTTTTATGTTTAAGTCTTTTATTCATCGAGTTGATTTTTTTATATATGGTGTAAGGAAGGGGTCCAGTTTCAATTGTCTGCATATGGCTAGCCAGTTATCCCAGGAGCATTTATTGAATAGGACATCCTTTCCCCACTGCTTATTTTTTTTTTTTTTTTTTGCTTGCCAAAAAGAGTTTATTATTCCTCATCCTCATTTTCATTCTCTTAACCAGAGCCTTCTGATCTGTCACCCTCCAACTGGTCAGCTCGGATATGATTAAGTGAAGCCAACATCCTCAACATGAAAGAGGCTGGAACTGTAATGGTGTTTCTAGTTTCTTCCAGCATGAGTTCATTTTGAGTTATAACTTCATCAGCAAGTTTTCGGTTAAAAATCCTTGACTCTTCTAATGGTGACTAGATCTTTATGTCATAATCTATGCCAGATGAGGCTAAAATTGGGTCAAACGGATGTGGCTGCAGGCAGTTTACCACATGATTATCAGCTTCCAGAAGCATCAAATGCTCAGCAGTATGCCGATCCCAGATGAAAATGTGGCCACAGTCAGAACCACTCATTACAAAGTTAGCACCCCAGAAATTGGCTTCTTTTATCATTGTCCTGGAGTTGCGATGGCCTTTATAAACCATTTTTACTAGTGGCCTTCTAATGTTCAAAGTATCCAATTCTTCTTGCTGTTGTCAAGTTTGTCAAAGATCAGATAGTTGTAGGTGTGTGGTCTTATTTTTGGGTTCTTTATTCTGTTCCATTGGACTACATGTCTGTTTTTATACCTCTATCATGCTGTTTGGGTTACTGTATCCCTGTAATATAGTTTAAAATCCCTTTGCATTGATGACTCCAGCTTTATTCTTTTTGCTTAGGATTGCTTGGCTATTCAGGCTCTTTTTTGGTTCCATATGAATTTAAAAATTTTTTTTCTAGTTCTATGAAGAAAGTCAATGGTAGCTTAATGGAAATAGCACTGAATCTATAAATTGCTTTGGAGAGCATAAATTGCTTTGGGTAGTAATCATGTGAAAAAAGCTCAACATCATTGATCATTAGAGAAATGCAAATCAAAACCACAATGAGATACCATCTCACACCAGTCAGAATGCCTATTATTAAAAAGTCTAAAAATAACAGATCCTGGCAAGGTTTAAAAAAAAAAAAAAAAAAGGAACACTTTTACACTGTTGGTGGGACTGTAAATTAGTTCAACCATTGTGGAAGACAGTGTGGTGATTCCTCAAAAACCTAGACAGCAATATCATTTGACCCAACAATCCCATTACTGGGTATATACCCTAAGGAATATAAATCTTTCCATTATAAAGACATATGCACATGTATGTTCACTGCAGCACTACTGACAATACCAAAGACATGAAATCAACCTAAGTGCCCATCAATGATAGACTGGATTTTAAAAATGTGGTACATACACACCATGGAATACTATGCAGTTATAAAATAGAATGAGATCGTGTCCTCTGCAGGGACATGGATGGAGCTAGAGGCCATTATTCTTTAGTAAACTAATGCATGAACAGAAAACCAAATACAGTATGTTCTCACTTACAGGTGGGAGCTAAATGATGAGAACACATGGACACATAGAGGGAAGAAACACATACTGGAGCCTATGAGAGGGTGGAGGGTGGGAAGAGGGAGATGGTCAGGAAAAATAACTAATGGGTACTAGGCTTAATACTGGGTGATGAAATAATCTGTATAACAAACCCCCCTTGATATATGTTTACCTATGTAACAAAGCTGCACATGTACCCCTGAACTTAAAATAAACATTTTAAAAAATACATGAATATATAAACTGAATATTGTAGCTAAAAAATTGATTCAAAAGCCACAGATTGGAAGAGAGGGAACATAGACAGTATATACACGTGTATATATAGAGAGAGAGGGAAGGGAAAGTGAGAGAGAGAGAGAGAGAGAAAGGACATATATCTAGAATATAAAAATAATTTCCCAATATTATGAATAAAGAGAAAACACAATCCAAAAATTTTGATGGACAAACATGAATATGCTCATTAGTAAGCACACAAAAAGATGCTCAACATCATTAGTCATTAAAAATATAAACATGTAAAACTACAATAAATAATCACTAGGATGGCTAAAATTTAAAATATCAAGTGTTAGTAAGGATACAGAATAACTGAAACACTCATACTTTGGTGGTGGGAATTTAAAATTGTACAGTCCTGTAGAAAACTGAAAGTTTATTTTGAGGAGTTAAACACACATTTATCAAATGGCCCAACAATTCCACTTTTAGGTATTTTCCCAAAAATAAATATATCCACCCAAAAATGTGTATACCAATGTTCATACACAGTTTAATCATAATAACCAAAAACTGGTAACAACCATAATGTCCACGAACAGGTGAAAGGACAAATTGTGGCATACCCATACAGTGGACCCCTCAGCAATAAAAAACGAAACTTAACCATCAATACATCTATCAACACGGGTAAATCTGAAAAACATGCGGAGTGAAACAAGCCAGACATAAAATAGTACATAATGTATGATTCCACTTAGGAAATTCTAGAACAGGAAAAACTACGTGAGATAGCAAGCTGAACAGTGATGAGACAACCTATTTCATAGGGGCATGAATAAACTTTCTGGGATGATGGAGATATTTATTTATTTATTTATTTATTTAGAGACGGAGTGTCCCTCTGTCCCCCAGGCTGGAGTGCAATGGCGTGATCTTGGCTCACTGCAAGCTCCGCCTTCCCGGGTTCACACCATTCTCCTGCCTCAGGGAGTACAGGCGCCCACCACCACGCCAGGCTAATTTTTTGTATTTTTAGTAGAGACGGGGTTTCACCATGTTAGCCAGGATAGTCTCGATCTCCTGACCTCGTGATCCGCCCCACCTCGGCCTCCCAAAGTGCTGGGATTACAGGTGTGAGCCACTGCACCCGGCCGAGATACTTATTTTGACAAGGGTAAGAGTTTCGTAAATGTATACATTTGTCAAAACATATTGAACTGTACAATAAGATCTACGCATTTCACTTCATATAAATAATACTGCAAATTTTAAAGGATTTTTAAGCCGGTTATATACCTAGGATATCTGGAAAAAAAAAAAAACATGGCTTAGAATGATATTTCATCAAGCCAGACTACACGAGTCTTAAAGATTAAGCACCACTTAATTATGAGATAGAATCTCAATTCAAATTGTTTTAAAAAGAGAAAACAATTATCTTTAGATAAGAGCAGACAATATAGATGGCAGATTAAAATTGTCATATTTTCTTACAGAATTTTCTGATAAACTTGATTAAATAAAAATTTTAAATATCACTAAAGAGAAGAAATAAATTCAAAACTTCACAAAAAATAAAGTACAGTGAATGAAGGTGTACTTGAAAAAAGAACTGAATAAGTATTCTACATATAAAAAATATTTTCCTGAAATTAAATCAACACACTGAACAGCAATTCAGAGGGGATTGATGATCTAGAAGAAACACTGGAAAAAATTAATGATTGAATATACAGACATAAAAAGACTGAAAGAATGGTTAAGAGACAAAGAACAGAATGAAAAGAGTTAAATGTCTAATAAAGATTTTAAAAGTAAGAACGAGGATTCTAACAGTTTTGCATACGTTATGCATTTAACTAACATAACACTGTGAAGGAGGTATTATTTTCCCAATTTATGCAGAGAGGAGCACTGAGGCTCAGAAAAGTCGAATAAAGTATCAAATTTACAGAGATGCTGGATGCCAAAGCCTAGATTCAAATTAAGATCTGGCCGACTTCAAATTCTTTTTTTTTTTTTTTTTTAAAAAAAAAAAACAAAAAAACAGAAAGCAGTATTTTTTCCCTACCCAAAACACTCAATCTGGGGAACTCCAGTTTGATTCACTCTATGTGACTCACTTTATGCATGCAGAGACATTAGCAAATTATCCCAAGTATCATCATTTAGGGTTATGTAAGCAAAATACAATTTCTATGAAACCAGAAATTCAGTCATGGCTAATAGTCATATACATTTATGAATAGCAAAGGTGTAATTTTGGTTTTTTATAGCATAAGAGATTAAAGACAAAAGCCATTTAGCACTGCAGTGGTTAATTCTATGTGTCAATTTGAGTAGGCCACAGAGTGCCCAAAAATTTGGGCAAACATCACTCTGAGTGTGTCTATGAGGGCATTTCTGGATGAAATTAACATTTGGATTGACAGACTGAGTAAAGCAGATTACTCTCCGCAACGTAAGTGGACACCATCCAATCAGTTGACGGGCTGATCAGAACAAAAAGGCTGACCCTTCCGTAGGTAGGGGGGAAATTTCCCCTGGCCTGACTGACTACCTTGAGCTGGAACACCAGTTTTTTGCTTCCTTAGGACTTGAACTGAAACATTAGCTCTTCCTGGGCATTCAGACCGGAATTATACCATCAGCTCTCCTGGTTTGCAGGCCTTTGGATTCAGATTGAAATTACAACATGGATGCTCCTGAGCCCTCAACTTGCCAACTGCAGATTTGGGTCTTGCCAGCCTCTGTAACTGCTTGAGCCAAAAAAAATCTCTTTCTATATGTATACACATATACATCCAACGAGTTCTGCTTCTCTGTAAAACCCTGGCTAATACAAGCCCCATTGCTTTTAGAATTAAAGTCCGTGAGGGACACAGCTAGACAGCTGAAATCAATAAAGAGGAATAGAAGATACAGATGTGATAATCTAATTTTACATAAGAATAAAGCTTATATTCAAAGAGCAACTCTCCACAAAGTTGTAAAGCTACTTAATGTTACTAAATTGATAGAAAATCTTGGTTGAAAATAATACTGTAGAGAACATGGAGGTGCATGTATGAGACCCAGTGGCACATTTCAGTTTTGTCTATTAAATATTGTTCCACTCAAACCTCCATAGGAAAGAAACACTTGCATTTCGGAGCTGGATAAACTTAGTAGGTTAGATCGGGAAAGACTCTCCCATCTACCTTTCACATAAAGTGATAAGATAGGCTTTCCAAGAACATAGGGTTGGTAAACATCCAATTCACCAGCCTCAGCAGCACTGGCTCCTACCCAGGTCTAGATAGAAATCTTGCAAATAAAATAGGACAGCAGGATTTACCCCTGCCCTTCAGGAAGAGATAGCCAAGCTGACCACTACTATGACAACCAAAGACAAACTAATGAACAATGAAAGTGTGAAAGATTTAATAGGAATTACAATCTGGAGCATATCCTGTAGCATTTGGGATGCTTAGCAGAACAAATGGACGACATTTAATGTGTCTATATTAGAAAGTCTTAATTAAAAAAAATATATATATATATATATTTTTAACTTTTAACTTAATGCTGCATTTAAGGAGTGCACACCAAAAAGGTTTGGGGTTTTTCTTGCTGTTATTTTGTTTGGAACATTATTTTGTTTCTGTTGTGATTTGGTGAAAACAAATGGCAGTCTGACAAGTAACACCTATCTATTTCTGAATATATCTTTAATGAAAGACAAATTTTGCCCAGATTGGAAAATGATACATTGATAGCATGGATAACTACATAAAACAATGGGCTTGAAAGAACTGAATTTGTGTTTGTGGTTTGCAACTATTTGTATCATAGCCAATAATAACACTGAAAGAAGGCATCATTTATTGGTAATTTGTTATGGGCAGCAGTTGGCTCATATATTATTGCTTTTAATTCTTATGACAATCCTGTGAGTTTGATATTATTTCCATTTTTTAAAACAAAACTGAAGTTCAAACAGGTTAAGTGCATTTCCCAAGATCACTTAGCCTTCTAAGATCTTAGATTCCTTATTCATAAAGGTTAGGGATTGGACTCACAACCTCAAAAAATTCCTTCCAGCCCTAAGACGTCTGATTTTAAGAGGCTCTTAGAAAAGAGACTCTATCCCTATTAACATCCCACATGCTGGTCAGCACAATTTACACATTGCAATGACCAATAGGTATTAGTTTAATTTTGCCAAGGTTATTTTTAAAAAGTCAACCTATAATCTTTATAGTATTTTTCTTTTAATTTACATGTAATAATTATACATATTTATGAAATACAGAGTGATATTTTCATAGATGTATATAACGTGTAATAATCAAATCAGGGTAATCACTTTATAACTTAAAACATTGATTTGTTTTGTATTAGGAACATTCAAACTCCTCTCTTCTAGCTTTTTGAAAATATACAATAAGTTATTAACTATATTCATCCTGCAATGCTATGAAACACTAGAACTTATTTCTCCCATATAGCTACAATTTTGTATCTGTTAACCAATCACTCCCTGTTTCCCCATCCCCGAACCCTTCTTGGCCTCAAATAGCCATAATTCTACTCTCTAGTTTTTTTAATTAATTTATAATTGACACAAAAGCTGTACACATTTATGAGGCACAGTGTGATGTTTCATTGCATGCATTATATAATGATCAAAATAGAGTAATCACCATATACATCACTTTAAACTTTTATCATTTCTTTGTAGTGATAACATTCAAAATCTTCTATCTTAAAATATACTACACTGTTATTATAGTCACCCAACTTGTATAATAGAAAACCAAAACTTATTCTTCCAGTCTAACTGTACCTTTTTTCCTGTTGACCAACCTCTCCTGTTCCTCTCCTACTCCCTACTCTCCCAGCCTCTGGTAATCACTATCCTACTCTCTGTTGCTATGAAATCATCTTGTTGAGATTCCATATATGAGGGAGATCATGAGGTATTTCTTTTTCTGTACCTGACTTAATTCACTTTAGATAGTATCCTCCAGGTTGATCCATGCTGCTGTAAATGACATGATTTCAGTTTCAGGCCAAATATTCATATATATAAATATATATAAATATATATAAATATATATATATAAATATATATATAAATATATATAAATATATATATATAAATATATATAACATTTTCTTTATCCATTCATCTGTAGATGGCCATTTAGGTTAATCCCATATATTGACTATTGTGAATTGTACTGCAATGAACAGGGAACTGCAGATAACTCTGAAATGCTGGTTTCATTTCCTTTAGATATATATCCAGAAATGGGATTGCTGGATCATATGGTGGTTCTATTTTTAATTTTTTCAGCAATATCCATACTGTTTTTCTTAGTGGTTGTACTAATTTACATTCCCATCAACAGTGCATAACAGTTCCCATTTCTCTACATCTTTACCAGTATTATTTTGATAATAGCCATTCTAACTGGGTGAGATGATATCTCATTGTGGTTTTGATTTGCATTTCCCTGATTAGTGATGTTGAGCATTTTTTCATATATCTGCAGGTCATATGTAAGTCGTCTTTGGAGAAATGTCTATTCAGATACTTTGCCCATTTTTAATTGAGTTATTTGGCTTTTTACTCTTGAGTTGTTTGCATTTCTTATGTATTCTGGATATTAAGCCCTTGTTGGATGAATAGTTTGCAAATATTTTTCCCATTCTACATATTGTCTCTATGCTGTGTCCTTTGCTGTGCAGAAGTTCTTTAGCTGAATATAATCCCATATGTCTATTTCAGCTTTTGTTGCCTGTGCCTTTGAAGTATTATGCATAAAATCAGTGCCTAGACCAGTATACTGAACAATTTCCCTATATTTTCTTCTAGCAGTTTTGTAGTGTTGGGTCCTATATTTAAATATTGAATCCATCTTGAATTTATTTTTGTGTATAGTGAGAGATAGGGGCCTAGTTTCATTCTTCCTCATACAGATATCCAGTTTTCCTAGCACCAGTTATTGAAGAGGATGTCCTTTCTTCAATGTATGTTCTTGGTTGAAAATCAGTTGGCTAAAAATATGTGAATTTATTTCTGAGTTCTCTAGTCTGTTCCATAAGTCTATGTATCTGTTTTTATACCAATACCATGCTGTTTTGGTTATAAAGCTTTGCAATATATTTTGAAGTTGGGTAGTATGAGGCTTCCAGCTCTTTTGTTTACTTGTTTTGATTTTGCTCAGTATTACTTTGGCTATTCAGAATCTTCTGTGGTTCCATACAAGTTTCAGGCTTTTTTTCTATTTCTGTGAAGAATGTCATCGGTATTTTGATACGGATTACAGTGAATCTATAGACTGTTTTGGTTAATAGGGTCATTTTAACAATATTAATTTTTCCAATCCATGAGCATGTCTTTCCATTTTTGTGTGTCCTATTTTTTACATCCATGTTTGCTAGTTTTCATTGTGGTGATCTTTCACTTCCTTGGTTAAATTTATTCTATTTTTTATAGCTAATGTAAATGGGATTGCTTTCTTGATTTCCTTTTTGGATAGTTGTTATTAGTGTATAGAAATGCTACTAACTTTTGTGCAATTATTTTGTATCCTGCAACTTTACCAAATTTACCAATTCTAAACGATTTTTGATGGTCTTTAAGTTTTTCTTTATAAAAGATCATGTCATCTGCAATCAGGGACATTTTCACATCTTCTTTTCCAATTTGAATGCCCTTTATTTCTCTTGACTAATTGGTCCACCAGGACTTCCAATATTATGTTGAATAAAAGTGGCAAAATCTGGCATCCTTGTCTTGTTATAGATCTTAGAAGAAAGGTTTTCAATTTTTCCCCATTGTGTTGGCTGTGGGTTTGTCATATTTGACCTTCATTTTGAGGCAGGCTTCTTTTATACACAGTTTGTGAGGGTTTTTATTATCAAGGGATGTGAAGTTTTATCAAATGCTCGTTCTGTATCTATTGAAATGATTGTATGGTTTCTGTCCTTCTGTTGATGTGGCGTATCACAGTTATTGATTTGTATATGTTGAACCATCCTTGCCTTCCTAGGATAAATCCCACTTGATCTTGTTGTATTATCTTTTTGATGTACTGTTGGAGTTGGTTTGCTAGTATTTTGCTGAGGATGTTTGCATCCATGTTCATCAAGGATACTGGCCTATAGTCTTCTTTTTTAGGGTGTCCTTGTCTGATTTTTGGTATCAGGATGATGCTGGCCTCACAGAACAAGTTAGAAAGAATTCCTTCTTCAGTATACTGTAATAGTTTGGGAAAAATTGGTGTTAGTTCTCCTTTAAAAGTTTGGTAGAATTCAGCAGTAAAGCCACCTGAGCTTTTCTTTGAGAGATATTTATTACTGATTAACTATTTTTACTTATTATTGGGCTGTTCAGGTTTTCTATTTCTTCCTGGTTCAATCTCAGTATTCATTCCCTCCAGGTTTTCCAATTTTGGGGAAATTGCATAGTTGTTCGTTAATAGTCTCTAATGAACCTTTGTATTTCTGAGGTATTCATTGTAATATCTCCTTCATTTCTGGTTTTAATTAGATAGTCTCTTTTTCTTACTCTAATAGTTTGCCAATTTTGTTTACCTCTTTCTAAAAACAGCTTCATTTAATCTTTTGTAGTTTCTTATCTGTATTTTATTCAGTTCTGCTCTTTATTTCTTTCCGTCTACTAACTTTGAGTTTGGTTTACTCTTGCTTTTCTAGTTCCTTTTAGTGTTCTGTTGGGTTTTTCACTTAAAATCTTTCTACTTTTTTTATGTAGGCATTTATTGCTATAAACATCCCTCTTAATACCATTTTGACTAAATGGCATAGATTTTGGTAAACTGTATAGTATCCAAAGTTCCTCTTATTTATATCTAGTTTTATCCCATTATGGTCTAAGAAGATACTCAATATGATTTTGATTTTTAAAAGTTGGTTGAGATTAGTTTTGTTGACTAACTTATGGTATACCTTAGAAAATGCTCCATCTGCTGATGAGAATGTTTTCTGTAACCATTTGATAAAATGTTCCGTAAATGCTGTTAGCTCCATTTGATCTATAATGTGGTTTATTTTCAGTTTTAGTTTTTTGTGTACATAATCTAGCCAATGTTAAAGTGGTGTGTTGAAGTCCTCAGTTGTTATGTTGGAGTCTGTATCTGTCCTCGGCTCTAATATTTGCTTTATATATCTGGTGCTTCAGTGTAGGGTGCATATATATTTACAATTGTTACATCCTCTGGTTAAACTGATCCCTGATACAGTTAGTCTGTGTTTCCACTCAAAATCTCATCTTGAATTTTAATCCACATAATCCCCACATGTCAAGAGCAGGACCAAGGATGGAGGTAATTGGATCATGAGGATGGTTTCCCCCCTGCTGTTCTCATGACAGTGAGTCTCATGAAATCTGATGGTTTTATAAGCATCTGGCATTTCCCCTGCTTGCATTCATTCCATCCTGTCACCCTGTAAAGAAGGTGCCTGCTTCTCCTTTGGCTTCCACCATGATTGTAAGTTTCTTGAGGCCTCCACAGAAATGCAGAACTGTGAGTCAAGCCTCTTCTCTTTATAAATTGCCCAGTCTCAGGTATTTCTTCATAGCAGTGTGAGGACAGGCCAGTAAGACCCATTTATCATTATATAATGTTCTTATATCCTTTTATGTTTTAGATTCAAAGTCTATGTTTTTAGATTTGTTGTCTGATTTAAGTATAACTACTCCTGAACACTTTTGGTTTCCATTTTTGTGGAATAACTTTTTCTTAATCCCTTCATTTCCAGTCTGTACGTGCCTTTCACAGGTGAACTGCGTTTTTTGTAGGTAGCATATAGCTAGGCCTTTTTTGGTAATTCATCCAATCCATCTATGTCTTTAATTGGGGAATTTAAACCTTTTACATTCAAGGTTGTTACTGGTGATCTTACTCCTGTTATTTTGTTAATTGTTCTGTTTTGCATATCCTTTATTTTTGCAGTTTGGCGATTGTAGTGATAATGCTTGATTTCTCTTTCTTATTTGTATATCTGCTCTATCAGTGAGTTTTATATATCATGTGTTTTCCCCATGGTAGATATCTTTTCACTTCCAGATATAGGACTCACTTAAGTATTTCTAGTTATGAATTCCCTCAGTTTTTGCTTGTGTGGAAAATATTTGTTCTTCATTTATGATGGATAACTTTTGCTGGATACAGTGTCCTGTTCTGAAAGCTTTTTTCTCTTTCAGCACTTTGAATATCACTTTATTCTTTCCTGGCTTATAAGGTTTCTGTGCCAAGAAATGTGCTGTGAGTCTAATGCAGACTTCCTCACATGTGACTTGATGCTTTTCTTTTGCTGTTTTTAGAATTCTGTTTTTGTCTTTGACTTTTAACTATAATGTGCCTCAGAGAACCATTTGGGGTTAAATTTATTTGGGGATTTTTGAACTTCCTGTTTATATATCTGTCTCAAGACTTGGGGGATTTTCAGTTATTATTTCATTAAATAGGTTTTCTATGTCTTTTCTCATCTCTTTTCCATCTGGAACTTCCAAATTTTGAATATTTGTTCAATTAATGGTGTCATGTATTTCACATAAGCTTTCTTCATTTTTACATTTTTAGGGAAGCGGGGTGGAGGGAGATCTGACTGGTTTATTTCAAAAGGCCTATCTTCAAGTTCAAAAATTATTTACTCTGCTTGATCTAGTCTATTGTTGAAGCTCTTGATGGTTTTTTAATTTTATTCATTGAAGTCTTCAGTTCCATAATTTCTCTTTGGCTCTTTATCTGTCTCTTTGTTAGATTTCCCATTTAGGTGATGAATTATTTTCTGGATTTTGTTGAATTGCCTGTGTTCTCCTGTAACTCACTAGTTTCCTTAAGATCATTGTTCTGAATTCCTTTTCCAGCATTTTATAGAATTCATTTCCTTTGAGACCAATTACTGGAATATCATTGTGCTCCTTTGGTGATGTCACGTTTTCTTGCTTTTTCATGTTTCTTATGTCCCTATGTTGATATCTGTGTCTGGTGTAACACTAACTCTTTCCAATGTTATGAAGTAGATTTAGAGGGAAAGACTTTTCTGGTAGGTGTACCTACAGTGTCAGTTGAGAAGGGTGCTTTGGCTTTGGCTCTTGGTGGGTGCAGTCATATAGTTTCCGTATGATTTTTTTTCAGCTATAATAAACATCAGTGTTGTCTGCAAGTTCCACAGTAGCCTATGCTGTGGTTGTTTGTGGAGGCTGTGGTTTGCTTTTGCTGGGAACAGAAACACTGGGTAGGTCAGTCCTTGGGCACCTGGGAAATATACATGGGTGTGTGGTGGCCCTGCCACTGGAGGGGATAGTCAGCAGTAGGGATAGCAAACTCTGGATGGACCTTAGGCCCCTTAGCATCATTCCTAGGTGCCAGCAGTGACAGTAGTGGATACTAGGTGGGCCAGTTATTGAGCCCCTGCAGGGCACACATGGGTACATGTCAGTTCCACTGCTGGAGGGACAGGGTCACTGTTGGTGGTGGAAGACCCATGTGAGCAACTCTCAGGCTCCAGGGAATGCACACTTCAGCTCCCAGTGTCCTTGGGGCAGCCTCTCTGATGTGCCAGAGTATCTGTTTCCCAGGGTACAGGGCACTGCATGGGGTCAAGTGCTGGGTCCAGCTGGTCTCATAATGCTGTGGCTGTTTGAGTGGATGTGGGTGATTTTAGTGGGGCCCCATGTGGAAATATAGGGGCTAGGGAGCCCCAGGGCAGGATGCAGTCTCTGTTGTCTCTATTCTCAATATGGTACCATGCTGCAGCAGCTTGGATCCCAGTGGTGGGGGTGACCCAACATGAATTTCCTCTCTGGAACAATGCAATCACACAGACTCCAAGCAGCTCTCTATACTAGACTCAGGGCCTGTGAGGGCTGAGGGGCTGTCCTGCAACTAAGACTGCAGGCATCTGTGGTGAGAATGTAGACTTCTGGGGTTCTTCCACCTGCCTTTTCTCCACAATTGGGAGTCCCTCTTGACTCTGAGCTAATTTTGTCCAGCTGCTTTTCTTCCTTCTCTGTGCAGCCATCTCAAGTTTCTGTGCCTCAGAGGATCTTCGTCCCTTTCTTGTTGAATTCCAATATTCTCCCTTGGGTATTTCTATTCCATGTGAGGTTACCTAATTGTCGCTTTGGTCCTTTTTCGTGGAGGAAATGAGTGTTGGGCACCTCTAGTTAGCCATCTTCACATTTCAGTTTTTATTAAACCAAAAAAATAAAATTAGTAATCATAGTTATAGGCTTTAAACATGCAGCCACTTCAAAGTAAAATAAATATTTGCCATAAACCAAGTAAGGTCCAGGATGTAATAATGAATTCACAACATTTGCACTTATTCAGGGTTACAGTGGTGACTCTAGTGGGGGATTTACTGAGCAAAAACACAGTGGAGTATTAATGTCCATATTTAACTTTTAATGTTTTGATTTGTGTATTCAGCAAATAGAATGAATGGCTTTGTAAATATTTTTTCTCAGTAGGTTTAGGGGCCTTCATTAGGAAGGCTTTGGCCATGATTCATTTGTTGTCATTGTCATCCTCTACTCTATTTAGGTCCGCTAGGACCCAACTAACTCCAGAAATTGGATTTTATTTGGAAATGGGGGGCACTGAACAATGACCTAAATGTAAAACATAATCCTGGAGGAATGAAGGAGAAGCAATAGAGAGCCACTGAAAACCAAAATCAATGTCAACATCCTATAAAAGGAGTGATAAAAGTGCAAATCTGGAGTTGTCTGAAAAACCAAAAGGTAGAGTTATAAAGCCAAGAGGGAAAACAAAATGCTTCCTGGAACCCAAGGTCCACATGATGGAAAGGTAAAAAGCAGAAAACTTCAGAAAGTGATGAAAAATGATAAGATACATTAGGAAAAAAACTAGAACAAAAATGTGAGTGAAACTGTAATTTCAGGTGGTGCTAAGTACAGTGGGGACCACGACTTATTAGCTATCAACAAAAAGAAAATCTGAACCTGGGATCTGAATTAGATTTAGAATCCCCTAAAGGAGGAATAAACAAAATGAAAATGTTACTTAATTACTACTCTTGAATATATTCTTTATGACACATATTTCCTTTTTATCTGTTAAAAATATCTTGTAGAACTTGAACATTTTATTCACCCATACAACTTTAAAAATCATTCTAATCCACACCAGCTTTGCCTGAATAATTGTTTTAAAAAGTTAATTTTACATTTTAAGCCACTCATTTTACAAATATATTGAACACCTATGGTTAGTTACCTTGCTTAGCATTGGGGGGAAAAAAGGTGAAGTTTTAAATTTTTGCTCGAGTAACTCAAAGTCTAATGTGGGAGACAGATTATACAGTTAATTTCAACACAATTTTTAAAGTGCCATGATAAGTGTGACATCGTGCTACAACCGAGTTCTGTCCTAAGAGCATGGAAACCTGCATTGCTCAAGGTAGAGGCAATCTGCTACTTTAAAGCTGCCAGCAATTTTCTTAATCATTTTTGGACAAGGCAGGCTCCCCTTTTGGAAGGCACATGCAGGGGTGGGTGCAGAGGGGATTAGGAGAAGGAGTAGATTTTTGCAGGGGAAGGAAGGGTGGCTTATATTATGTTACCTGGGCCATTTAGTAAAGCAAAGGACAGCTATCATCCTCTTCATTGAGACAATGAGTAGTGAAACTCCTTTGTCTCTGTTTAATAACAGCTCACCTTCACAGTTCTCACGTCATGTACTGGGCATTGTCCTAAGTTCCTTATATGTATTGCTTGCCACGACTCTATGAGGTAGGGACCCTCTATGCAGGTATGAAGTAGAGTATTAGTTCTGTTTTTTAAAATGAGAAAACTGAGGCACAGACAGTTGACTTTCCCCAGGGCACATAGCAAGTAAATAGTGGAGTCAGGATACTAACTTGTAAAGTTGCCAGAGCCTAGGTGTTTGACTGCTACTCCGTACTGCCCCTACCACCTTCATTGTCGGCAGACTGGCTTTTCTGCAGAAAGTTATTACTATGATCAATCAAAGATGTCCACTAACTATTCAACACTGCCCTCAGCAGAAGTGGAGGATCTTTAAACCTTCTCTTTGAATTTGGGCAGGCCCTATGGCCACTTTGAGCAAGAGAATATGACAGAAGTGTCATGTGCCTGTTTCCAGGTCTTAACAGACTGGCAGCTTCCACTTCCTCTCTCCTAGAACACTAAATTTTTAAAAGCTGAAAAAGCAAATATGTGCTATAAAGAATATATTTAAGAGTAGTGAGCCCTAAGACGATCAACTAAGAAGTCTGACTACCCTGTTTAAGAGACCATGGAGAAGCCTCAAGGTTTTTATAAGACTACATGGAGGAGGGAGGGGAACCACTTGAATCCAGCCTTTCAGCAGTGCCCTCGGAGGCAATGGGCACTTTTGGTCCCGCCAGACCAGCCCTGCCTCCAGCCAGATAAAACACCACATGATCCCAGTCAGTGCAATGTGGAGAAGCTTAGCATCATGCAAAATGCTAACCTTCAAAATCATGATATGTCAAAAAAAAAAAAAAAGGAAAAAGAAAAAATGTTATTTTTAAACCACTGAAGTTTGGGGTAGTTTGTTACTCAGCCATAGATAACCAGAACAAATACATTGACTTAGAACTGGGTATGAGATAGGGAGAAGAGGAATAAGGAATCCCAAAGAAAGGTAGCACGCTGGGACCTGGGATGACGCTGTTCCCACTGGTAGGAGGGGGAATCATAGGGGTTCAAGTGGGGGTGGAAGGATATCACCAGAGAATGAACATCTTTTTGTTCTTAATCTAAGCTTTGTTTTCTGAATGTGAGTTTTCCCATTGCACTTAATTCTTCGGTAAGATTTTATTAAACACTACAGCGTGGATTAGGGAGAAGAAAATGGCACAACAGGAGAGAGAAGAGATAAGCAAATCATTCACCACATTCTGTATAGCATAGAATAAATGCCCTCGTCCTTCAGGCAGACTGTGTGGGTTCAAATCGCAGCTCTACAAATTACTTGTTTTATTCCCTTGGAAAAATTACTTGAACCCCTTGTGACTCAGTTGCCCCATCTGTAAAATTAGAGTTGGTACTGACTCACTTATGTCTCCTATCTCCATCAGCAAGGGAAAAGAAACCTTCCCCATCCTCCTCCTCAGCACTCACAGCCTTGCCTCCACTATCTTCCATGAGTCTTAGCTCCTCCTTAGGAATGAGGAGAAGGGTCTAGAAACCTGGAGAGTGACTAAAACACCAGTAGATAACAAGCACTTTAGGCAGGGGGGGGCAGCATGAGAAAACATCTGTGGGTGAGAGAGAGCAATGTGTCTTTGGAGAACAACAAGCAGATCAAAATGATGTTATGTCTGGTGTGTAGCATAGAAGGTGTAGGTAGTGGAATGAGCAGAAGGAGACGCACTGGAGAGGGAAACGCAAGAGCCAGGCCTTACTTTCCATGGCAAGTAGTTTGGGCTTTAGTGTAACAGCAAGAGGAAAGACAATTACACAAAATCTGAAACTGTAGACATATTGTACCTATCATGCATTAATATTCAATCTTCATAAGAAATCTGTAAGGTAAGTAGGAAATATATCATTATTACATTACTAATTTTAAAAACTGAGGTCTAGAGGTATAGCCGCTAGGACTCAACAGATTTGTTGAGCCTACTCAGGCCCAAGCAACCTGAGGGAGGAAACAAAGTGCTGGAGACAGAAGCCCATTTAAAATATACACATGTAAAGAGAACAGCCATTTTATAAGTTCTTTTTCTCATTGCCCGGATGCTGTGGTCTGAATGTTTGGGTCTTCCCCACGCTTATCTATTGCAATCTAATTCCCACTGTAATTTTATTAAGTTGTGGGGACACTGAGAGTTAGCGACTGGTGTCCTTACAAAATAGGCCAAAGGGAGTTCACATATCCCCTTCCACCACGTGAGGTTACAAGAATATGGCCTTGCCAGCCACCACATCTGCCAACACCTTGCTCTTAGAGTTCCCAGCCTCTAGAACTGTGAGAAATAAACTGTTGTTTATAAGCCACCCAGTTTATGCTATTTTGGTATAGCAGCCAAATAGACTAAGACACAGTTTACTGTACAGGAAAAGAAAAAAAATTCTAGGCAATCCAGCTTATGTACCTAGATTTACCTTCCACACTATATATTATTAAGCTAAACAGAAGCTGGCTGTCTATTATATATGCCAAACTTTCCAAATGATTCTTCTCAGCAAACTATTTCTGTCTTATGCTATAAAACAAGAAGAAACTTTTGTTCAACTAGACAATACTGTCCATATAAAAAACAGCAAATGATTGTGATGGCCATATCACACATCAGGGCTAAGAGTGGATAAAACAACATTACAGCCTGACAATTAGGTATAAATAATTTTTTTTTAATTCTCAGCTTATCTTGTCCTGTGTTAGCAGTATAATGAAACTCACATTTTTTTCCTGAGCAAAAAGATGTTTAAATCCAAGTCTGCCTGATCTGGTCCAATTTTTTATGTTTCCATTTCATCTACCATGCTTTATTCAAAACTATTAAGGAATAAAGAAATATAGTCAGTCTTTCTATGATCATTAACCTTTAAAGTTTCTAATCCAGCCAGAGTGCCTTCTTAAGACTCAGAATGATTTAGTTAGAAATATTGGCATTTTTCAATAAAATGAGACCTGTATTTTTAACACCATCCCTCTATTTGTCAAATATTAAACGCTACCAATAACTAGAATCAATAACTGAAAATTTGTTCACATGAACAATAGTATTAAAGCACTACTGAAAGGAGATGGTATTATTGGAAGTCTCCCTCATCTAAGGAAGAAAGAATAAACAAAAGACATTATTATTCTATTATTCGTTGGTGGCTGGGAATTCAGCAGATGAAAATAATGAAGTTTCAGGCCATTCTAAACTCTATGACCTCTCACTAGGTGCTTTCACCACAACAAAACAAAAATTTTAAAACCAACCATTACTACTTCTCTAGTATTGAGTCAGGAAATGAGTATTTTATCATTGCTACTCTCAGAAAAGAGTTCCACTACCTTTGGGAGGCCGAGGCGGGCACATCACGAGGTCAGGAGTTCAAGACCAGCCTGACCAATGTGGTGAAACACCGTCTCTACTAAAAAAAAAAAAAAAAAAAAAAAAAAATTAGCAGGGTGTGGTGGCACATGCCTATAATCCCAGCTACTCAGGAGGCTGAAGTGGGAGAATTGCTTAAACCTGGGAGGCGGAGGTTGTAGTGGGCCAAGATCCCACCACTGCACTCCAGCCTGGGTGACAGAGCAAGACCCCATCTTAAAAAAAAAAAGTGGGGGGGTGGAGCCAAGATGGCCAAACAGGAACAGCTCCGGTCTGCAGCTCCCAGCCTGAGCGACACAGAAGATCGGTGATTTCTGCATTTCTGTTTGAGGTACCGGTTTCATCTCACTAGGGAGTGCCAAACAGTGGGTGCAAGACAGTCGGTGAAGCACACTGTGCGAGAGCCCAAGCAGGGTGACGCATTGCCTCACTCGGGAAGCACAAGGGGTCAGGGAGTTCCTTTTCCTAGTCAAAGAAAGGGGTAACAGACGGCACCTGGAATATCGGATCAGTCCCACCCTAATACTGCGCTTTTCCAATGGGCCTGGAAAACGGCACACTAGGAGATTGTGTCCTGCACCTGGCTCAGAGGGTCCTATGCCCACGGAGTCTCGCTGATTGCTAGCACAGCAGGCTGAGATCAAGCTACAAGGCGGCAGCGAGGCTAGGGGAGGGGCGCCCGCCATTGCCCAGGCTTGCTTAGGTAAACAAAGCAGCCAGGAAGCTCGAACTGGGTGGAGCCCACCACAGCTCAAGGAGGCCTGCCTGCCTCTGTAGGCTCCACCTCTGGGGGCAGGGCACAGACAAACAAAAAGTCAGCAGGAACCTCCACAGACTTAAATGTCCCTGTCTGACTGACAGCTTTGAAGAGAGTAGTGGTTCTCCCAGCACGCAGCTGGAGATCTGAGAATGGACAGACTGCCTCCTAAAGTGGGTCCCTCACCCCTGAGCAGCCTAACTGGGAAGCAGCCCCCCTAGTAGGGACAGACTGACACCTCACTCGGCTGGGTACTCCTCTGAGACAAAACTTCCAGAGGAACTATCAGACAGCTGAATTTGTAGTCTCACGAAAATCCGCTGTTCTGCAGCCACCGCTGCTGACACCCAGCCAAACAGGGTCTGGAGTGGACCTCTAGTAAACTCCAACAGACGTGCAGCTGAGGGTCCTGTCTGGTAGAAGGAAAACTAACAAACAGAAAGGACATCCACACCAAAAACCCATCTGTACATCACCATCATCAAAGACCAAAAGTAGATAAAACCACAAATATGGGGAAAAAACAGAGCAGAAAAACTGGAAACTCTAAAAAGCAGAGCACCTCTCCTCCTCCAAAGGAATGCAGTTCCTCACCAGCAACGGAACAAACCTGGATGGAGAATGACTTTGACAACTTGAGAGAAGAAGGCTTCAGACGATCAAACTACTCTGAGCTATGGGAGGAAATTCAAAACAATAGCAAAGAAGTTAAAAACTTGGAAAAAAATTAGAAGAATGGATAACTAGAATAACCAATGGAGAGAAGGGCTTAAAGGAGCTGATGGAGCTGAAAGCCAAGTTTCGAGAACTACACGAAGATTGCAGAAGCCTCAGTAGCAGATGCAATCAACTGGAAGAAAGGGTATCAGTGATGGAAGATGAAATGAATGAAATGAAGTGAGAAGGGAAGTTTAGAGAAAAAAGAATAAAAAGAAATGAACAAAGCCTCCAAGAAATTTGGGACTATGTGAAAAGACCAAACCTACGTCTGATTGGTGTACCTGAAAATGACGGGCAGAATGGAACCAAGTTGGAAAACACTCTGCAAGATATTATCCAGGAGAACTTCCCCAATCTAGCAAGGCAGGCCAACATTCAGATTCAGGAAATACAGAGAACGACGCCACAAAGATACTCCTCAAGAAGAGCAACTCCAAGACACATAATTGTCAGATTTACCAAAGTTGAAATGAAGGAAAAAATGTTAAGGGCAGCCAGAGAGAAAGGTCGGGTTACCCACAAAGGGAAGCCCATCAGACTAACAGCTGATCTCTCGGCAGAAACTCTACAAGCCAGAAGAGAGTGGCGGCCGATATTCAACATTCTTAAAGAAAAGAATTTTCAACCCAGAATTTCCTGCCCAGCCAAACTAAGCTTCATAAGTGAAGGAGAAATAAAATACTTTACAGACAAGCAAACGCTGAGTGATTTTGTCACCACCAGGCCTGCCCTAAAAGAGCTCCTGAAGGAAGCACTAAACATGGAAAGGAACAACCAGTACCAGCCACTGCAAAAACACGCCAAATTGTAAAGACCATCGAGGCTAGGAAGAAACTACAGCAACTAACGAGCAAAATAACCAATTAACATCATAATGACAGGATCAGATTCACACATAACAATATTAACGTTAAATGTAAATGGGCTAAATGCTCCAATTAAAAGACACAGACTGGCAAACTGGATAAGGACCCAAGACCCATCAGTGTGCTGTATTCAGGAAACCCATCTCACGTGCAGAGACACACATAGACTCAAAATAAAGGGATGGAGGAAGATCTATCAAGCAAATGGAAAACAAAAAAAGGCAGGGGTTGCAATCCTAGTCTCTGATAAAATAGACTTTAAACCAACAAAGATCAAAAGAGACAAAGAAGGCCATTACATAATGGTGAAGGGATCAATTCAACAAGAAGAGCTAACTATCCTAAATATATATGCACCCAACACAGGAGCACACAGATTCATAAAGCAAGTCCTGAGTGACCTACAAAGGGACTTAAACTCCCACACAATAATAATGGGAGATTTTAACACCCCACTGTCAACATTAGACAGATCAACAAGACAGAAAGTTAACAAGGATATCCAGGAATTGAATTCAGCTCTGCACAAAGTGGACCTAATAGATATCTACAGAACTCTCCACCCCAAATCAACAGAATATACATTTTTTTCAGTACCACACCACACCTATTCCAAAATTGACCACATAGTTGGAAGTAAAACTCTCCTCAGGAAATGTAAAAGAACAGAAATTATAACAAACTGTCTCTCAGACCACAGTGCAACCAAACTAGAACTCAGGATTAAGAAACTCACTCAAAACTGCTCAACTACATGGAAACGCAACAAGCTGCCCCTGAATGACTATTGGGTACATAATGAAATGAAGGCAGAAATAAAGATGTTCTTTCAAACCAACGAGAACAAAGACACAACATACCAGAATCTCTGGGACACGTTCAAAGCAGTGTGTAGAGGGAAATTTATAGCACTAAATGCCCACGAGACAAAGCAGGAAAGATCCAAAATTGACACCCTAACATCACAATTAAAAGAACTAGAAAAGCAAGAGCAAACACATTCAAAAGCTAGCAGGAGGCTAGAATTAACTAAAATCAGAGCAGAACTGAAGGAAATAGAGACACAAAAAACCATTAAAAAAATTAATGAATCCAGGAGCTGGTTTTTTGAAAAGATCAACAAAATTGATAGACCACTAGCAAGACTAATAAAGAAAAGAGAGAAGAATCAAATAGATGCAATAAAAAACGAAAAAGGGGATATCACCACCGATCCCACAGAAATACAATCTACCATCAGAGAATACTACAAACACCTCTATGCAAATAAACTAGAAAATCTAGAAGAAATGGATAAATTCCTCAACAAATACTCCCTCCCAAGACTAAACCAGGAAGAAGTTGAATCTCTGAATAGACCAATAACAGGTTCTGAAATTGTGGCAATAATCAATAGCTTACCAACCAAAAAGAGTCCAGGACCTGATGGATTCACAGCTGAATTCTACCAGAGGTACAAGGAGGAACTGGTACCATTCCTTCTGAAACTATTCCAATCGATAGAAAAAGAGGGAATCCTCCCTAACACATTTTATGAAGCCAGCATCGTCCTGATACCAAAGCCTGGCAGAGACATAACCAAAAAAGAGAATTTCAGACCAATATCCTTGATGAACATTGATGCAAAAATCCTCAATAAAATACTGGCAAACCGAATCCAGCAGCACATCAAAAAGTTTATCCACCATGATCAAGTGGGCTTCATCCCTGGGATGCAAGGCTGGTTCAACATATGCAAATCAATAAATGTAATCCAGCATATAAACAGAACCAAAGACAAAAACCACATGATTATCTCAATAGATGCAGAAAAGGCCTTTGACAAAATTCAATAACCCTTCATGCTAAAATCTCTCAATAAATTAGGTATTGATGAGACGTATCTCAAAATAATAAGAGCTATCTATGACAAACCCACAGCCAATATCATACTGAATGGGCAAAAACTGGAAGCATTCCCTCTGAAAACTGGCACAAGACAGGGATGCCCTCTCTCACCACTCCTATTCAACATAGTGCTGGAAGTTCTGGCCAGAGCAATCAGGCAGGAGAAGGAAATAAAGGGTATTCAATTAGGAAAAGAGGAAGTCAAATTGTCCCTGTTTGCAGATGACATGATTGTATATCTAGAAAACCCCACTGTCTCAGCCCAAAATCTCCTTAAGCTGATTAGCAATTTCAGCAAAGTCTCAGGATACAAAATCAATGTACAAAAATCACAAGCATTCTTGTACACCAATCACAGACAAACAGAGAGCCAAATCATGAGTGAACTCCCATTCACAATTGCTTCAAAGAGAATAAAATACCTAGGAATCCAACTTACAAGGGATGTGAAGGACCTCTTCAAGGAGAACTACAAACCATTGCTCAATTAAATAAAAGAGGATACAAACAAATGGAAGAACATTCCATGCTCATGGGTTGGAAGAATCAATATCGTGAAAATGGCCATACTGCCCAAGGTAATTTATAGATTCAATGCCATCCCTATCAAGCTACCAATGACTTTCTTCACAGAATTGGAAAAAACTACTTTAAAGTTCATATGGAACCAAAAAAGAGCCCGCATCGCCAAGTCAATCCTAAGCCAAAAGAACAAAGCTGGAGGCATCACACTACCTGACTTCAAACTATACTACAAGGCTACAGTAACCAAAACAGCATGGTACTGGTACCACAACAGAGACATAGATCAATGGAACAGAACAGAGCCCTCAGAAATGATGCCGCATAGCTACAACTATCTGATCTTTGACAAACCTGAAAAAAACAAGAAATGGGGAAAGGATTCCCTATTTAATAAATGGTGCTGGGAAAACTGGGTAGCCATATGTAGAAAGCTGAAACTGGATCCCTTCCTTACACCTTAT
>NW_026652285.1:51763530-51799374 GCF_009828535.3 Hylobates moloch | reverse complement strand
GGGAGGGACAGCATTAGGACATATACCTAATGCTAAATGACGAGTTAATGGGTGCAGGAAATCAACATGGCACATGGATACATATGAAACAAACCTGCACATTGTGCACATGTACCCTAAAACCTAAAGTATAATAATAATTTAAAAAAAAGTGGGGGGTTCTATTACCTCCACATTCCTTAGACTCCATTCTCCTTCACCAAACTCTCTCACCATTGCCACAATTCATTCATTTATTAAGTCTTTTGATAGTTCCTTAAATTTTCTTATGTGGAACTATCACTATTAGAAATACCTTATTTCAGGCTCTTGCTGTAAACAGTTCAAACCACTCCCTGATTTCTTTTAGTTCTACCCATTCTCTATTCAACAGTCAACATGATCTTTCCAAACTGTAATCGTCATTATAGATTTTTCTACTTCAAAATCCTAAGACAATTCTCACATTCTTGAAAATAAGCTTTAAATTTCTTAATGTGTCCCTTCTCACTGCCTATGACTTAGCTGTGATTGCAGCCCTAGGGTAAAGGGTGAGGTGATACAGTCTATGCTATTGGCACATGAAGCTAGCAGTAGTAGTCTAGAACCAAGTGCAAGCAATTGTTTAGGTTTAAGATTTTAGATTCCAGAGCTTAAGAAGAAATCCAGGCTCCTCAACTGGCCTGAGGTCTTCTGTTGAGAATTTGGAGGCATCATACAGCGTCACATGAAATAGATGTCATGGTTGCCTACCAAAGAGTAGGTCTCCAATTCTTCCATTTTTCCTTTCTTCTGTTGGCAAACAACTGAGCAGCTGAAACTGGATTCTCTCCAGAATGCTCTGATTGATCTAATCCAAGTGAGATTATGGCATCTTTCTTGCCATGGTGAATGATTCAGGTAAGCGTATATAACCTATTTCTAATCCAAGCAGCCCATGGCTTTCCTCTGGCCCCAAGGATTGCTTCAGATGCAGGTACATCATCTAAGATGCCCCAGTCATAATAATAAAGCTCTAGACTTTCATAAATGCAGGAAGACCTTCTGTCTCTTCCCTTGGCTATGAAAATGGAGTTTGTAGACTGGAGCTGTTGGCAGATACTTTGCCACTACTATAAAGTCAGCCTAAGAATAAACTCAATACTTATGTGGGCAGCGGGTGAGGCAAAATAAAGAGGCACAGAAACATGGAGCTGAATTCCTGAAGACATTATGGACAAGTGGGTGGTTTACTATGTGAGCCAATAAATTCCCTCTATTGTTTAAGCACAGACCTACCACCTCAACCATTCTTATCCTACATCCTCTTTTTTTCCTAAGAAAGCCCCCTAATCCTTGTAAATTTTTTTGCTCCACATCCGCATTTCACCTATATTATCACCTCAGGAGAGGCCATCAGCATTTAATTTCTTCTTTGGAGTTAGCTGAGGGCTAAAAGTGGGCAGGTGCTTCCTAATGTATAGAAAAAGGAGATGAGAGGTTAAGAATCTTCCATACAGACCTCTCTTTCTCCCTATCTTCAGCAGTTATTATGTTAAAAACATTTAGTCTTTTGTCAACTTGAATTGTGTTCCCAAGAGCCCCCTCTGTCAACTTGACTTTAGCACACAGCAAGCCCTAGGAAATCCGGGGAGAAAGTGAGAGGTAGGGAAAGGAGAAAAACTCCTCACTCCACAGTGCACACCAAATTGCTCATGGTACCCTGAAAAGAAATGAGTGTTAAACAGTTCTCTGCTCTTCCTCTGCCTACAATCTCTTTACCTGGCTCATGGCCTTACAGATCCTGGCCCACCTTTTAAGACTTAGCTTAAGGATAAGGTTATGAAGCCACAAGTACAACTGGGCATTTTCTCCTTCATGTCCCCATTCTGGAACACAAACTTCTATCATAGTTCTTGTTATCCTGTTTTTACACTTACTTGTGTTCAATTCTGACCCTCCAACAATTCCCAATTAGCCACTTAAAAATGAAGTCCCTGTCAAATAGTAAGGACTCAAACACTTTGTATGCTGAATTTCATGTATTATGATATAAGCTAAAATATGGAAAGAATTGGTGCTAGACCTACATAATGGGAGTCTCCAGTGAATACTATAGACTGAGGAAAAGAGAGAGAAAAAGCATCTTTGAAAAAGGCAAGATATATAAACACTTTCAAGAGAAGGTAAGAACAAACTTTCCATTCATGCGTGAAGTACATGACCCATGTGCTGAATCACCCAGCAGCAAACCATCCAGTAGGTCTACCCCCGCTCCATTTAATCAATCACCAGCCTAGATTCCTTCTAGTCAATCAAAATGCTGCCTCATTTAAATTTAACCTCACAAATCCTATACTCATCTCAAACTCTACATAAACCCTGGCTTTTGCTTTCTTCAATAGGTTGTACGTTCATTTGTAGCTCAGTCCTGGAACACAATAAATAAATTCAATTTTGTCTTTCATATTTGAGTCCCAAGTCTTATGATCTGTGAATCCCTTTAACAAATTACAGTCTTACTTGTTAGAGAGCTTGAAAACATATCCGAGCTATAATGAATGTGGTATATTTCAGGTAGGTGAAATAAAACATTTTCCACCTAACGTTACCAAGCCATTCCCACATTTTCCATCCTGCCCCTCCAACCTCTGCAAGTATTTTTTGCTACCGCAGTAAGACACAGCCTATTTTGACTGATTCATGTATAATATAACCCATTCAAGAATGTGAAGTTTATTCAGGCACCAAAAATACATGCTGACAGAGGGATTTCACTTAAAAGTAGTATTTTTGGACACTGATAACATTATATTAAGCATAGATTATGTATCAATTAACATTCTTGGAATTAAGAAACTTCCAACACAAATAGCATGAAAATGGCCTCTCAATTCACCTAATATCAGAACGTCAACTGATAAACTAAACTCTAACGTTAGATACCACAGTTAAAATAGCTGCACCCCTCACCATATACTTTATGATCCAGCCCCAGTAATTGAGGTTTGTCTGCTGACTCCAGCTCCTCCAGATGCTGTCACTAATAATTATAACCAGGTCTTTTTTCCCCCTTTGCTCGTTTCCTTCTTAGCATGAGTCAACAAACTTCGTTTTATGCTCTATAAGGGCACTATTCTTTCTTTTGTTCTTGGCAGAGGGAGGAATATTTTTAGAAAAGAACCTTACTATTTTCAGAGGGGGGTCATTATCCACCACAAAATGAGAAGAGTGTGTGTCTGGGAGGGCTGAAATACCCAGTTAGCAAATTCAAGCTCTCTGACTCCAAACCACAGAAGCCTCACCATTCTGATTAGCTTTGGTTGCAGAAGCAATTCAGGATGACACATCCCCTCTCTTACTACCTTGGCCTTTGTTTCTGGGGAACAAACAGGGTTTGGAGTTTTAGAGTTAAAATCACATTAACATTGGGCATCATAAATCTTGACTTCAGCAAATGGGTACACCACCACAAATTTCCCAGAGATCAGCTAATCCTTGTGACAGAAACGTAGTGCAGTGTCTCTCTGCTGGAGATAGTGTGGGCATTAAGTCTCATCGGCTCCTTCAGCTCAGAAAACTCAATCTGTGCAATTGACACTGTGTGCCTGGACATCACCAGCATCTAGAAAAAAAGACCATGTAGATGTTCTGAACGGATTTGTAAATTAGACTCCTCAGACCCTTCCATCTCCCCCTTTCCCTTCTTGTAATGAAAACACAGCACTCCAGAATCAAACTCTCCCTTTCCAGAGTTCGTTAACATTTCCTCAAAGAACAGTCCTACATAATTCCTAAATTGAGCTTGCCTTCTTTTACGTTGTGGCAAAGTGCAATTACAGTTTAAAGGGAATATTTATGTACATTAGTTAACGACATCATTGCAACTTACTGCTCACACATCAACACTTAATTAGTGTAAGCATAAATGACATAATTGCTACAAGGCATGCATTTACTAGTAATGTGAGGTAATTTCATGCACTATGCACATTTTAAATATCTACTTTATACTTTGTCAGATTGAATTTTTTTAATCAATAAGAGATATTTACATGGATCAGAAAGTGGTCCTGTTTCCTATTGTAGGCAAATATGCTGTTCTGACTTTCGAAGCATTTAGTATTCTACAGGATTTTTAAAGCCAGAAAGGTTAAAGATGGTCTACAGACTCTGCCCTTGGGGATAAAGAATCCCCTAATGCACGTGGCATCATCCACATTAATTACGTGTTGTCCTCTTTTATCTACAACTATTTGATATGCATTTAAATATCGCCCCAGGCATCACAAATTCTATGTTACGGATATTGTTTTGAAATATAGTGGTCCTGTGAAATGGGGAGTTTCAAAGCACCCTCAAAAATTGCAAATACTCCTAAGAAATTATGAAGAATGGCCTTTCTGAAATGCATATTTATTCAACTCCAATCCCTGCAGAGAATTCTGTAGTGGCTTTTCTTATGCTTCATGGTCAAGTCCAAACCTCAGCAAGAGACACAAGACCCTTACTGATCTGGCGCTTGTCCACTTTGTGGTCTCCTGAGACAGTGTGTCCAAATCATTCCAAGGATTCTGGTCTCCTCTCACTACCATGGCTCATGCCAGGCTCCCCTCCTGCCAGAGCCCCCGCTTTCCCTCTAATCTCTCTTCAGTCTTGCATCCCTGCTGCGAGCTCCTCTCTCTCCTGGCATGGCATCAATCACATGGCCTAGTGTTACTCACACATCTGTTTCCTCTACCAGATATTGGACGAATTGGATTTCACTTAGCTAATCTCCGTGTAACTAAGGTGAATACAATTTGCTACAGGGACAGAATGGCATACTGAATAAGAACCTGGGCTTGAGAGTAAACAGTCCTCAATTCAAGGTGACTTTAGCCAAAGGGCTTCTCTGTGCTTCAGGTTCCTCACATTTATAAGGGGGAGAAGTGGCCTAAACACCAGCCTCATAGATTGGTGGGCCCTAGTTGGGCATCCCGAGCTACAGACACGAATTTTTCTCCCTGGTTGTCTCTTTGATGCACAAGCCCCATTCCTCCCGATTCTCATCTACTGGGCTGCCCTACCTCAACACACACTCAGCTCTGATTCTCAGTATCCCAGCCCAGGTTAGCAACTTAGGCTCCCTACTGCTCTGCTGCAAATTATTAATACTGATGTCCACAGCAATGCTGTGTTTCAAAATTATCTTTTTCCCCCTCAGGAAGGCAATCAACACTTCACCTCAAGATAGCAGTAGCCTAGATTTAAATTCCAGCTCAGCCACTATGTAAGTTTTTTAGCAATTATTTAATTGCCAACCATACACCACACAATGCATTAGCTGCTTAAGATGCAATGGTGAGTGAAAACCACCTCCTTGAGCAAAACTGGTTCCAGTTGGGTCTAGGGATAGGTTTGGAACCTTTTGGAGGCTGCTTCCTTATAGTGGAAAAAAGAATCTCCTATTTCTAAGCTTGTTATGAGGCTAAAAAGAGAAAACATACATGGGAATATATTACAAACTATGAAGTTTTATGCAAAATCAGGATTATACAATTCTTATCTCTTCTGAAGTCTCTTCCAATTCTAAGTCCAGATAACCTAAAAGGGTGGGTCGCACAGCTAAATGCACTTTCCTCCACAGTTTCTATGCTGTATTCCCCATAAGTTCACATCTTCCTGCTTGACAAGCTAATGTGCTGTTGCCATCCCCCTCGATATTAGTCTAATTCTGATTTGAGGCTACAGAAGTGACAAGTGAAGCTATTTTAGAGGTGCCTGGGGTCATAAAACATTTTGAAAATTATTTGGCTGTCGAAGTCATGTCAGAGTAGATCTGCATGAAGTTTCTATGGTTCTGAAGTGAACATGAGGTGCCTTTCCACTTGTGCTCTGGAGAGAGCTGGCATGATAAACGGAGCCATCATCAGTCACTTTGCTGCATGCCGGAGAGGCCTGCTCTGAGCCCACTAAGCCAGTGCCTTGGGGACTCACTCAGCAACTCTGATGAAGCTTTGCAACCAAGAGGGCCTAGAAGGATCCAGGAATAGGAAACAAAAAGGTCTCTTTCCATGAAAAGATACTTTTTTTTTAAGCATCAGAAATGGATGTCTTTTTTCAACAGGAGAGATCTGAAAAGCACTGAGAGGGATTATCCATCCTGTACTTTCTCAAAGAATGGCTGAGAAAAGTTGCAAAAATCAGAATTGAAATTCTCTGGCCATTTATTCTTTCCCTGCTGTTTGTGCATTGAGCCTAGCTGCCCCCTTTAAATAATAATAATAAATCCAATGAACACGGGAGGACACTGACAAAAAATTGATCATTTTTCTTAGCAGCTTCAAACCAGTAGTTTTCAAACAGAGGAAGCCTGGAGGGGCCATGTATTAGACCGTTTTAACTCTGCTGATAAAGACATACCGGACACTGGGCAATTTACAAAAGAGGTTTAATTGGACTTGCAGTTCCGTGTAGCTAGGGAAGCCTCACAATCACAGCGGAAGGCAAGGAGGAGCAAGTCACGTCTTACATGGGTGGCAGCAGGCAAGGAGAGAGCTTGTGCAGGAAAACTACCTCTAATAATAACGATCAGATCTCTTGAGACTTACTCACTATCATGAGAACAGCACAGGAAAGACTTGCCCCCATGATTCAATTACCTCCCACCAGGTCCCTCCCACAACACGTGGGAATTCAACATGAGATTTGGGTGGAGACACAGTCAAACTGTATCAGGCCATGAAGGTGTTTTACTTATTACTGGGGGTGGGAGAAGAAGGTAAGGATACTCTGGTGGGACCAGAGTCTGTACCACAAATGCTAGGCCCGAAAAGGTAACCCCTACTTTGCTTTTTATCTGTGTATATTGAGGAGGATGCAGACAGTCATTTAGATCTAAAATATCTAAATGACTGGAAAAGACTCAGGTAATTTCTAAACATATTCCTCTAAACCTCACACACTCAGCTGTAAAGTCCTTTAGGATTAGAACCATACGTTATCCATTCCTGTATCCACCATGTCACATAATGCTTTGCACATAGAATATCCTCCATAGGCACTTGGTGAATAAATGAAAAATGAGTGAATAGTTATGAAAGAACCAGGAGAAAGAAAGAGGAAGGAGACACAGAAAAGAGGAGATAGAAATGGAAGAAGAGAGAAAAAGACAAATTGGGTAGAGAATAATTAACATATAAAATTAACAAATAAAAATCAGAAAATGTGGTGGTTTGTCAAGCGTAAGTGGCTTGACTGATAAAAAGCAATCAGAGATGCCTTGTTCTTTGTCAATGGAAGCAGAAATCATTGCCATATCCTCTCCCTGTACCCTGTTCCTCGTCTATCTTCCTCCCCCACCACAGACCCTACTGAACTATAGAGAAAACAGAAAGGCACCTTTCAGACAAAAATCTCTCTTGCAGATGACAAATTTATCTTATTTTCCTGGTTCCTACAGCCTTCTATATGTAGATCTGTAGTTCTAGACTATGGTGGCTGAAATTATTTTGCCTATTTGTATCGCCTAATTCTATGCACAAAGATCATTTGCACAGTAGAGCCGCCGTCATATAAGTCTACCCCGCTAATGCACTAGAAGGATTCAAAGTGGTGTATCAGACTCAGCAGCTTTCAAAGATTATTTTTAATGCACTGTGGCAAAGTAAGTGTCGATGGTGCTTTTGACCTTAATTATTTGTAATAACTAGCTGAATAGAACCACATAGTTCTCAGAACTGAAAAAGCATATTTCCACAAACCTCCATCAAGTAATAATTGTTGATGATTCCAATCTCTTTCAATAAATATTTCAGAGCATCACAGAGTCATGGTGTCAGTAGCAGACATGCTCAAAATGTCCTCCTGGATATGGGCTATTATTTTTTTAGTTGCACAAAACAGAGCTTTTATCCTCCTCCTCAATGGACTGATTTATTTATGTCACAAGCCTCTGCTTAAAAATTGTAATATCTAAGAAATTATCACTCCATGTCTTCTTCCAGACACCTAAAACCACTCTTGCCCTCCATTGTGCTTCATTTATGTCAAATGATATCTATCTACCACCTTCAAAAGCACCATCTCTAGGCCCTGGGGAATAGTTATATTTGAATAATCCTTGATCTAAACCTGGTATAGACTAAAACCTCTTAAGATTAGTCTGGATAAGCATAAATGAACTCCAAAATACAGCCAGCCCATTGTTATATAATTCATCATCTCAGTTTGGCCTGTAGTTAGGTTTCTAAATCACCATGTACAATTCACAATAAAGTATTTGTCATGTTACTTACAGACAAAAACTGACATCCCTTTTCCTTTAAAATAACAATACCTAGTTTATCTAAAACTTGTGACTATCCTCTGACTTTTTAGTGATGAAAATAAACACAACAGAATTCAAAATATAAACTGTCAGTACAGGTCAAAGGCTCAGGCCAATTATATTTTACCTCTGAAAGATCTGGATGGGTTACACCCTTCAGTTCAGCTCTGCCATGCTTCAGTAAATGGTGGGTACTCAGTAATTCTCACTGACCTCATGTGCATTAAGAATTAAAAGCTCCAGCTAGGGTTTGGCAGAATATTAAGAATGGAAGCCAAGTTAAAAAAGCAGACACACTGAATCACATAATCCTACCTCCAATTTGTCTCTCACAATTCCTCATTTCACTTCTATGTGCCTGCTTCAGACATTATCTCTGGCCTGGCAATAGCTCTTGCTTTCAAGCAGCTTCTAGAACTGTAAACCAAGGCAAGGGCCATCTATGAAACAAATAAATATATACAGGATCAGACTGACATCAGACTTCTCATCAGCAACTCTGAACGTTACAAGATAAAGATGTATTCAAAGTTCTACAAGATTCTTAACCTAAAATTCTACAGCCATACAAAATATCAATCAAGCCTAAGGACAAAATATACATATGTTTAGATATGCACAGCTTCAGAACATTGATAACCCAAGTGCCATTTGTGAGGAGAATTTTGAGTATGTATTCCAGATAAGAAAATGAAGTTGAAACCAAAAAATGGAAGACATGGGATTCCAAAAAAGAAGCTAACCCAGGAGGGCAAGACACACTGATATTGTTCCTAACAATTCTTTGAACAGTAAGTGAATCAAGGCAGTGACCAGCCCAGGTTACAGCAGAAAGCTCAAGTGATCCTGAAAGGTTTTCTTTGGAAAGAAGTATACTCAGCGCAATAGATGAGCCTGAGTAATTTTAAGAATATGGTAAAAATTCATTTTTAACTTGACAACAATGGCAATAAAATAAATTACATAAAAGACAAGAAATTCATTGATGAAGCCAATTAAAAAACAAAACAGGAACTCTTCCTCCATCGTGGTATTTTCATGGTATTTTTTGGAGCCTCCAAAAAAAAAAAAAAAAAAAAGGAAAGAAAGAAGAATAGCAACTTTTGAATGAGTCATTCAAAATATTTAAAAAATGTAACAAAAGTGAACCCATTTGAGATGGACATTAGGAATTTTCTTCCTCCAACTGTAAAAACATTATACCACTGTATGTAAAAAGAAGAAAATGAATGCAATGCCTTTAATTGAATTTGTGGTGAACAATATGTACATGGCCACAGAAACAAATGGTATTTATTGGTCTTTAGTCTTCACTTCAGTAAAAGCTAAAGACAAAGCACATAATTACAGTTTCAGAAAGGGAGAGAAGTGTTTCACTGTGACTATGTAAAATTAAAGAAGAGTCACCAGAAATTAGGTAGTAGCAGGGCAAGAGAGGAAATAGGAAGAGTAAGAATAGAAGCATAATCATGAGATGTATAAAAGTAACCACAAAGGGAACTAAAAATAGCAGAGTATAAAAGTGGTTGCCTTTGGGGAGTGAAACTGAGGTTGAAGAAGAATAAGCAGAAAAAATATGCTTTCCATTTCAAACTCCTCTTCACTTAGGAAAAGTAAATTAATACACATTATGTATTTCCTTTAAGATGATATAAGCAAAATATATTAACACAGACAAAAGAAACAGTCCTTAAGTGAACAACGCATAGCACGATCAGAACTGTTTGTTTCTAAGGGCACACATATGCCTGGGGAAAAACCTCAAAGGATACATACCAAATCATTCATGGTTCTTACATTTAGAAAGTAAATTACTGGTGATTTTCATTTTCTTCTTTACATCCTCCTTACATAGTACCTAATTCCTTTTTTGCAATGATCACATATCTTAAACACACAAAAAAGGTTTTACTATTGAAAATTATATTTTAAAATGTGGCCAGAATCCTATAATTAGCCAGTTATAAAATATCCATACACCTGCTTCTAAATTTTGTATATATTTTTATTTTAAATATTAAGTGGGATTATGAATATATATTCTCTATAAAATGGGATCATACAGAACATGTCACAATTTTTTCACGCTATTTACCATCCATTTATTTACAACATGTTCATGCCTCCATTATATCACTATTGCACAAATTGGCAGGCACGTTCATTTGTCCAATATGTCTGTTTTCCCCCCGAGTATAAGATCCTGAAGCTAAGAACTATGATTTAATAATTCCATACCCCTAATATTTTACCCAGGAAAGGCATGTAATACATATGTTGATCAACCTGACAATAAGTTTGACGTACTTCCCTCCTGTGCATGCAGTTACCAAACATTCCCTTTCATAAATATCAACGTTCGTGCACACAACAAAAGTAGCAGGGCGGCCGGGCGCGGTGGCTCACACCTGTAAGTAATCCCCACACTTTGGGAGGCTGAGGCAGGCGGATCACGAGGTCAAGAGTTCAAGACCAGCCTGGCCAACATGGTGAAACCCTGTCTCTACTAAAAATACTAAAATTAGCTGGACGTGAGGGCAGGCGCCTGTAATCCCAGCTACTCATGAAACTGAGGCAGGAGAATCGCTAGAACCAAGGAGGCGGAGGTTGCAGTGAGCCGAGATTATGCCATTGCACACCAGCCTGGGCAACAGGAGTGAAACTACGTGTCAAAAAAAAAAAAAAAAAAAAAAAAAGTAGCAGGGTGACTATGCCAATATGCTGGCTTCCACATAGAGTTCTCAACAGCATAACTACTGATATTTTGACCTGGGTAACGCTTTATGGTAGAGGCTGCCCTCTGCATGGCAGCAGGTTTAGCAGCATCCCTAGCACTGGGGCAGTAACATCATTCTCCCAGTTGTAACAACTGAAATTGCAAGTTGTCTTCTGGAGGCCAAATTCACCCTGCTTGAGAACTACTAACACAGAGACTGTGCACATCATTCTTGAGCAGCCTCATCAGAGTTCACTTTCAAACCTTTCACTTGGTGAGGTAACCCCTTGCTTAGTCTAGATGTCACCTGGGTAGGATATCTGACCCACCCTTTACACCTACTGTAGTCTTTTACGTGCAGCCCCACTAACAGTTGTTGTTCTCTTTTGAATCATACAGGAACAGTAGAAAATTGGAATGAGGGTGATCCTCATCTTTTTCATTAAAGATATGACATCAGCATTCCTTCTGCACTGCTACTGTGAAATATTTCAGTAAAAATTTAGCCTTCAGAAATTCTAGGCAAGAAAGTGCCATCTCTATGTTTGTAGGCATCCCCAAAACTCCAGGGTATACATTTCAGGCTCTTCCAAGAACTCTTTTCCATGCACTGCTCTATACATTACACAGCTCAGCAAGCATTCAGGGAAGGAATGAGATGTCATCTCCTCCTGCCTCTCTGAAAGTATATCCCAATCATTATGAATGACTCTCAAAGCCCCTCTCTTGGCTTTAGGGGAAAAATTCACTCACCTATTCTTCATGATGGGGAAAGAAAACAATCACTTTTCATCTTTGTATTAGTCTGTTTTCAGGCTGCTGATAGAGAGACACACCCAAGACTAGGAGGAAAAAGAGGTTTAATTGGACCTACAGTTCCGCATGGCTGGGGAGGCCTCAGAATCATGGCAGGAGGCAAAAGGCACTTTTTTTTTTGCCGGGGGTGGGAGACAGAGTCTCGCTCTGTTGCCCAGGCTGGAGCGCAGTGGCACGATCTCGGCTCACTGCAAGCTCCACCTCCCAGGTTCACGCCATTCTCCAGCCTCAGCCTCCCGAGTAGCTGGGACTACAGGCGCCTGCCACCACACCCAGCTGATTTTTAGTATTTTTAGTAGAGATGGGGTTTCACTGTGTTGGCCAGGATGGTCTCGATCTCCTGACATTGTGATCTGCCCACCTTGGCCTCCCAAAGTGCTGAGATTACAGGGGTCAGCCACCATGCCCAGCCAAAAGGCACTTCTTACATGGTGGCAGCAAGAGAAAATGAGGAGGATGCAAAAGCAGAAACCCCTAATAAAACCATCAGATCTCATGAGACTTATTCACTATCAGGAGAACAGTGTGCAGGAAACCAACCCCATAATTCAAATTATCTCCCACTAAGTCCCTCATGCAACATGTGGGAATTATGGGAGTAAAATGCAAGATGAGATTTGGGTGGGGACACAGCCAAACCATATCATTCTGCCCCTGGCCCCTCCATATCTCATGTCCTCACATTTCAAAACCAATCATGCCTTCCCAACCGTCCCCCAAAGTCTTAACTCATTTCAGCATTAACCCAAAAGTCCACAGTCCAAAGTCTCATCTGAGACAAGGCAAGTCTCTTCCACCTATGAGCCTGTAAAATCAAAAGCAAGCTAGTTACTTCCTGGATGCAATGGAGGTACAGGTAAATACAGCCATTCCAAATTGGAGAAATTGGCCAAAACAAAGGGGTTACAGGGCCCGTTCAAGTCTGAAATCCAGTGGGGCAAATTCTAAAGCTCCAAAATGATCTCCTTTGACTCCATGTCTCACATCCAGGTCACACTGATGCAAGAGGTGGGTTCCCATAGTCTTGGGCAGCTCCACCCCGTGGTTTTGCAGGGTACAGCCCCCCTCCCGACTGCTTTCACAGGCTGGCGTTGAGTGTCCATGGCTTTTCCAGGCACACGGTGCAAGCTGTCGGCGGATCTACCATTCTGGGTTCTGGAGGACGGTGGCCCTCTTCTCACAGCTCCACTAGGTGGTGCCCTAGTAGGGACTCTGTGTGGTGGCTCCAATCCCACATTTCCCTTCCGTACTACCCAAGCAGAGGTTCTCCATGAGGGCCCCACCCTTGCAACAAACTTTCACTGGGCATCCAGGTGTTTCTGTACATCTCCTGAAATATAGGTGGAGGTTCCCAAACCTCAATTCTTGACTTCTGCACACTCCTAGGCCCAACGTCATGTGAAAGCTGCCAAGGTTTGGGGCTTGCACCCTCTGAAACCACAGGACAAGCTGTACCTTGGCCCCTTTTAGTAACAGCTACAGTGGCTGGGATGCAGGGCATCAAGTCCCTAGGCTGCACACAGCATGGGGACCCTGGGCCTTGCCTGCAAAACCATTTTCTCCTCCTAGGTTTTCGGGTTGGTGATGGGAGGGGCTACCATGAAGACCTCTGACATGCCCTGGAGACATTTTCCCCATTGTTTTGGGGATTAACATGGGGCTCCTGTTACTTATACAAATTTCTGCAGCCGGCTTGAATTTCTCCTCAAAAAATGGGTTGTTCTTTTCTACTGCATCATTACGCTGCAAATTTTCTGAACTTTTATGCTGTTTCCCTTTTAAAACAAAATGCTTTTAACAGCACCCAAGTCACCTTTTGGATGCTTTGCTGCTTAGAAATTTCTTCTGCCAGATACCCTAAATCATCTCTCTCAAATTCAAAGTTCCACAAATCTCTAGGGCAGGGGCAAGATGCACCAGCCTCTTTGCTAAAACATTACAAGAGTCATCTTTGCTCCAGTTTCCAACAAGTTCCTTATTTCCATCTAACACCACCTCAGCCTGGACCTTATCGTTCATATCACTATCAGCATTTTGGTCAAGGCCATTCAACAAGTCTCTAGGAGGTTCCAAACTTTCTCACATTTTCCCGTCTTCTTCTGAGCCCTCCAAACTGTTCCAATCTCTGCCTGATACCCAATTCCAAAGTCACTTCCACATTTTCGGGTATCTTTTCAGCACCCCACTCTCCTGGTACCAATTTACTGTATGGGCCTGTTTTCACACTGCTGATAAAGACATACTGGAGTCTGGGAAGAAAAAGATTTAATTGGACTTACAGTTCCACATGGCAAGGGAGGCCTCAGAATCAGGGTGGGAGGTGAAAGAAACTTCTTACGTGGCGGCAGCAAGAGAAAAATGAGGATGCAAAAGCGGAAACCCCTGATAAAACCATCATATCTCTTGAGACTTATTCACTACCATGAGAACAGTATGGGAGAAACCTCTGCCATGATTCAAAGTATCTCCCACTGGGTCCCTCCCACAACACGAGGGAATTATGGGAGTACAATTCAAGATGAGATTTGGGTGGGAACACAGAGCCAAACCATATAAAGCCTGAATGTGATACTTCTTAGAAGACTGCCAATCTCAGTAGTTATCTCCCTTTCCCAGTAATTATGGGCCAAATGGTATCCTTAAAAAATTTATATATTAAAGTTTGAATGTGATTGCATTCAGAGAAAGGGTCTTTAAACAGGTGAGTTAAAATCATATCATTAAAGTAGACATCATAGAGTGGATCTTAACCCAATATGACTTGTGTCCTTATAATAAGAGGAGATTCGAATACAAATACAGAGGGAAGTTCATGTGTTCAAGTTAAGTCAAAGGGAGGCGGCAACCTACAATTCAAGGAGAAAAACCTCAAAGGAAACCCAAACTGCTGATACCTCAAACTCAAACTTTTGACCTTTAGAACTATGAGAAACTATGACCTTTCTAAACTATGACCTTTAGAACTATGAGAAAATAACTTCTGTTGTATAAGCCACACAGTCTGTGGTATTTTGTTACAGGAGTTCTGGCAAACTAATACACACCAGTCTTGGGGTGGGGGAATGGTTGAATGAGAAAGGCAGTTTGTGTCTCTGCTTATTAAGCCCTGGAGAGGTACCTAGCCTCAGTTTTTTGTAGCTTCATTTAAATAAGGAATACTTGGACCTTCTTCAACTCTGAGATCTTATCACCAATTCTGGAGCAACAGAAAAAGAAAATTCTGACTCATTGTCATGTTATATATGCGTCTAGTGGGATTTTAACAGCACCCAAAAGGAAAGCAAAATTTTCAGCAATGCAAAGAGAAAAACGGCGCCTTTGTTGTCCATTGCTACTATACATCTCATAAACACCTCTTAAGGCAATAGCACCTTACCTATATGAACCTGGGTGAAGGTTCTATGATGCAGTGACATGTCTGCTCAGTGATTTCATGGACAATATACTATAAACATGGCTGACTTGTGAAATTATCTCATTGCATTGCTGGCTGGAAAACTGTTTTCAAACACTGGTCAAGGTCTGCATGGCATCCTTCTAAGTAGACATAAATCACTACCTTGAGTGCTCTGAACAATACTGAGACAGGAAATGATCTTGGCAGTCACTTAACCCAATCCTTCATCTGATGTTTCAGTGACTTCTTTCTGCCTATAGCCACGTTAGGTTATACATAAAGCAGAATGCTTGATAAATATAACCAGGCTAGGATTCCATATACAGAAGTCCTATCTAGAGAGTGAATGAAGCCTTATGCATTTTCACACCTAAAACATTGTTTTTAAAGCTGGTCATCAAGATTCTTGGTTGACTAAGAAAACATCTACATTTATACTCTACTCCCTCAACATTTTACCATTCTACACCCACTGTAAGACTGGAGTCCACTAGTGAGTAGTATTTAGAGTGAAAAGAAGACATCACAAGAATTTGATAGTCCATTCGTAGCCTAAGAAAAGCAGTTTGTTGAATATCTGACTTTGGGCAAGTCCATTAACCACTTTTGACTTTTTGTTTCTTCATCTTAAAACAAGAAGATAAACAGTAAAGTAAAAAAAAAAAAAAAAAAAAAAAAAGTAAATAGCCATGAATGTTGCTTTCACAGTTGTTAAATTCTCCAAATCTCACTATATGTGGTGTGTGTGTGTGTGTGTGTGTGTGTGTGTGTGTGTGTGTGTGTATTCCAAAACCCTTCATCCTGTCCTATTCTGCTCATCTAATTTTGCCTACATCCTTCTGCTAAACTTCTTCTAGCTATATTACCTAAGTGTCTACACGCACAAGCCTTTCCACCCTGGGTGATGTCATCTCTGTGAAGCATCCTCGAAACTACAACTAACTTTCATAAAGACTGGAAAGAAATGCTAAAGGGGTCAGGCAGTGTGTTATTTTTCTATCACTATCATAGCAAATTAATCCACAGCGTGACTAAAAACACTAATTCATTATCTCACAATTCTGTAGGTCAGAAGTTGAGGTTGGCTCAGCTGGTCTCTCTGACCTAGGTTTCACATCTTCAGATGTGAAAAGCTGGAGGTTGGCCTTATCAGGAGGCTCTGGAAAGAATTTGCTTTGCAGCTCATCCAGATTGTTGGAAGTTTCCTGTTTCTTGTGATTCTAGGATTAGGGTCCTATCAGCTGGAGTCATCCTTAGCTCCCAGAGAGCTCTCTACAGTTCTTGCACCCTGATCCCTGTATCTCAAAGCCAACAGCAGCTGGTTGAATCCTTCTCATGCTTGAAAACTCTGACTTCAACTTCTGCAGAATCTCCTGTTTCCAGCCAGAGAAAGTTCTTCGCTTTTCAAGGTTCATGTTAGAATGAGTCCATGGGGATAATCCAAGATAGTCCCCTTCTCTCAAAGTCATTAATTACAACTGCAAAGTCCTTGAGACTCAATCTATTCACAGGTTCCAAGCATTACGACATGGACATTTTGCAGGCAGGGGGCATTATTCTGCCCACCAGGGGTGATGAGAGGAGAAAAGGAACTGGTGGTACAGAAACAATTTTCTCTGTAGTGCTGATCTGTCCAGGGGCTTTTCTTTTCTCTAATTCAACCAGACACTTACAGCAGTAACTCACATTTAATGTACATAATTTTACATGTGCAGCACTTTATTCATATAGGCAAACCTTATTTTATTGTGCTTTGCTTTATTGAGCTTTACAGATATTGCATTTTTTACAAATTGAAGGTTTGTGGCAACCCTGCATCAAGTAAATGTATCTGTGCCATTTTTCCAACAGCATGTGCTCACTTCGCATCTCTGTGTCACATTTTTTAGCAATAAAGTGTTCTTTAATTAAGGTATGTACTTTTTAAAGACATACTGCTATTGTACACTTAATAGACTACAGTATAGTGTAAATGTAACTTTTATATGCACTGGAAAACCAAAAAACTCATGTGACTCACTTTATTGTGATTCTTTATTGCAGTGATCTGGAACTGAACTCACAGTATCTCCAACGTATGCCTGTATTTAAATGCATTTCTATTTTTAACCCCCATAAAATCAAATGCAGCAAATCTATTGTTTTCCCCATTTTATATTTGAGGCAGCTGAGGCTTAATACCTTAAATACCTTCACCACACAACAAGTAAAAGAGTCAAGATTTCAACCCAGTTTCTGTGACTTCAGAGCCCACACTCTCAACATTGTATGGCAGAGAAATCAGAGGTTCTCAGAGATCCTGTGACTTTGCCAAGATGGTTAATGGAAGTGTTGGAAAATAAATCAGATCTACACTAGCCTTGGCACAACCAGCTCCTCCATATCACACGTGCTTCACTCCCTTTCGTCAGGGTTGCTCCTACCACACATTGTTATTTTTTGTTTTTGTTTTGTTTTGTTTTCAGACAGAGTCTCACTCTGTCACCCAGGCTCTAGTGCAGTGGCACGATCTCAGCTCGCTGCAACCTTCACCTCCTGGGTTCAAGCAATTTTCCTGCCTCAACCTCCTAAGTTGCTGGGATTATAGGCACCCACCATCACACCTGGCTAATTTTTGTATTTTTAGCAGAGAGAGGGTTTCACCATATTAGCCAGGCTGGTCTTGAACTACTGACCTCAGGTGATTCATCTACCTCGGCCTCCCAAAGTGCTGTGATTATAGGCATGAGCCACCATGCCTGGCCACACATTTGTTCTTATGTCACTAATTTTTATTACCCTATTCTCCCCATGACTGAAAGTACAGCTTCTTTTGTGGTCATAGTTTTGGGAATAGTGAGACATTTAAAAAATACTCTACATGGGCTGGGTGCATTGGCTTATGCCTATAATCCCAGCACTTTGGGAGGCCAAGGTGGGCAGATCACTTGAGGTCAGGAGTTCAAGATCAGCCTGGCCAACATGGTGAAACCCTGTCTCTACTAAAGATAAAAAAATTAGCTGGGTGCGGTCACACGCACCTGTAGTCCCAGCTACTTGGGATGGTGAGACAGGAGAATCGCTTGAACCCAGGAGGTGGAGGTTGCAGTGAGCCGAGATTGCACCATTGCACTCTAGCCTGGGCATCACAGGGAGACTCTGTCTCAAAAAAAAAAAAAAAAATTACCCTAAATGTCACACATAATGCTAAAATATAAATTTGATAGAACTAGTTTTTGGAGTTTGGACTCCAGTAATTACCATCCAGCATAGCAGGCAGAAAAGATGCTAGCTACTCTGACCAAAAGGAAATGGAAGAAGAATAGCACACCACCAAGATTTTGTACAAATGACAAGAGTTTATAATATTTGTTCTTGTTTCATTTGTATGCACTTGCTCAAGCTTGTAAATAGGGAGGTGGTCCTAAAACTGTTATAGCCCACTGTAAAATGGATCACACACACTACTGAGGATGTATTCATGTCCCTAGGGCTTAATATTCATTTGAACATAATATAGAGAGTAATTAATGAGCTCTTTCCCTAACTCACTGGTAAGGCATTTTGAAATTTTACTGAAGTTTCTTTCAAGGGTGGATGTTGACATCCTGGCCAATGTTGTGAAGAGTACTGTTCTTAAACACATTCAGCAAACTCAGGAAGTTGTTGGGCAAGCCTCATTTATTCCATATTTCTAAGGAATTGGGCATTGGTATAAATTAATTGTTCATGATTATTCTTACATAGCCAGTTAATGATAATCTTTACATACACGTTCTCATTTAATCACCAAAGCAGCCCATAGTAGATGAGTGTTTTAATACCCAATATGCACATGACACACTATGGCCTAGAAAAAATAAGTAGCTTATCCAAAATTAGACAACTAGGAAGAGGCAAAATTCAGGATTCCAAACCATATCAGTCTGATGCCAAAGCCCCTACTCCCTTTCCCTGCTCCTCAATCAGTAGCATCTCAAGAGCCAAAATTTTTAAGCAAAGTTTGGTATTTCTTCTAAACTGTTCTCAGATTCCTGTCTTTTGAAGCAACAGTTCTTTCACATAATTTAACAATTACCGTAAGTAATGGATCTAAAGATTTTGATGATGGCTCTTTTGTTTACTTCCAGGTTAGAAATGTCTTCTGGATAGCAGAACTTCTGGGAAAATCTGACTGCTTGATAATATGGGATGTTTCTGTATTAAAAGTTTTAAACATTTTCCTACTTTTTAAATCACTTTTGTTTATATTCCCCCTCTACCTAGTCTTTTCAAAATGTCATCATCTTTCATTTTAATTTGCAAAATAGAGCTATTATTCACTATAACTAAACATGCCAGCAAGTCATGCTGAGAAATTTAATGAAGAAATATGGTTTGGCCAACCTTTAACTTCTCCAAAAAAGGAAGGCTTGACAAAGTACAAATTATAGAATGTTGGCATCATGGCTCTATTATATCTAGAGTGAAGGCATTGGAATAAGAATTAAAATAATATTGTACTTCAAATTAGCTATGCAAGCTAGAACTGATAGACTTGTTTAAAGCATAATTACCTGAGAAGTTCTATTTATCCAAATCCGTACATAAATGTGTGAGTATTCTGATTTCATAATGGAATCTATTTCACAAGTCTTAAATATCTCATCTTGCCACTAAAATAATTTTTAAAAGTAGAAAAATAAAAAGATCTCAAGATCACATCAAAATTAAAACAGCCTCCAACTATCGCCACAATCTTAGAGGAAATCCCACTTACTACTCAGATGAATTGAAAATCTTCCCTGGGGCCTGAGCTAGGCTGTGCTGGTGGGAGGTGAGCAGGCTGACCAGTCCTAAAGATGTTGGGCCATTGGAGGGAGTTTTATTTGTTCCCCACTCTCTTCTGCTTAGTTAGATGCTCAAGATTCAGTTGAACCAGGAAATAGATGGCTATTTGCCATTCTGTTGCACAATGACAGGTTTTAAGGTGGCTGGTGTCCTGTTATTCCTCCCCTAATCAACACCAGGCTCTTCTGTAATTCTGCCACTCTGCGTCTGTAAATTTCTCTTACTCAACAAGATAGAAGTTGAAGTAAATCAGAAGACTGGGCTCAAAAAAAGAGAAGAGAAAAGGTATGATCTCAGAAGCAGACCAGAGTATCCCCTGCCCTCCAACTTCAAGGGCTGGGGTCAGATAAGGAGCAACAGAGGACAACAAAACCTACTGCTTGCTGGGGAAAGGGAAGGAGACAATATCTGAAGGAGATAAGATCTGAGAGTGAACTAGACAGTTTTTAACCAGAGTTCACTCTCCAAGATTCTATCCAGGGGTGGAAAACGAACGTTGAGAATCCTTAATAAACAAAACATAAATCCACTGTATATTTTTGCTCATGAAATTGGGACTTTTCAATCAACTGGTCATTCATGCCAGAACTGCATACCTCCCATTCACCATTTTGGGGTGACCCCTAATCTAGTCCCCATTGCTTTGATGTTGTCATTTCAAAAAAGTCATATAAATAGAATCGTGTAGTATAACCTTTTGAGACTGGCTTTTTTCATACAGCATAATCCACCCGGATATCCATCAAGTTGTATGTATCAGTAGTTTGCTACTTCTTATTGCTAAATATTATTCCATGGTATGGGTATATATCAATTTGTTTAACCATTCACCCATTGACCAAGGGCCAACTTTAAAAACATAGTAGGGTTTTTGAACTTGCCTACCTCATGAAAAATGATCTGTCAACTTACCTAAAAAGATTTGCTTTGGTTATGTAAAAGGAAAAATAAATTCACCTGAAGTTTGAGAAAATGGAAGGAATTAGCAATTGTTAAGTACTTATTAAATGGTTGACATTTAGTTTTCAAAGTAAGCCTAGACTGGATATTATATTCATTTTACTAGTAATAAAAGCAAGGTTCAGAATGGCTAAATACATTCCCACAGTTACTAGGTAGTTGATGTATGATTAAACCAAAGTCTTTTCCAACCAAATTCTATAGACTCTGAACTCCACTACGCCACACTGTGCTATGGAAGAGAGAAACCAATGGGCCACCATGAACTGAGAAATAGCACTCATCCCAGAAGAACAGTGAAATCAGCCACAAGTGAATTGAGAGAATAAAAATTTGATTGCTGCCTTTCCAGTTTATTTTGATGACCATGGCTTTTTCAAATCTGAATTCTTTTACTTAATATTCCCATAACTCAGAACTATAAACCAAAAATTCTCTTACTTCCAACAAAAACAACAAAAAACAACATGGAAAAAATGAATGAAAAAGCTAGAATCAATTGGTGGTATTTGTGGCAAATACAGTATGGCAAAGAATTCTGTGATAAGGGTGCTCCCATAAGAAAGGAAGTGCTTGCAGATGAAATAGTCCCCCTTCAGTTCCTCCCACATGCTGACATGGCACTGCTCCATAATTTTTTTGTCACAGCTTTCAGATAAATCATTAGAACCACTACCTCTCTTGTCAAGCTGGTTTCAGATGACACCAGAGCACTGAGCTGGGGTCGCAGGGCTGTCCCGCTGCTGGCTTGTACGTGGCCACACCCCCACTTACCTTGCAGAAGACAGTGTCTTGCTTACTAGACAGAGATAAATCCCCCTCTGGCACACTCATCAGACACTAAGCCAAACTCATCTCCTTCCTCCTCTCCTTTCCTCCCTCACTCTGGTTATTTATAGAGATCACAGGTGAATCGAGGGAAATTATTACAGCACAATGACTGCTGAAAGGCTAGAAGCGAAAGAAGATGGATTATCGTGGCTCTGACACGATTTGTATGGATTTCCAAAATTAAGCTGTTCGCTTAGAGTGACCACCCTCCTCCCACCCCAGGCTTTGCAGCCGCCCTGGTGATAACCTTTACCTGTGCTTGTGAGCCCAGAAAGCTGAGCACATTTCCCATTCTTTCAAGCCAGAGTGTGTAGGGTTCTTCTGGCCCCTCAGTAATAGCAGGGCTGCTGGTGAACAGAGTGATAAACACCTACTGAGAGGGATGTAGCGTGAAACGATCTCATCACCTGCCATTAGCTCCCCAATGAATAATGCAGCATTTTCCATGGCAGGTGTCAGGGGTGGGAGGGAGAATTGCTCCCGTGAATGCTCTGGTGAGCACATCAGCGCAATGTAAGAGATGAAAGCAACAGATGCATGTGACAAAATTACACAAGCTATTGTGTTTTAAAAGAAAAGGAACTTTTACTTCCCATATACCTGGCAGGTTTTCTTTTTTTTTTTTTTTTCCTCTACATTTACAGTCAGGACATGGCAAATATTGCTTTCTCTTCAACTCTTACCCATTTTCATCTAGACCCTTTGCAAAGGGAGAGTTTCTCTCTGATTTTGTTGCTCAGCTAATAGCATATTTCGCCCTCTACTTCCAGTTTTTCTGTGGCTTATCTATCTTGGACTAGATGTGTATATTGGGATTTTTTGTATTTTTATTAATCTTTATAGGCTTGGGTTAAATAGAAATGCCAAAAAAAGAATAATTTATGTGTGCATTTGTATATACATTTGCATGCACACACGTGAAAGTTGTAATTTTTGGCCAAAAGAATGGGTAACTAATAGACTTGTGGCCTTTGAGAACCTGCCTGAAGACAATATTAGACCAGCAGAGTCTAAGGCAAAAATGGGATCCATTATTGGTTATTCCAGCACACAAACTGATTTGTCCTGAGAGCCACAAATGGAAGTGATTTGTAGCCTCAGTTCACAATTTGAGAAAAACTTCTGATGAGCTTTATGTCAACTTCCCTCAAAATTGGCACAATTTCCGAGCACTTACAGGTAGATTTTGCATTTTGGGGGCAGTTGTCATATAACTTCCAAGGTAGCCAGACATGAGAATTAAATTCTAGGACTACTTAGCCACCACCATCTCCCATAAATCCTGCATTTTCTGAGGCTAATATGTCAAATTATTTTGTTGTATTAAGCTTCACCATTGAAGGCAAGGAAGAAAATAAAGACAGAAATAGTTCTCTGTTTAAAATTAGGCTAGATAATTTTAAAATGTGGTACACACTACTACCACAAATAGTTACTGAATAAGACTGGCAGTGGCTTACTCCCTACACCTAATTCTGGACCTGCCCCTATCAGTGCAGCAAATAAAGTTCCCATCCTTTCTCCACATCATGAGGGATAAGAAAGAGCTGGACCAGATTAAAGCAACTTGATAACTTGAAACAAAGCTTGCTTTTGACTATTGATGCCCTTTCCTCATCACTTTGGCTATCATTTTTTGGAACAAGTATATTGACAAGGGTAAGAGTGCTTAGACAGTTGACAGGACAAAAATGAAACTGTCCCAGAGAAGCAGGGACATATAGCCAACATATCACCTATTTTACCTTGTTATCCCAAGAGACCAAGACCCATACATTGCCTTCAGCTGTTCACTAATATTCTAGTTTAGTCTTCCTCTCCTCCAAAATATGCAGATTGACATATTCCCGATAGTTCCTTACTTCCTCAAAATTCCCAGCCCTTTATTAGACAAGCTATGAGAATCCATGCATTAATTCAACAATATCCGTTAACCACATATAATGTGTCACATAATGCAGCTAAGTGTCAGAGCTGTCATGTCCCTGCCCAAAGAAGAAGTACATGCTAGCAGAGGAAACAGGTAATAAATAACCAAAAAAAACCAAGTATTTAAGTGTTGTGATAATTTCCATAAAGGAAATAAAACAGCCAGCAAGATGATGTGCTAAACGGTAACCAAGAAAGGGGGCTACGTTTGTGAAGTTAGTTACAGAAGACCATGTAGAAGTGGGCACTTAAATAGACAGTAAAGAAAATAATGCCAGCTGCATTAGTCCAGGTCCTCTGAGAAGCAGATGCCAAGATGGGATTAAAGATGCAAGGATTTTATTGGAGAAAATGCCTGAGATGAAAGGAAGGAGGGAGGGAGCAGGGAAAAGCTGAGATTGTCATCATACCACAGTGCAAGTTTGACCACGGGTGAAGGAGAGAGGGAGAGAACGTTGGTGAGAAGAGTCCTGGTCTGCCATACAATCTAAGAAAGTTTCAGGAGAGCTGTCATGGATTCCTGGAGCCAGCAGGATTCCTGGAGCCAGCATGGATTCCTGGAGTCAGCAGGCAAAGTAGCCCTACATCTCCCAGGAATGCAGCTGTCCTAGTATCCCCACCACACTTGACTGTTTGTGGTGAGCAGCACAGTGAGGCATGACCTTGAGGGAGAATTGGTGACAGGTTTCAGAGCACAGCATCCGGGGCCCCACACCCTCAGATGATCTGTGAGGCTCGTTCTCGTGGCTGCTATAACAACTATGTAAAGAACAGGAGGAAGACAATTCCAGGGACACGGAAAAGCAAGGATAACTGCCTGAGGGTCAAAAACTCCCTGGAATAAATGAAAGGAGTTTGGGCAGATTCGACAATAGTAGAAAAATACACAAGGGCCAGATTATACGGGGGTTTATAAATTAAAGAAATAATAGGCGGGGCTCAGTGGCTCACGCCTGTAACCCCAGCACTGTGGGAGGCTGAGGCAGGCAGAACACGAGGTCAGGAGACCGAGACCATCCTGGCTAACATGGTGAAACCCCGTCTCTACTAAAAATACAAAATATTAGCCGGGTGTGGTGGTGGGCGCCTGTAGTCCCAGCTACTCAGGAGGCTAAGGCAGGAGAATGGCTTGAACCCGGGAGGCGGAGCTTGCAGTGAGCTGACATGGCAGCACTGTACTCCAGCCTGGGAGACAGAGTGAGACTCTATCTCAAAAAAAAAAAAAAAAGAAAAAAGAAAAGAAATAATAATGGCTTAGTCATTAAGTGTACACTATTGGCTAGGCATTGCTCCAGCTTGTTTTATATAAACTGTTCATTTTCCATGCTTTTATAAGGTGCTATTATTATCCTAATTCTACAAGTAAACAAACTGAAACCAGAAAGGTAAAGAAATTCACTCAAGGTTACATTAGTTTGTAAGTGACAGAGCTGAGATACAAACACAGCATACTTGCAACCACCAGGCTTACCTCACCTCTAATAAGGATTTTGAATTTTATCCTAAGAAAAATAGGAAGACACTGAAGCGGCATAAACAGAATTAATTAATATACACTAATATGTGGTTCCAGGGCATCTGCTTATTCTCTTAGCCATTTGAGAATCTTTTTAAATAAAACTAAAATAATTGCCACAATAAACGTATGTGTGCATGTGTCTTTATAGCAGCATGATTTATAGTCCTTTGGGTATATACCCAGTAATGGGATGGCTGGGTCAAATGGTATTTCTAGTTCTAGATCCCTGAGGAATCGCCACACTGACTTCCACAATGGTTGAACTAGTTTACAGTCCCACCAACAGTGGAAAAGTGTTCCTATCTCTCCACATCCTCTCCAGCACCTGTTGTTTCCTGACTTTTTAATGATGGCCATTCTAACTGGTGTGAGATGGTATCTCATTGTGGTTTTGATTTGCATTTCTCTGATGGCCAGTGATGATGAGCATTTTTTCATGTGTTTTTTGGCTGCATAAATGTCTTCTTTTGAGAAGTGTCTGTTCATGTCCTTTGCCCACTTTTTGATGGGGTTGTTTTTTCTTGTACATTTGTTTGAGTTCATTATAGATTCTGGATATTAGCCCTTTGTCAGATGAGTAGGTTGTGAAAATTTTCTCCCATTTTGTAGGTTGCCTGTTCACTCTGATGGTAGTTTCTTTTGCTGTGCAGAAGCTCTTTAGTTTAATTAGATCCCATTTGTCAATTTTGGCTTTTGTTGCCATTGCTTTTTGTGTTTTAGACATGAAGTCCTTGCCCATGCCTATGTCCTGAATAGTATTGCCTAGGTTTTCTTCTAGGGTTTTTATGGTTTTAGGTCTAACATGTAAGTCTTTAATCCATCTTGAATTAATTTTTGTATAAGGTGTAAGGAAGGGATCCAGTTTCAGCTTTCTACATATGGCTAGCCAGTTTTCCCAGCACCATTTATTAAATAGGGAATCCTTTCCCCATTTCTTGTTTTTGTCAGGTTTGTCAAAGATCAGATAGTTGTAGATATGCGGCATTATTTCTGAGGGCTCTGTTCTGTTATTGCAGCACTATTCATAATAGCAAAGACTTGGAACCAACCCAAATGTCCAACAACGATAGACTGGATTAAGAAAATCTGGCACATATACACCATGGAATACTATGCAGCCATAAAAAATGACGAGTTCATGTCCTTTGTAGGGACATGGATGAAACTGGAAACCATCATTCTCAGTAAACTATCACAAGGACAAAAAACCAAACACCGCATGTTCTCACTCATAGGTGGAAGTTGAACAATGAGAACTTATGGACACAGGAAGAGGAACATCACACTCCGGGGACTGTTGTGGGGTGGGGAGAGGGGAGAGGGACAGCATTAGGAGATATACCTAATGCTAAATGACGAGTTAATGGGTGCAGCAAACCAACATGGCACATGGATACATATGTAACAAACCTGCACATTGTGCACATGTACCCTAAAACCTAAAGTAAAATAAAATAAAATAAATTAAAATAAAATAAAATAATTGCTTATACTTTGAACAAAATATGCAGCCATGGAAGCTGTTATGGTACATTAACCCATTTACAGAATGACCCCAAAGGCTGTCGGTTTTGCACAGGCTGAAAACGGGAAGATTCTGCAGCAGGTCCAGCCTTCCACGTAAGCTGCTTTGCCACATGGGCCATACTAGATCTTTGAGGTCCCTGTGACAGACTGGAAGACTAGATGATGCTTTTGGAAGGTTCCTAAGTCAGGCCTATAGATGATTCACACACAGATCTTTAGGATTTTGGAGCAAAGCCATGTCATCCTCTGCAGATTACTATACTTCTGAGAAAGGTCTTTTGGCTTGCTACTGGGCTTAGTAGAGACTATGCAACCTGAGCAGCTCATCATGAACAGGGTGTTGTCTGATCCACAAAGCCATAAAGTTATGTGCACACAGCAGAGCTATCATCAAATGTAAGTGGCATACACAAGATGAAACTTGGGCAGGTCCTGAAGGAAAAGCAAGTTGCAAGAGGAAGCAGTCTAAATGATAATGCTTTTATGATTCCTACTTTTTTTTTTTTTTGAGTCAGGGGCTTGTTCTGTTACCCACGCCGGAGTGCAGGTTCAGTGGCGTGATCATGGCTCACTGCAGCCTTGACTTCTCGGGCTCAAGCAATCCTCCCACCTCAGCTTCCTGAGTAGCTGGGACTATAGGCACGCACAACCATGCCCAACTAATTTTTTGTATATTTTGTAGAAATCAGGTTTTGCCACATTGCCCAGGCTGGTCTCAAACGCCTGGGCTTGAGTGATCCACCCACCTCACCCTCCCAAAGTGTTGGACCTACTCTTGATTCATTGCCTCCTCCTTCTTAACACAGACCTTTGACCTCATGGGAAGTTCTTCATGACCAGTTAACAGATGGTTTACAGAGAGTTTGCATGATATACCAGCAATATCCAGAAGTGGATGACTACAGCATTACAGCCCCTCTTGAGTTTGGCCCTAAAGGACAGTGGTGAAGAAAAAGCTTTCCATTGGGCAGAACTTCAGTGTAGCTGGTTGTTCACTTTGTCTAAAAGGAGAGATGTCCAGAGGCATAGGTCTGCAATGATTTATTGGCTATCGCTAACAAGTTGGCTCATGGCCAAGGGCTTATAAAGAACACAGTTGGAAAACTGAGATCTAAGGAAGAGATATACAGAATGATGGCCCCACAAAGACATCTTAACCCCTGGAACCTGGAACTGTTACCTTACATAGCAAAAGAAACTACAGATGTGATTGAGGTTAAGGAATTTGATATTGAGAGATTATGGTAGATTATCTGGGTGGGCCCAACCTCATCTCATTGTTTCTTAAAAGTGTAGAACCCCTCCAGGGCCAGGTCAGGGTCTGAGTCAGAGGGAGAAGTGACTATGGAGGAATGGTCAGAGAGACTGCATGTAGCTGGTCTTTGAAGATCAAGAAAGGGTGCCATAAACCAAAGAAATGAGCAACCTCTAGAAGCTAAAAAAGGCAAGGTAATATATTCTCCCCAGGGCCTCTAGAAAGCAATGCAGACCTACCAGCCCTCTTATTTTAACCCAGGGAGACCTGTTTCAGACTTCTGGCCAATCTGTAAGACAATTAATACCACCATCATAGTATTCTATACAGAACAGTTTTTGAGCAAGAACTCATTTCACAGCAAATGAAATATGACAATGGAACCATACTCATGGAATTCACTGGTCTTATCACGCTCCTCATTACTTGAAAGCAGTTGGCTGATAGAAAATGGAATAGCCTTTTGAATACTCAGTTATAGTGCCAGGTAGATGACAACACTTTGAGAGATGAGGGCAATGTCCTCCAGGATCCAGTATGTGCACCAAATCAGTGTTCAATATATGGTGCCATTTCTTCCATACAGAATTCCCAGACATGGAAAATGGGAGAGGCTTATCTCACCGTTATACCTAATGACCCACTAGCAAAATTGTTGCTTCCCATTCCTTTGAATTAAGGCTCATGATGCACTAGAAGTCTTAGTTTCCAAGGAATAAATGCTTCCACAGGCGACATAAGAGTAATTCCATTGAGCTGAAAGTTGAGACTGTCACCCAGCCACTTTGAGAGCTCACGCCAGTGGAATAACAGGGCAAATATCAAAGGGCTACTAGTTGAAGAAATTGATTGTCACTCTCAAGGAAAAATTAAGTTGCTACTGAAAAACAAGGGTGTGCTTTTAGTACTTCAATGTCCTGTGATTAAAGTCAATGCTTGGATGTACACGTACAAAGAAAGGGTGCAATATAATGTTTAAAACTCAGAAAACTAACCATTTGATAAGTCTATTATCAAATAATATCTTTGACTACCTTCTCCACTAAGTAAAATATTTAGAGGTTGCTTTTAAAAAAAAAAAAAAAAAGCAATAGGTGATCAAAAGAAGTTAAATACACTAATGAAAACACAGTTTAGGCTTCTTATGTAATTACCCCCAATGAAGTCCAATGTAAACAATAAGCTTCCTCAATTCAGAAAAACAATCCAGTGAAATTACTCATAAATCTATACTGCATGCATCTAAGGTTGAACAACGTCTTCCTTCATACCTCTCTGGAGCAAGAACAAGATGTTATGGCACTGGTTAGGATTTTGGTAAAAATGTGCCTAATGGTCATTTGTAGCATCTTAATACCCCTTCTCCTGACTGCTGTGATTCCACCCAAGGTCCGAATCAGTTTCCAGCTTTCTAATCAATTATCTAAACCATATGTGGTAAAAAGCTCCCAAAATGCCTCCCAGTGCTAGCTGTTTCCTCATATTAATGCCCTTGTGTAATCTCCCCCCTCCTTGTGTGTGGGCTAAACTCAGGGATTTGCTTCTAATGATCAGAAATGGAAAAGGCAATGTAATATCACTTTTGAGATTAGGTTATACAAAACTGACTTTCATCTTGTTCACACACACTTTATCTCTGCCTCTTCTTACTTCTTTCTCTGATTAAGCTGCTATGTTGTAAGATACCTTACAAAGAGACCCAGTTATCAGGGAACTGAGGGAAGCCTCCAGCTACAGCCCATGAGGAACTGAAGCCCTCAGTAATAGTTCTTAACTGGATCATGCTAACAAATAGAAGAGTAAGTCTAGAAGTAGATTTTTCCCCATTTGAGCCTTGAGATACCTACAGCCATTGCCAAAACTTTAATTTCAAGCCTGTAGAAGACCCTGAACTGGAGAACCCACCCAAATTGTGCTGAGATTCCTGGGTCACAGAATCTGTGAGATAAAAAATGACTCAGTGGTTCCCTGGAAAAAGTGCTTTACTTGGCATGTATCATTCTGGGACACAGGCTAAAGAAACAGCATCTACCTGGGAAATATTCTCAGACCACCACAAAGTAAGAGATGAAGCCCAAACTCACAAGCGCATTTCAAGCTTCCACTCATATCATGTCTGCCAAGATTCCATTGGTCAAAGCAAGCCTTATGGCCAAGCCCAAAGTCAAGATGTGGGAATGTACCATATGTCTACCATAAGGCGATGGTAGGAGTACAGACATGTATTAGTACGACAGGGCCATAAGGCATTGAGATCAATGCTTCCATCTGCCACACATCGAATAATTTTTCTTTTTAAATGATCTATAATGGTTTTCTGCTTGTCTGCAACCAAGAATCCTTACTGATACAATGTCTGAAAGTAAAAGGAAGCAGTAAAATGAGGAAAAGTGGAAACAGTACACAGGTTCAACAATAGGGTAATGATCACTTAAAACTATGGCATATTCATAAATGAAATGCTGTGTGTGGTCAATAATGTGGATTTTAAAGCAAGTAATTTCAATGTCTCGCTTCCGACACACACACACACACACCAAAGCACATTTCACACTCACAGGAAAAGCTCCGAATTTGTCAGGTTTAAGGATGCTAGCCACTTTGCTAGTGGGAAGAGTATGTCCCTGTGTTAGCAAAAGAGATAAAAGTCAAGTACACATGTAAAGAGGCAGAAGTGCCTTTTTATTGAACTGGCACTTTTCTATGGGAAATTAAGACTTATTTTTCTGAGGATCTGGTACCCCATCTAAAAAGAAATTATTAAAGTAACAAAGAGACGGCCGGGCGCGGTGGCTCACGCCTGTAATCCCAGTACTTTGGGAGGCCAAGGTGGGGTGATTACGAGGTCAGGAGATCGAAACCATCCCGGCAAACATGGTGAAACCCTGTCTCCACTAAAAGTACAAAAAAAAAAAAAAAAAATTAGCCAGGGGTGGTGGCAGGCACCTGTAGCCCAGCTACTCAGGAGGCTGAGGTAGGCGAATGGCATGAACCCAGGAGGTGGAGCTTGCAGTGAGCCGAGATTGTGCCACTGCACTCCAGCCTGGGCGACAGAGCAAGATTCCGTCTCAAAAATAAATAAATAAATAAAAAATAAAGTAACAAAGAGACAGCCATGCTGAAAGATGAAAGACTGATATGGAGCAAAAGAAAAAGGGGTGAAAAATCTAGATCTATACTGGATATATCCAAACTAAGCTTAGAGCATTGATGTCTCAGACACTTAACTATATGAACAGAGTGGCCACCAAGCTAATTTTCTCTGAGATGAAGTAGTTTGGAAAATGGTTAATTGGTTAGTCTATGTGTTTAACTCATTGTGTTTAAACTCATTGATTTTTTTATTGATTTCATTGATTTATTGATTTTTTTTTTTTTCTGAGATGGAGTCTTGCTCTATCACCCAGGCTGGAGTGCAGTGGCACCATCTCAACTCACCACAACCTCCACCTCCTGGGTCCAAGTGATTCTCCCACCTTAGCCACCTGAGTAGCTGGAATTACAGGCATGAGCCACCATGCCTGGCTAATTTTCTTATTTTTAGTAGAGGTGGGGTTTCACCATGTTGGCCAGGCTGGTCTCGAACTCCTGACCTCAGGTGATCCACCCACCTCGGCCTCCTAAAGTGCTGGGATTACAGGCATGAGCTGGAGTGCAGTGGTACAATCACAGCAGTGGCTGGAGTGCAGTGGTACAATCACAGTTCTGCAGCTTCACGCTCCTGAGCTCAGCTGATCCTCCCACCTCAGCCTCCCCAGTAGTTGGGACTATACAGGCATGGCCACCATGCCTGGCTAAATTTTGTAGAGACAGGGCTTCCCTATGTTGCCCAGACTTTTATTGATTTTGTTAACAAATATAGTTCTTGTTGATCGTTGATTATTTTTAAAGTTCTGCTCAATAATCAAGTCTACTGAAGAAATCTGAGAAAGCAGAATTTGGATTTAGTGATGAAATAGAAGAAAGAAGTCATGTGAGTCAAACAGAGCTGTAGAGCAAAACCCAATTGTAACGAATTGAGCTCTGTTCCCCAGAAAAGATACATTCAAGTCCTTCAAATGTGACCTTATATGGAAACAGCGTCTTTGCAAGTGTAGTTAAGATGCAAGTTGAGGTCATGCTGGATGATGGCAAGTACTATGTCCACTCACTGATGTCTTTATAAGAAGAAAGAGACATACAGAGACACACAGAAAAGAAGGTCATGTGATGGTGGAAGCAGAGACTGGAGTGACAAGCTAAGGAATGTCAAGGGTTATTAGCAACCACCAGAAGCTACCAGGAGGACGTGGGACAGGTTCTCTTTCAGAACCTCCAGAATGAACTAACCCTGTCAACACCTTGATTTTGGATTTCTAGCCTCCAGAATGTAAAAAAAAAAAAAAAAAAAAAAAAAAAAAAAAAACATATCTGTTATTTCGTATCACCAAGCTAGTGGTAATTTATTATGGCAGCCCAAGGAATCTAATACACAAACCGTGGTTTGTTTTATGTTTTGTTCATTTCTGTTTTATGTTTTGTTCATTTCTGTTCTTGATCCGTGTTACAAAGTGCTTAACAAATAACAAAAAACTAATTTTTAGATGGTTAAATTAAAACAGAAGGCCATGTGTAGAGGGCCACACCCTTGACACATGTCCTCTGTCACAATGGGCTTGAACTCTATCAGAGCCAGAGCATATACCAAGGGGCTAGGCCCCACCATCTTACATTCTAGCCTTTTCAGATGTGCAATCCACCATTCATAATGCTTAGTGAATGCTGCCTAGAAGAACAGCATTCAGAGCACTTGGAGAAAAAAAAAAAAAAACAGGCCAGACCCTCATCAACTTTGAGCAGCTGTTGGGAAGCCAGCAAGATTGGGCCATGTGAACATGTCTCACCAGGTTCATTAGGACATGCCAGTACACATTATTATAACTGAAAATCAGAAGCCAGAACAGACTCTTTATAGAATAGGTTATTATCACCAGGCTGTTCAGTAACACAGCTTCTCACAAATGTTGTTAACTATATCCACTATCCTTGGACAAAGCTGAACTAAGATGACCCTCTTTTCAAATTATAACAATCACATCTTTGTATGCCATTATTTTTGAAATGTAATGAATTCGTGAGTTTATCAAAAGCCTGTTCTCAAAAATGTTAGCATTTCTCCTGGCAAAATCTATGGCTCCATAAAGACTTTCCCAGTGTTAGGAATAAAAAATAGAAAATATTTGGAAACAATAAATGTATGCTACTGTTAATGTTCTTGCTCTTGTTGGCTTCTTAAATTATCCGGGGACAAACTTAACCATTCTCTTATATTTGAGAAAACAGCTTTTTCTTTTTTTTTAAGATATCAGACTTTCTAAAACATATGTGCATGTGTGTGTATATATATACACACACACATGCGTGCACACATACATGTAAAGGGCATACAGAAAAAGAAAAAAGATGTGAAGCACATAAAAATTAGACGTATTTTGATATTTCCACATCTTGAAATAAATTAAAACTTTCAGTTTCAAGAAAATTTAAACAGTTGGACTTTAAGCACATTCTTCATTTTAATATAAATGATGCCAAATAAATTGCTTTGAGATATCACATCTATGTAGAATCATTCCCTTAATGAATGTAATAGGTTTGTCAGCTTTGATAACCAAAAGCAAAACAAAAGAACAAAGGATCGACTTCTGCAATAGCTGATAAAAGGAAAATGTTATAAAAGAATTATTTAACAGTACTAAAAATATTGTCAAATGTAACAATACCTATCAAATATATACTTGAGGCTGGAGGCTAGAGGACAGCAGGACATAGTTTTTTGTTAAAAATGTTGAACAGTAAAGATGTGGCCTAGGGCAATAGCTTGGGTATGGGGAAGCTCAGCTTTTGGTTTTCCAAAAGAATATTTTTATAAATTTCAAGATTCTATTGTATGATAAAAAGTATCTGGAGTTCTACATTTCAGTAGTTTTTAAGATAGTTTCTAGCTAGCCTATATATAGAAATTTGTTATATTCTGGAAAGCACAACTTCCACAAAGTAAAGCAATATAGAGACTAGCCTCCAAAGAGGATGGACTATTTAGCCAACACTTACTTTGGGTTTATCTGCCCAAATTTTCCCTCTCAACACATACAATTAAGCCCTGGGTCCCCAGAAGCCATGTCCTTAAAATGTGACATTGCCTGCCTGGTCCAATTGGATTGGACATGGGTTGGGCCTTTCATTCCACTACGCAATGAGTGTCTTTCCAGGATACTGGAATTAGGCATGCTATATTATAAACATAGTTTGGCTGATTTCTTAAAGAGAGGAAATGCAAACTTAGGAACCTCGAGTAGCTCTTTTCTATTATGTCTATAGCAAGCTTGTCTAGCCCATGGCCCACAAGCAACATGCAGCCCAGGATGGCTTTGAATGTGGCCCAACACAAATTCATAAACCTTCTTAAAACATTAGATTTTCTTTCAAAGATCATCAGCTGTCTTTAGTGTTCATGTATTTTATGTGTGGACCAAGACAATTCTTCTTCTTCCAATGTGGCCCAGGGAAGCCAAAAGATTGAACACCCCTGGTCTACGGGATAGTTATGACTCTGCAGGAAAAGAGGAAAAAAAGAAAAATGAAAAGGAGAAGAAAAAGCAGTAGATGCATGAAGAAAGGGAAGATAAAAGAAAAGTTTATCTAGCATTTCATTTTCTGGTTCAGTTTGTTCCTGAGAACCACATGCAACATATATTCCAAGAGCTGATTTTTATAATCATTTTCACCATTTATTTAAGATGTTTTGGGCGAGCTTTTAATATTTTTCAGTTAGAGAGTGCCAATAATACAGTAATTGGTAGAAAGATGAGTTAACTGGTAAAACTGAATGAGTTAAGACCGAATGATGTGGTTAATGTTTCACCAATTCCAGGATGGGATATTCACAACCTTTGTCATACCTTATAATACAAACCAGACCTATGCACACATACACACAAATTTGGGCATGGTGGCTCACGCCTATAATCCCAGCACTTCAGAAGGTGGAAGCAGGTGGATCAACTAAGGTCAGGAGTTCAAGACCAGCCTGGCCAACATGGTGAAACCTCATCTCTACTAAAAATACAAAAATTATCCAGGTGTGGTGGTGGATGCCTGTAGTCCCAGCTACTTGGGAGGCTGAGGCAGGAGAATTGCTTGAACCCAGGAGGCGGAGGTTGCACTGAGCTGAGATCATGCCATTGCACTACATCCTGGGCAACAGAGCAAGACTCCGTATCAAGATATTAAAAAGCAGACCTATGCACATAAGACAAGTTAAAAACAAATAATAACAATAATAACAAAGAATCTCAAAAACAAAGATAAAAGATACTTTACATTCAAAGTAGCAACAGTAAGACTGACATCTGGCTTCTCAACAGAAACAATACAAGCCAGAAGGTAATAGGGTGTCATCTTTAAGTTTCTGAAAGAAAAGAATTGCCAACCTAGAATTCAAAACCTAGTGACAATATCCTTCAAAAGTGAAGGTAAAAATAAAAACCTTCTAAGAATGGCAAAAACTAAGTGAATTTTTCAACATACTAGCTCTACAGTGGGGGGAGGAGAGAGGGAAGGGGAAGGAGAGAGGGAAGGGGGAGGAGGAGGGGAAGGGGGAGGAGGAGGGGAAGGGGGAGGAGGAGGGAAGGGGGAGGAGGAGGGAAGGGGAGGGTAGGGGAGAGTAGGGGAGAAGGGAAGAAAGGAAGGAGGGGAGGGAGGGGAGGGAGGGAAGGGAAGGGAGAAAGGAAGGGAAGAAAGGAGAGAAAGGAAGGGAAGAAAGGAGAGAAAGGAA
>NW_026652285.1:51545054-51763455 GCF_009828535.3 Hylobates moloch | reverse complement strand
GAGGGAAGGAAAGGGAGGGAGGGAAGGAAAGGGAGGGAGGGAAGGAAAGGGAGGGAGGGAGAGGGAGGGAAGAAGAGGAGGGGAGGGAAGAAGGGGAGGGGAGGGAAGAAGGGCAGGGGAGGGAAGAAGGGCAGGGGAGGGAAGAAGGGCAGGGGAGGGGAGTGGGGAGAGAAGGGAAGATGAGAAGGGAAGATAAGAAGGGAAGGAGAGAAGACAAGAAGGGAAGGGAGGAAGAAAAGAAGGGAAGGGGGAACAGAAGAAGGGAAGGGGGGAAGGAAAAGAGAAAGGGAGAAAAGGAAGGGGAAGAAGACAGAGGAAGGAAGCAGAGGAAGGAGGGAAGCGGGGGCAGGGAGGAAAGGAGAGAGGAAGAAAACTCTTCCTTATAGTAAAAGACCAGCAAATAAACATGAAGGATTTTAGGATTCTCGTGGTGCTAAGTATCACCTCACCACCACACACGTTAAGGATAGAGGGGAAACTGTATTTCTATAATAAGTGACTAAGATTGCATCACCTGTAAAACATTCTTGCAAAAAAACATTAATCTGAATATAATCAAGCCTCTAGATCTACCTTCCTGTTTACTAACATTTTAGCAGTTACAGCAACAAGTTAAATTAGAAACAAGTCAAACATGGAAACAACCAGACAAATTCACAATAATCTTTAATTCTACCAGCCTGGACTCTTCAAAACGTCAAGGTCAGCATGTTCAGTGAAATTCAGGAACAGAAAGAAAAATACCACGTTCTTACTCATAGGAGAAAGCTAAAACGGTTAATCTCATGGAAGCAGAGAGTAGAGAGTAGAATAGTAGTTACTAGGGGCTGGAAAAGGGAGGCAGAGGTAAAGAGAGGTTGGATAAAGGATACAAAATTACAGCTAGCTCAGCTAGATAGGAATAGATTCTAATCCTCCATAGCACTCAGTGACTACAGTTTACAATTCTTACATATTTTCAAATAGCCAGAAAAGAAGACTTTAAATGTTCCCGACACAAATAATTGTTTGAAGTGATGGATATTCTAATTACCCTGATTTGATCACTACACATTGTATATATCAAAATATCCTTATGTACCCCATAAATATGTACAACTATTAAATGACAATTAAAAATATAAATTTTAAAATAGTTTTTTTTTAATTTAAAGGTCAATGTCATTTTATTTAAAAAGATGGGAAAGAGTTCTAGACTAAAGAGATATAATAATCAACGTCAATAGGTAAACCTTAATAGGATCTTTATTCTGGTAAAAAAAAAAAAAAAAAAAAAAATCCATAAAGGGCACACGAGAAATTGGAGAACTTTAAATATGGACTGAATATTAGAATGTATTATTGTTAATTTTCTTAAGTGTGATAACATTGTGTTTATGCAGAAGAACTCTTTTTATGATATATATATACATGCATATATACATATTATACATATTAAGTACTGTGTCATATACATATTAAGTAACGTGCACATGCATATATACATATTATATACATATTAATATACACATGCATATATACATATTATACATATTAAGTAATGTGTCACACTATCTAAACCGTACTTTCAAGTGGTGCAGCAAAGATGAAAGAGAAAGAGTTGAAATCTGAGTGGAGAATATATGGGAATCCATTTTGCTATTCTTCCTCTTTTCTGTATGTTTGAAAGTTTCCCTAATTAAAAAATGGAGATGGGAAATAATTTTATTTAAATCTCTAATGAAACCAATTTAACAAATAGTATAAGGATCTAACAGTCAGTTCTTTATCTGTTGTAAGTGACAGAGGCCACATTGCAAAATGACTTGTAGTTAGGGGGAGCGTTTTATTGTTTCTCAGAATAGATATGATTCTATATGTATTTTTGGATACAGATGCTTAAATATTGTCACCGCAAGTCTTTCTGGTCCATCTCTTGGCTCTGGATTCTCCTAAGCTTGGAAGGAGCATGGGAACCAACAGCAGCCTCTCCCTTACAGCCTACTTGCTTAGCAGCTCTGGCAAAAACAGGGGGCTGCTTCCAAATAGTCCCAGCCAAAGCATCTCATATCAGCCTAGGTCAGATGTCTGAACAAATCAATGTGTGCAGCATAACTGAACATACCAGTGGGCCAGTTCTGAAATACACACCTACCCTTGGAATCACAAGTGGTGTCAACTACACTCACTGAAGTCATTAGGTCCTTATGCAAACGTTACTAAAAATAATAATAATAATAAAATCTGACTGTTGCCATCAAAAAGGGTGGGGTGAGTTAGAAAATGAGCAGAAAAAACAACAGATGAGCAACAGGTAACTAATAATCTGTCACTCTAAGGGAGGGTGGTGGATGCCAATAATGACCAATCGCAGATTCTTCCCTCTTTAACGGGGGCATGGGCAGTCAGAGACCTGGGCTATCTATAGGGCATGGGAGGCAGGGACTAACATCTCCAGTGAGGAAGGCCCAGAGAGAGGAGACCTGTGGCAAGAATTTATTTTATTATGATGAATGCATTAAATAGGAAGCTTTCAACTATAAGACACAGAATTTCTTTTCTTTTAAATTTTATTATTATTATACTTTAAGTTTTAGGGTACATGTGCACAATGTGCAGGTTTGTTACATATGTATCCATGTACCATGTTGGTGTGCTGCACCCATTAACTCGTCATTTAGCATTAGGTATATCTCCTAATGCTGTCCCTCCCCCCTCCCCCCACCCCACAACAGTCCCCGGTGTGTGATGTTCCCCTTCCTGAAGACACAGAATTTCTGAGTAGAATGTCCTAAAAAGGAGGTTCCTGCTGCTGAGGAATTTTGGAAGCATTCGCAGAGGCAATGTCTCCTCTACTGGCCATAACAACTGCCCTCATCACCTGGTTTTCAAGGATCCGCTCCACACACTCTCTCTCTAGGCTCAATTGCCCTTCCAGGTGGCCCTCTCGGCCAAAGTCCCTGTATGTTAATTACAGACCAGCTCTTTCTATGAAACAGCCCCCATCAGGTCCAGACAGAACACTCATGCATCACTGGCACCAGAAAATCTACTCATTGCCATGAAACCACCTTTTTGCTTGTCTGTGAGGGTAGCCTGCTAGCATGACAAGGGCCAAATACCAGTCCTTGTGCTCTTTCAACATCAAAGGTACCAATAAGATCTCTGTACTCCTCTAAAAACCTTCTCACTTGAAGTGAGGAGAAATTCCCACCCACAATGAGAAAGTAAAATGCCACTGTTCTCCAACAGCCACTTCCAGGAAATTCTCTCTCTCCTCATTTTAACCTTCGTATTTTCTTGAAGAGGGATGTTGTGAGAGAATTTATAAAACTGGATGTTTTGATAGTTTCTTTGCAAACCAAGCATTGGTGATCTGGCATCCACCACCCTGCCTTAGAGTGACAGACCCTATTGCTTTTGTTCTTGGGTCTTCAGACAATACTGAGATGCAAAGCATCCCGTACATCCCATATTAACATCCCATTACATCTGACTGGCTTAGCCCAGGAAGGATTTATTCCCAGGCACTGATAATCTTACCAACCAAACAAAAATGGAGTTATAACTTTAAAGGAAAAAAACTATTTGATAGGCAACCAAATGTATACCACAGAGCAGAATTCACTTTTTTAAAATCTAGAATGGGACCTATTTGCCTTCAAATGGTTTGAGATAAGTGGAAGGTTTAGGAAGAGATATTGTCTTGGGAATAGAAATATTTGAAATGTGACTGTTTTTTATTCAAAACAAAACAAAACAAAAACAGGCCACTAGATTCTAAGCTTTTAAACTTCCCTCTGTTTCCTGACTACCATATTTTCAGTGCCTGGAATGAAGCCCAAGGTTTATAAATACTTACTGACTGTCTGACTACAGACCAGTTACTTCATTATAAAAGAGTTTGTTTGCAAAGGACTCATTAATGCTAGTATCCTTGCATATGTGACTGCATAGTAAACACGGGCAATGCATTCTATATATTGTAACTCTTGTTCTTAGAACGTTTCTGCTGCGCTGTGCATTTGTCAAGAGTTAAAATTTAAGAGTTTCTGCGTAAATGCCATTTAAATCCACAATCCAATTAATGCATTAAAAGCTGACAGAGTTTTGCTAAAAATCAGCATTTGTCATGTATTCTGTGCCCTGGTATTATCCCCACAGATATATAAGGCTAAAAAAGGCCACCTATTGCTGTAGAGATGTATCTAAAAAATCTCTCAGGCTGCCTGTAATAATCTCCATTATGTATAATGACCATTTTGATAATAGTCTTTAGAAGAGGTAATGGCCCTGCTGAACAGTTATTACCTGTCTGTTCATGCTGGAAGCAAGATGCAGAAGCCAGAGGGGACAGTCAAATGGTCCTTGTGGTGTATTCTGAGGAAATAAGAAATATTTAACAGAATGCAAGAAACAGACAAGCGAGTGCCTTTTGCGGCAGGACTGGCTGCCTCTCTGCCACAAGCCTTCTGAATTTCATAATTTAAAGCAAATGCTCCCAATAATGGACCTGCTCTCAGCCTTCAGACCAATTTTGTCCAGAGCATCACCACCTGGTCTATTAAGAGGAAGAGGAAAAGACAACTGAATGTTATCATATTCCTTCCCATATTGTTGGTAGTGGGATAAACTGATGTCAACAACTACTCCAGTAGGGGGATAGGGATAGTTGATTGTTTCTAATCAGCCCTCAAAAGGGAGGCCTACCTGTGGCTTAGGTCAAACTGTGGACATGCCCAATTTTATCCAGATTCAGCTGCAGCTATAATGAGAAAACATACATTGCCCCTGAAAAGGGTAATTTCAGAGATTCAATTGTTTCATGTCCATGGGGCAAACTTTATGCCCCATCTCTGGGAGCAGAACAGATTTTATAAAACTTAATGGAGGCTCCCCTTTATTCTGACTTACATCATCTTATGCTTACCCTGAAATAGATGAGGGAACTAATAGTCTAAAGGTGTAAAATAGGTTTTTAATGGGGTAAAAGGTCTAAAGGAGACTTTTTTCCCCAAAAGTGTTGAGGATGAGGTCACAAATTGTTCATAGGCATTATTGAGGGGAGGATGGAGTGCAGATGCCATGGTTAAGTTCTGAGCAAAACCAATGCAAACAGGTGTTGCTTGTTTGTTTTTGTAGTACTGCTTCTTATAGCCTTTAACCTATCCATATGTATTGTGAATCTCTAAAAAAGAAATAATATAATACTAGATAATGCCATACTTTCATCAAAACCATTTATCTAAGGGCACCTTTTTTATTTATGGAAATATGAGAGATAATTCTGTCATTGGTTTATATCTGCATTGCATGATATGGTAGCTACTGACCACATATGACTACTTAAATTTAAATTAATTAAAATGAAAATCAAAACTTACTCCTCAGTCACACAAGCCTATTTCAAGGGCTCAGTTAGTCACAGTGGCTAGTGGCTACCATATTAGTGCAGATACAGGACATTTTTATCATTGCAGAAAGTTTTATTGGGCAGCACTGCTCTAAATAATATGCCATTTTACATTGAATTTGAAATGCAGCTTTTTACCTCTGAAAAAATAATTGTTCAAAAACATACACTCATTCTCAAAATGAATTTTCACTCCACAGAAAACAGAATGAGAAATATAGCAGAATATCCAATATGCATATCATTCTAAATTCACACAAATTACAACACCTATGGGGATAAAAATCTCAGTAATTCGGAAAATTGAAGAAAGTCAGGAGGGTCTGAAATCATGGAAACTTCTAAGCAAAGCAGCAGAGAAGGCCTTAAGGGTGAGAAGAAAGCTAACTCAGTGGAAAAGTATTTCTGGCACAGACATTAAAAGAACCATGTAGGTCTGTTCAAACTAATCAGTGACCCATAACTGAAGCATCCGTTGTAAAATTCCAAGTTGTGAATACTGCTGTCTTCTAGGAGCTATAATTTAGGAAATATTGTTATTGATATTTGCTGAGTCCAAGGAGGGAAAAATTGATTTGAACTACACGACCCTTAGCATAGTTCTTGGCACACAGTAATTATTTAAGATATGCAAGTGGAAGGACAGGAAAAATTCAATACAACAAATATTTTTAAGCATCTCATGTGCTAAACACTATGCTAAGGACGATACAAAGGTACATGAGATTTAGCCCTTGTCCTCAAAGAGCTGTTGTTCAGAAGCAGAAGGCTGTATGTACAGAGACATAAATAATGCATGTAGAAATTCAAATGAGGTTGATCACTTCCAGACACGAAGATAAGAAAGAGTTTCATGGTGAATGTGACATTTGAAATAGATCTTCAACGATTAGAGTTTTGATTGATTGAGATGGAAGAACAAAGGTGTGTATGTTGCGGAAAAACTGAGAAACAATCTTTATAGGGAAACTTAGGCTTCAACTTCTCCACAAAGCCTGAGCTATCTCAATCTTCACAGATCTAATGCAGATAAACTATGTTGGTCGTCTACATGATCTAGAATTGGAAGTATCTATGACTCCTAAAATAACACTTGAAGTTGGACACTCAAAATCTACATTACTCTATTGAGAAATAGGCATGGAATCTGCTTAAAAGGGGTGGCTATAAATCTCTGACCATAGGAGATGAAATTCCTGTCCACAGAAATCCTTTCATTTTCCAGACTGACGCTTTCGTACACAAAAATAATCTAGAGTTTGCATAACATCAAAGTCTCCTACTCTCTGGAATAAAGACTTGGATTTAGACCAAATCAAGATTTCTAGAAGCAAAACATTAAAGAAACCAATTGCTTTATAGGATGAAATGAGAAACGAACCTGAAAATCAGTACCTGAGATAGCATATGAGTTCAGGAAGAAAACGCAAGGACTGGAAGCAACTAAAGCAGTTCAAGTTTATCCTGGAACTGGGCAAGGTCAAATTTTTAAAATTAACAGAGGCAGAAGAAAGGAAAATCAATATTAATGAGCAACTTTTATGTACTAAGCAATATCTTTGTCTGGGTTCCCTAGACAAAGAAGACTGAAGCAAGAATTAAATGTCCATGCTTTTGAGAGGTGATTCTTAGCTTGGGAAAGTGAAGGAACAATGACAGAGATATTAAGGAATAGGGCGAGATACAAGGTATTGCATTTTCATGCTGGTCACAGGTCATGATCCATGAAGCAATGTAGCCTGCTTTGTTGGTAAATTCAGCTCAGCCCTGCGGGATTTCTCCAGACAGTATTTCTCCAGACAGGATATATGGAGAAACTTGGCCAAGAAACAGTCTATGGGAGGGAGGGATGGAGGAGATAAATTTATCTTCCATGTTTCCCCCATGTCCTGTTGCCCACTGGTTAAATGTGTGCCATAAGGAGTTAGCTGCCCCACATTTCTGGATAACATCAACCCATATCCCACACACTCTGCTGTGGGATCCTAGTCCAGAAGTGGCAAAAGAAGTCAGAACCATGGGGCACAGGGCTATTCCATCCAGCTGCTCGGTGACAACCAAGGAGGGCCCAACTTTAAGTGAGCAACTGGTCAGCCCAAGTCATACAGTATGGACCCAAGCAGAGTCCTTGGCCATGATGGCTGAGGCTGAGCCTGCTGCAGAAGGTCTGAGAGACAATGGCACCTAGGGAATTGAGGGAGGCCTACAGGTATGTCTGATGTTAGCCATCATGTTAGGTGACTTCTGTAATCCCATTCGGTCAGTATTATAATTGCTGCTTTACTCATAGTGCATTTGGGTTCTAATTGAATGAATGGATCATGACCTATCGTCACAGTAATAATGCAGCAAAAATTATACTTAATTTAAGGTCAGACAATCTGAACTGTGAAATTCCACCTTTCTTTTCTATTTCATTTCTGTTTCACCTTAGATACTGAACTTAGTGTCATGCTTACAGGTGATCACGATTCCTCATTCATGCTTTATGTTATTTCACCTATTTATAATACATATGCCAAAAATATTAATCTTCAGAGAGTATAAACTCCTCACCCAAGGTCTCACAGCTAATAAGTGGGAGAACCATACTTTAAACTTATGTCAATCAGAGTCCAAAGTCACTCTGTTCTTTATCACAGCCAGCAATGCCTACCCTCCACCTGCCCCTGGCTCAGAGGGTCAAGCTCTGTATACATAATCTGCTCCTTCCCCATCAGGGTTCTCCCCTTTTGGATATATCCTCACAAAATATACTATACTCATTTTGTAAAGGATGAAACTGAGACACAGCAAGTTTAAGGACTTCCAAGAACACAGGCATCAAGTCAGTGATAGTATTAGAACTTCTCCTAAAGTTGCAGATTGATTCTCTAGTTCTGAGGCTGGAATTACAAAGATAATCCAAAGTCACATAACACACATAGGAAGGCAAATTTGCATTGCCTTCCAGGCTTAAGGTCTAGAGGAAGCATGAATACAACATATTTCAGTTAAGCTCAACAGATACAAGTTTATAAAACAAAAACTACTTTGTTAAACTTCTGAAGCTCATGTATACTTGCATCATTTCTGGAATTAAAAATATGGTTGACATATTTGAAGTGAAAATTAAAATAGAGACAAATTTTACCTATCAAATGCACATGAACCGCTTTATATGTTTGCTTTTATTGTTTAATTTGAAGGTGGAAATTTCAATTTGAAGAGGAATAAAATGTTCCTCATTAGCGCTTTAATTTTAAGACATGCACTTCTTAAGTGCGTTTCAATCCCTTGGGTCAATATTTCTATTTCTGATAAAATGCAAATACCCTGAGAAGGCTAAGAGTTTTATTTGTTGTCCAGTTTTTACAATTTAAGCCACTATGAGGGTAAGATTCCATTGTTGAGAACAGGTTTAGGAAAAGAACCTGAGGCAGAAAAAAAAAAAGGTTCCTCAATAGATGGCTGGGTCTTCAATAACAAATATCACCTGCTTCACACTTTTTCCTACAGTCAGCATGACATGTCATCATCAGAAAAAAAACACATCTCAGCAAGATCTTATAATAATGAGGGGCTGTTTACAGGATATGCTCCTTCTTAGCACCAAATCTTATTTGCAATTGACAGGTGAAATATACCTGTCCACCTGTCTTCTCCTAAGCAATTTGAGCTATAATGTCATTTTCCCACATCAAAAAATTTCAGTCTTGCTTTCTGCAATTTCTCAAAGACTTTAAGGACAGAGCCTTCAACAACTACATTTCTACCATTGTAGCCACCCATGGTTCTATAACACTCTGCACAGCTCCATGCACATGCTAGAAATTTAGATGTGCACTCTGCAACATATTTCTAAGGAGATGCATCTCCTGACTGGGGGGCATGTCTGCCACCACTCTCTGACTTACACTGTTTTAAGTCTCTTTGCAGGCTGCTGTTGCCTTTTTAATTTGAAGAGAATAGTGAGGGCGGAGAACAATAAGAAAAAATCTCCCCCAAAGCTCAGAAGTCATAAAATCTGTCATCCTTTCTGAATCATATTATTGAAACTACCTTTCCTCTCTGTTGTCTTCCTTGTATTTTGTATTTAAACAATTTTTTGACCATGCCTCCTTTGTGAAGGCCCCACTACTGGAACTGAACAGCAAAGCTGAATATGTACAGTAATTTTAGTTACCACAGAAAGGGGGTTGACCAAGGATACCATAGCTTATATCCCAAAATTTAGCTGGACACTCTTTCTAACCACTGCATCATGGCCCTTTAGGTAATTTCTTACTAAATTTTTATATCCATTTCAGGTAAATACTCATTTCATGGGAATTTGGGGGTTGAGTTAATATGCTTGCAAACTCAACCAGTTTTAGATTATGTCCATTACTTCTGAGGTAGGTGATTTTGAATATGTCGCTGTCTTTAAGAATTGAGAGCACTATGAAAAAAACCATTGGGATACAGAGAAGAACTCTCTTCGGCCTCAATTTTCTCATCTATGAGATGATCTTTCAAGCTCTTCCAGTATTAATATTTAATCCCTCTGAAGAATTAAGCAGCTATTTGATGCACATGCTGGTCACTACTGAACAGTAATAAGATATAATGGAAAATAGGACAATAGAAGACTTAAAAGATTCACTGTTTAAGTAGTTTTTAAAGAATACGGTAAAAATATTCACATTTTAACTTCTGGGGCTATTATTTGAAGGACATAAATCTGTTTTAAAAATCCGTAGGAACAAATAATTCATATTTTTATGATGCTTTAAGTAAGTAATGAAATCCATAGAGAACTCAACTGCAACAAACTGAATAAATTAAAATGCATTATACATGATATAAAAGGTATGTACTATACATAGTAAAATAGATGTAATTAACATACAAACAAATGAACTAAACATAGTCTAATGTGTCTGACATTAATTTAACATGAAAACTAGATTGCTATTATAAAACTTTACAGAATTCAGTTAACTTTCATCCTCACATTCACTACCAGATAATTTGAAGATGCCATCATGTCTTCCCTGGTTATACATTTAAAAAAATATTTCTCAGCCCAGTCAACGGGAGTTTATGCAATGCTGCCTTGGTTGAAAAACCTCAGCTGGAATTTTGTCTGCAAAGCTTTGAGAAAAGGCCCTATAATAGAAACAAAATTAAGGCAACTAAGAGCAATGATCTTTCCCTTGGGACCAATAGTATAGTCACGACCGGACTCTCGTCCCTTCCAAATCTTGTGACGCTCTTCAATTACTTGGATTTCTAAAGCATCTGTGAAAGGGAATAAAGATCTGAAAATAAGATGGGGAAAGAGAAGTCAGGAGTACGTGATTAGTCTGTTTTTACGGAGATTGCCAACAGTAAGAAAAATCAGTAAGTGTTGGTACCCAGAATCTTTCTAGGAATTAACACATGATTTGACCAGGTGTTCATAAAAAGAAAAACAAATTATATCCTCAAGTCTTAAACTATTTATGATTTCCAAGATTGTTAACACTTGGATTACAAAACAAATATTGAATGGTATTTTTAACTACAGATATTACTTGATTGAAGCAGGAAAAAATGCCACATTAGGCCAAGCACAAAGGTGAGTTCTCATTCTTGATTTCTCTTTTCTCTTGTTTTCCCATCCCCACCATCAGCAAGTCTTGTTGGCTCAACCTCTAGAAACCCTCTAACTGTGGTGACAATAGCAATAGGGAAAAGTTGATGGTTTTAGCGGGGATAGGAAAGCCTGAAGGGAGAAAAATAAATGGGAAAATCAAGAGTTCTGTTTTATCTATGATTAGCTTTGAGATGCTTGTTAGACTTAAGAAAAGATGTCAAGGAGGTGGTTGGATACATGAATGTGGAATTCAGTGATAAAGTTAAGGCTGAAGATATAAACTCAGGAGTTATCGGTATTAAATTTATGATGCTGTGAATAGCTGCTCACAACGTGTTCATTGGTCAAGCGATGATGGTCTCATCTATTCCACTTTATCAGCATGATTCTTGTCACTTAGTAGATACTCAATTGTTTTCTTATTGCCCTGAACTATACTGGAATGCTTCATAGTTGTGATGGTTAATACTGAGTGTCAACTTGATTGGATTGAAGGATGCAAAGTATTGATCCTGGGTGTGTCTGTGAGGGTGTTGTCAAAGGAGATTAACATTTGAGCCAGTGGGCTGGGAAAGGCAGACTAAGGCGGATGCTCACCCACCTTAATCTGGGTGGGCACCATCTAATCAGCTGCCAGCACAGCTAGAATTTAAAGGAAGCAGAAAAGCATGAAAAGACTAGACTGGCCTAGCCCGGAACATCAGACTCCATCTTCCTGCCCTCAAACATCAGACTCCAAGTTCTTCAGTTTTAGGACTCGGACTGGACTGGCTCTCCTTGCTCTCAGCTTGCAGACAGCCTATTGTAGGGGCTTGTGATAGTGCAGGGTTAATATTTAATAGACTCCCCTTTACATACACATATACATATATACCCTATTAGTTCTTCCCTCTAGAGAACCCTGACTAATACAATAGTACTAAGGATAAGTGTATAAGTTCCAAGTATTTTGGCTGTTCCCTACCAAAAAAAAAAATGTGGATTTTGTTTTCAGAATTAAATTCTAGGAAGGCATATAGATAAGAGGTAAAGAAGAATCATCTCTGTTTTGGGCACCCAGAGAGAAGTTTAGATGAGTGCTTCCTTTCTTCCCCCCTTCTGTGTATTTAGAACTCAAGGGCTTCTAAAGGGAATTCAAGCATTGGAGCTGTAGAACCTACTAGATGGGTTTTAAAGGTATTTCAGACTCAAATTATATGCCACATAAAAATTGTTCTTTATAACAAAATATTCTCCATATGTGCACCTAAATCTGCTTCACAATGGGAGTTAGTATCACCAAACTTCAGTGACTTGAACTTGTGTCCTGACGTTAAGGATACACAAAGATTATATACTGTTCTTTTTCTTCTAACCACTTGGCCCTAAAAAAAATTCCTTGCCACTGTTTTTGTTTTTCCCCTATACCTTCTACTTGTTCTTATTGTTTAAAATTAAAATAAGAGCAGAAGATGTCTTAGTTTCTGATACAGAGATCAAAAGCAGTCATCTTGTTAGTTAAAATATACCTTTGGCAGTCATGATAGACACTGATATAATAACAGCAGATGAAACAAGCTAGAGAATGTTTCTTGCTGTTATATGAAAGTCCTACCTGGTATGAAAGCATTGCTTCCCAAAGTTAGGAGCAGCCCAGTTTCCTTGTGTCTTCTGCTCTGCCATTCCTCAAATATTTATACAAGAAAGCTCAAACAACCCACATTGCAGCCAGTAGGAAGGGGAAGAGCTGGAGGGGGGGCATGCTCCCTCCCTTGAAGAAGGGCCCCTGGAAATACAACTCCCTCCTGCGTATCACTGCTAGGATCTTATCCTCACATAAGAAGTGGAGCTTGGACAACACTGAGTTGTATCTACCACATGCCTATTTTGTTTTAATCTTCCTCCATCATTCAATTATTTGAAAAGCTAGCAAGGGCATATGATAAAAACATTTCAAAAAGTACTAAAGAGTCTACGTTACAAAGCAAGTCTCCCTCTAGCCACTATCCTCCAGTTCCCCAACTTCTCTACCCAGAGACCACTTCTTCTGTCTTTGCAGTCTATTCATCAAATAGACATCAAATTTTTAAACATTTTCTGTTATGAACCTGTCTTTCTGCCAGTCTCAACTAATTCCAGGCTTTTATCTCTTGAAGTTACTCTCATAGATTCCTGCTACTCTTCTTGGCCAGCATTCTTTCCGTCACCAAGTCACCCTTTCCCTCACTCTTGCAATTTTATGGCTTGTATAGTTTATGCGTAATTTAAAACAGTCCATTTAACCCATATGAATCAACTCGAGCCCACTTAATATCAGGCTCTTATCCAAAGAGATGAGGGACCAATGTATTGTTGACTACACTAGGACAGTGAAGGATGTAGCATTGATCCTTGTCATCCTGTTTCCCCAGCTCTGGTTCCAGATCCAAAGATTTTTTTTACAATACGAGGATGAGCATGTTTGTCCTCTAAAGAGTTGATAGTTCAGTTTGAAACTAGTTAGAGAAATCACTTTGGACATCAACACATTATCTAAACATGATGGATAAGAAATCTGAATAGAGCCCTGCCCAAGACCAGGTCTCACGCCTCTTTCAGTGTTCCCTTTCCCGCCCCAATCCTGTGCAATACAGTAGGCCAGAACCCACCATCCTCCAGGACGGCTGTCTCAGAAGTGGGAGGAAAGCCTTCTGTTGCCTCATTTACTCCTCAGATGAACTCAAAGAAGTAGCAGCTCAGTAATGGCTGGGGCACCAGCTTTAGCTTATTTGGGGAGACAAAGTTAATCAAATACTAGAAATCAAAACGTTTCACGGCCACTTAGTGTTAGTCTGTAACAAGTTATCTTAAAATTCCGCTTACCTAAAATACATAATGTATATCAAAATGTTATTTTACTTTTACTCATAGCTGTATTGACCACAACAAACATGATTAGTTGTGAAATTCCCCCATGCAATGTTAAGTATCCAATTTTAAGAGCTTCACCTTGCTCATGATTTGATTCTAATTTCTAATACCTACCTTTCTTAAATCTAGGATTCTCTGCCCCGTGTCTCTAGAAATATATTTGCATGTTTCCAGTATTTCAAATCACACACAATTTTTGGCACACAACAGGAAGAAATGTAATACATTGTTTTCCGAACCGTTCCTCTCATTTGAGATCAGGATTAGATCGAGAGTAGTGATCCCACAGTTAGTTCTTCAGAAAGATCACTTTACTGAGTAAAGCGAATAAAAATGATCGAAAGCTCTATTTTCAGCTGAGTGAGACTTCCAAACAGTATCCCAATCATAGCACTACCCCATCACTATTATACCCAGTCTCTTTGATACTTCTGTGATTAAATCTGGAATGACTGGCCAAAGGGCCTGTAGTGTGTCCTGCAGAAATATCACTTCCATTCCTTTCTACTTTTATGTTCATTCGGCTACTCCGTAATGAGAGCCACTCCTTGAACGTATGACTTACTGGTAAATGTAAATCTGCCTTCTGCTAGATAGCTTCTACTATATTGGTACAGCATCTACAACCCAACCCATCCCCATCAATCTCTTGATACCTAAACCATCTTGTATTTACTGCTTGGTGCTGAAATCTCAAGATCATCTCCCCACTGATAAACAATTCAATTACAATATCTTAAACCGGTTTTTTAGGTGTTTCCTTCTATGCATAATAGGAACGTCCTTTCCTGAGGTATTTTTATTTCTCTACCCAAAACCAACCTATTATTTATCTGTATGATTTATCAAGACATTAGTCTACAGTTTCCTTTTCCATTTAAAACTCTTGAGTTTATCTAATTCGCTGACATTTCTCAGGTCATGAATCAAAGACAACTTCATGGGCAGAAGAGCATGAGGGGAAGCCCAGTCATGGAACAAACGCCGGAGAAATAAAACCATGAGGAAACTTTGAGAGGAGAAGGATATCATGGACAAAGAGGGATTTGCAGGAAGTATGATGAATCACCAAATGCTAACGCATAGTCTTCACTTTAACTTTAGGAAGGCACATGGACGACATCATTCAAGAAAGATCCTGCATCATAGCTCTACGAAACATCAAAGTTGATCATTTCACCAATACCTTGTGAATTTCCAGTGAATTAATTTTTCTAGGCAACCCAAATATAATTTTTATTTTCTCAGGTGTTTGCCAATTTCTACATTTTACTTAACAATTAACATTGTACTTAAACAATTACCAAGTATTGCATCTCTGACCATGACTCGGTATCCAGTAAGATACCATCTTTAGAAAGCAGAACCAAACTTGCTCCCTGCAAGAAAGGGAATCAATCCACTCAATATTCAACATAATCCTGTTTACAACTCTGCTTAAAATATTTCGTAAAAATCCAACAGCTCCTCCCCAAAATAGGAATGTTTTGAAAATAAAATACATCATTGGCTTGTTTTTGCAATTAAATGAGATAACGAAGATAAAGAGATACTACAATATAGGGTATATTTTGTGCCCACAATCAATGTTAATGATCAACATTAGCTATATGTATCTAATCTTGTATACATTAAATTTAAAATGAACATCACAGAACATATTCTAAATTAGATGAGAAACATAACATGAAAATGACTGCATGTGAAAGCTATAGATAAAATATCACCATTGCGAAAGCCAGAAAGAGACCAGTTTTTACCATCTTCCATACTGCCTAACTCTTAGGATACAACGGCATCAAAATTGGGAAACAGACTTGCTCATTGGGGAGTTCATGACAAATTCCGTTTATAAAATAAAATCAAAGGAATTCTAGAGACACTTTCCCTGGGATATATTTCATTTTTAAAAAAAGAAGAAATGGTTTTAGCTCTTACCCCTAGCAGCTTGGCAATGAGCTAGTACGTTATTAAGATATCTGTCAAAAACAGCTCAGTTAGCAGGAACGGAGCTATGGAATGTGTCCTTAGGGAACTTTCAAACCAATGCCATTAATGTGATATTACAAAACGGGAAACAGACAACACAAAAATAAAGGGTGAAGGCAAAACAACCTCATTATTAGCTGTAGGGTGAGACCTGAAAATTTCAGGCCATGTGATTCTTCAAAGGATGACTCATGATACCTGAAACGTGTAAATGATCATTGAGATAGGAATGTGGCCAGAAGAAAAAATAAATAAAAATGCAGAAAGACAAAGGAAGTCTGCTGCTCGGGCATAAAAATAAAAAAAAAAATAAAAAAATAAAAGAAACACTCCGTTTTTGCTTCCAAGGGCAAGCAATGGGTATTTGAGAATGAACTCTTTCATCTTAACCATGTCCCAGTTCTCAGCAGGGCCCAAAGAGCTTCAGTCTAACAATGCTGTTTCTAGCCTGATGTGTTCTCACCTTAAGACAGGCTATTCATGGCAAAAAAGAGGCAGGGCTGTTTAAGAGAGGACAGGCATCCCACAAACATATCAGGAAAAGGATCATGACATTTCAGAAGACCAAAGCACTCCAGTCCCTAAGAGCTGTTTAATTTGTTCTCCATCTATCTAATGGCATACATTTGGCCTCCTCTCCCTTGGACCACTGCTCCCAGCATCAGAGCCCAGGCATCTGAGCAGAGACTTTGGCCCGGTGCTTCCTCATATTTTCAGGTCCTCTTTCACTTCCATTCTTTGGCTTCAAAATGAGTACAAATTGACAAAATGGAATCATTTCTGCTTGGCAAAGAGCTTGGCAACCAGATAACACCGGCAAAAAGCACCCGCATTTGCTCTCCCCAACATCCATCGGCATGTAAAGTTCCAAGATGGAAATTTGTTTCTCCTGCAGTTTTATGACACTTCTACTGCCTGATTATCCCACTTTATGGCAATTTGCATCCTTATGGGCCTGCGGCAAATGAAACAAATTGCCACAAAATGTTGGGAAAATCCTAAATCATGGCTCTGTCTGGCCTGCTGAATGATGACACTGGGGTTGAATTCAGATGGTTCGGTTCATTTTGCTACAAACAGTCATGCCGGCTTTAATGGGTGTCACTGGCTCGCACATCAGGCTGCGTGGTGACTACTAAACGAGGCAAACTAATAGAATTTTTTTTCCAATGCACTAAGCAAGTCTTCAGTAAAGAAAAACACATTGATTCCGAAGTTGTTTACTACCAACTAAATAGAACTCCTATAGCTTTTCCCATGCAGCCCACATTAGAGCTAAATTAACAGCCCTCATATGTATCCATTCTACTAGTAGCAGACAAAAGTGCTTACACCATTAGGAATGTAAGTTGCCTCAGTTTAAATCATGATAGAGAAGATTGTCTTTCTCATTTAACTGCCTAGCTATCAAAAGTTGTAATATCAAGCATAGACAAGCCTTTCAAGAAAAAAATAGATGCACTGAAAGGTCATAAATAATTGCTACATTTTAATTTAATGGTGATGTGTAAGCTTTAAAATAAAGGAACAGGAGCTGATGGCTAGACATGCAAAAATGAGAGAGATTCAGGAAGGATGACAACTTTGATAAGTATTATGATCCATGTTGATCACAATCTTGGCTCTGCTTTTGTCAACTTCTCATAGGAGGTAAATTTATGAGAGGAGAATCTTCATAGTAAGAAACTTTCTTGGCTCACAATATGGAAGATTCACTTGGACAATGAGGCTGAAATAAAAGCAATGAATTTTATTTCTCATAACCTCCCGTATGTCACATCCTACTAATCTCTTAGTCATCCTCAATATCCCGACCCAAGAACCTTGCAGGGAATGCTCAGTTTTTCCCACCCACAGAGATAACTCTTTCAGAACCACCCTTCCTTCATCTATCTCCATCATGGATGTGTCTAGTGTCATGTAAAACAAATAGCCGAGAATACCTAGATGTGAAGAGAACCTGAAGGTGATATAGAGCCCTGGGTATGGGATTCAAATCATGAGGAACAGGCTACATCGAGAATTTGCTTTCCAGACAATTGTATATGTTCTAGAAAGCAGAGAGCTTTTATGGAGACTGGTTTCACATTTCTTAAGACCCACACGCTTTTCATGTAACATGTGACTAAAAAGAGAGTCATTAAATTAACAATTATCATTTACATGGATTTAGTACATGCCAAGGAGTGTACTCAGAGGTTTAAATGATTAGTTGATTTAATTAGTCCACCTCTCCTTTAACCACCTATAGATAAGTAACATAATTCTTAGGCTAAGTGACTTTCTCAAGGATGCATGGATAGTAAGTGGAAGGTCTAGAATCTAAACCAACATCTAATCTCACCATTAATGACATGCTCTTCACCACTGCACCACACAGCTGCATTGTAAAAATCAACTTTTCTGCTAAATTAACATTATTATTAGCTCAACAATAAAGTCCACAAGAATAAAAGATCCTTGCATAATTTTAACAAGAATCACACATTTGGCTTCTCCTGGATGATTTTTATGACTCATTGGTCTAGCCAATTTTTCTTCTAACTCATTTATCCTTTTCTATTTTACTGTCATTTTTTAGACAAAGTATAAAATTCTCTCAATACAGAAAAATGAAACATTTTTGACTCTGGCCTTTACTTTCCTTCTTGAACTTGCTCATTTTAGGTACAGAAACTACACCTGGTGAGCCAAGCCTGTAACACTAAGCGACTTAAAGTTCTTGAGTATTTGCTATTTATGGCAGTTTGAATTCTTGTTATATGTGACAAATAAAGGTGAATATTTCAAGACTCTACATATTGATTCTGATTTCCCTGAGGTTTCACATACGTCCCTGTTTGGTTTCTGAAGTGGGAAGCATAAAAGAACTTCTAGAAATCTACACTGCCTTGAACCACAGGTCCTGGTTTGCAGTTTCTAAAGCACTTGTTAAGTTTGTGAATCTATATTATATTTAGATTTTGAAGCATCACTTTGTCACATACTACATATTCAATCTCTTATATGAGAGGAGCATAATTGAGCTAACATTATGTAGTGCCAACCAAATTTGTGTTTGACTTTAAACCAAGGGGTTGGTAGTTTTGGAACCCACCTGCATTGTTCAGTGGTAGTTTCCATCCATCAATACAGACACACTGGCAATTCCTCAGGAAATGCACCTGGTGCTTGTGTGCCATCAATATGACCCATGGGAACCAGACAAGCCACAAGTTTCCAATCTTTCTCTCCACTCTCCAAATGGGTAGCACAAATGCAAATTTATTGATCTTTTTTATGAGAAACAACCCAAATTATTTCGTGGTTCAAATATCTCTATTTAAAATATGCATTTTTAAAGATGCAAACTCATTAAACATTTTCTGTTTGAAACAACATTCATCGATTAACCTGCAGAAATAATAGCCACATCATTCTATCAATAATACTTTAAAACTTGCTTTCATTTTGAGGACTTGACCTATTGCTTATTATACATTGTAGGCAATCTCTAACAGATTTTATCTGTCAGAATCCTGGTTGAAATTTTCAAAGAATCCAGTCCATTAACAAGTTGTCTTAGAACTCTCGTGAGTTGAGAGGAAGTGTATTATGGAGTTAAGAATGCAGATTTGAATCTCTTTGGCTTAAAATTGTAATTCTGAATTGTGTGACTTTGGGCAAGTTACTTAAATACTTTTCAGATAAACTTCATATGTAAAATGGGAACATTAATAGCACCTACCTTATAAGATTACTGTGGAGATTAAACAGTATATAGGTGGTAGACACATCTAACTGTCTAATAAAACTTGTGTTCCCCCTTAGTATGATATTGTAAGTGGGAAGCAACTTCCTAGGCAGGAATCAGATCTACCAGTCACTCCTTGCATCCAGAGGTAATATGTCACCATCTTTCCCCAATGAAATGCGAGGAGAAGTGATATATTTCTCTTCCAGGCCAGGACTTTTAAGTACCAATGTGTCTTGTCCCTAGCTTCTACCAGCTGAAGGCAAAGGATAACAATGTCCTGTGGGAAGATGTCCTCATGTGATAGAAACAGCCTGGGTCACCGAGTCACTATGAGAAGGAAAGTCACTCATCAACCAGGAGCACCCATGAGCTAAGAAAAACTTGTAGTGTGAGAAGCCACTAAAATTTTGAGCTTTATTTGTTATAGCAGACAACATTATCCTAATTCAACCTGCAAAGAGTTTAGCATAGAGCCTGGCATGTAATAGTTTTCAGAATGTTTGCGTGCCTTTGACTACAACCTAAACACTGGGATCAGATTCAGGATGTTAATTTTTTTTTTTTTTTTCCAGACAGAGTCTCACTGTTATTTAGGCTGGAGTGCCCTGACACAATCTTGGCCTACTGCAACCTCTGCCACCTGGGTTCAAGCAATTCTGCCTCAGCCTCCCTAGTAGCTGGGATTACAGGCATGCGCCACCACACCCTGCTAATTTTTGTATTTTTAGTAAAGATGGAGTTTCACCATGTTGGCCAGGCTGGTCTCAAACTCCTGACCTCAAGTGATCCACCCGCCTCAGCCTCCCAAAGTGCCAGGATTACAGGTGTGAGCCTCTGCACCCTGCCTCAGGATGCTAAATTTTCAAAATGACTCCCACCTTGATTCACATTATAGTTCAACCATGTCCACTAAATATTTGCTGAGAAGCTACTATAGTCTAGGCACAATTTTCTGGGTATATAGTGGTAACTAGATACATTCCAATCTTCATCGGAGCTTCCATTCTAGTCTGGCAACACACAATATAAATATGTAAATACTGGATAAATAAGTAAAGTGATTCTGGATAGATCGTGATAGAGAATGGCTTGGGGTAAGAGAGGCCATTTTAGAAAGAATTTTTAGAGAAGCGTTTCTGAAGATGAAAAACAATGTTAATAGCTAACATCATGCAGTGTATTCATACTATATCAACTTAACTAAGCTAGAATCTACATTTCCTAGAATTCCTTTCCTTGCATAGTTCCAGGTTAATATGAGACAAAAGAGATGTTACACAGATTTGGAAAGCGGAAGTAAGGCGGCGATATTCTCTTGTGCTCAGAAGCACAGCGCGGTACACCAGGCACTGTTGCAGCTCACACAATTTGCTGCTTATCTGCTGCCTCACTTTGTTGACAGGAGCATTGACTAACCATGTTGCTCTGTAACCTACTGCAGGATCTCGTTCTTCAATTTCTCCTACTCCTAGGCCATGTGTGTTTGGCTCTGAAAGGAGGAGATTGACGTCACTGCAGTGGGAAGCTTGGAGGAAGTGAGCCACCAACCCAAGTTTCAGTTCTCCCTTGTGTGTTCTCCTTTGTCCTTGCTCTCTCCCACTTTACATCCACCTTTCCTTCCTAATACTTTTCCCAAATGACTTTAGGTCCAACACTAGATACAGAAGCAGCAGCTTCCAGAAATTGTCTGGAATCCCCTTTGATAAGCCCTATGTTCGTATCATTTCTAAAGTTCTCTTTATTTGATCAAACCCTGAGTGTTACACATAGGTTGCATCCTCTCTATGAAAAATGCATACTTCTAAGGGCTTTATAAGATGATCTCCTTTAATCGTCATAGCAACTATGGAGCATGTACTAGTAGGATCCCCTTTACAGATGAAGAAACTAGGCTCACAAAGACCAAAGCACCTGACCTATATCACATGCCTAGTGAGTGGTAAACCTGAGACTCAAACCATGGGGACGTGATAAGAGAGTCTAACAGTTAGATGCTATGTTGCCACCCCTAGTTATGCTCTGTAAAGCTGTTGTGTAAAGTTTTGGAGTTCACCACGGGTTCTTTTCACCTGAGATTTAGCTCAGAAATCTCTGGACTCATCGCTGAGAAAATGCAACTGATGAGGGAACAGAATTTGAGAGATGGAAAGGAATTTAAAAATCATTTAGCCCATTTATATATAAAAGAAAATAAATCTCAGAGAAGAGATTGTTCAAATTAAGCAAAGTCCCTTGATTAGGGGCTCTGCCTAAACTCTGTGGCTTTCTGCCATGCCACACTTCAGACAGGGGCAAGCTTAGGTCCACCTGCTTGAGATGGTGATGTAGAGGTCTGAGACATACCACAGAGCATTCTGTGAGCCAGAATTAGCACTTAAGATTTTTTATGTGTGTGTGATTATCTCTCTGGTGTCCTTTGGCCCAGGGTAAAATAAATATTTCTTTATTCTTGTATTGTAAGGACCCTTTCTGCTATTAATCCAAGTCTTTCTTAACACTTCAAATGAAGTACTGTTAGGAAAATACCTTCCAATACTTCTGCTAATAGTTTCCAGCAAACTTAAACCTAGAGCAGCATTTGAGTGAATTTATCTGTAGTGGGCTTTTTCAAGAATCAATAAGTCAATCTGATTCATTCTCAGTTTCTAGAGGAAAGTATTTATTTTCTAAGGATGAGACTGAACAGAAATGGGAATCATTTGTATGGAGTGAAGCATAGCTTGCCCACTACGATTACCTCATTTTCTCTTATTACTCCTAAAGGATTAAGCCATGGGAAATTTGGAATTTAAAGCTACAGATCTCTTCATGGGATCTCTCTAAAATATTATAGAAGCACTAAATATTCCCGTGGAGTTCTAAAAAACTCACACCAGTTTGAGGTTAAATTTTTGTCTGAAAAAATACTTTGAAAGACTAGCTGGTTGAAAACTAGACAATGCTAGCATATAAATACGTAAAAATGTATCCAGAAAAAAAAATCAATTCTCTTATTTCTTCCAGTGAACATAAATAACAAAAATACAACTCTTACCATTTGAAGGGAAATGGAGAAGGCTAATAACTGATTCTTGTACTCAAATCTATGATTTTTCAATAATGAACGTTGTACAATAATAAAAAGGTTTTACAAGAGTAAGCATTCTCCCGTGGAATTTAGATTAAGAACAAACCCCAAAAGATCAGGGGTCTCTGTGAGATCATGTTCATTTATTTTTACCTTATAGAGATCTCAATGTGTTGCAATGGATTTGTGTCTGTCAGCTTGGAAGAAATGGCTGTTAAAACTTCAGAACATCCCACTGGGAATTTTTTAACATACCTGGGAATTAACCAAGATTGAATTAATAGAACTGAAATGGCATTTAATTTTGATTTTTTTTCAACAGGTGGTTATAAAAGAGTATATTCTTATATCAAAGAACACAGACCTTAAACAGCAGTAAAAAAGAAAAAAAAAAGGACAAATGGCATCACATAAATGATAAAGAGTTCAATTCAACAAGAAGACTTAACTACCCTAAATATACATGCACCCAACATTGGAGCACCCAGCTTTATAAAACAAGTACTTCCAGACCTACAAAAATATTTAGCCAGACAATTATAATGGAGGACCTCAACACCCCACTGACAGTGTTAGATCATCAAGGCAGAAAACTAATAGAGAAGTTCTGAACTTAAATTTGACACTCAACCAATTGGACCATATAGACATCTACCGAATACTCCACCTATCAACCACAGAATATACCTTCTCATCTGCACAAGGAACATACTGTAAGATTGATCACATGCTTGGTCATAAAGCAAGTCTCTGTAAATTCAAAAATCAAAATCTCACCAAACATACCCTTGCACCAGGGTAGAATAAAAATAGAACTCCATACAAAGAAGATCTCTCAAAAGCACACAATTACAGGGAAATTAAATAACTTGCTCCTGAATGACTTTTAAATAAACAATGAAATTACAGCAGAAATTTAAAAAATCATTGAAATAAATGAAGACAGATATACAACATACAACAACAACAGATATACAAAAATCTCTGGGACGCAGCAAAAGCAGTGTTAAGAGGAAAGTTTACAGTGCTAAACACCTACATCAAAAAGTTAGAAAGATCTCAAATTAATGATCTAACCTCATGCCTACAGGAACACAGAAACAAACTAATCCCAAAGGTAGCAGAAAAAAAAAAATAACTAAAGTCAGAGCAGAATTGAATAAAATTGAGACCCAAAAACTTATACAAATGATCACCAAAACCAAAAGTTGTTCTTTCAATGAATAAACAAGATTGATAGACTGTTGCTAGATTAACAAAGAAAAAGAGCCCGGTACGGTTGCTCATGCCTGTAATCCCAGCACTTTGGGAGGACGAGGGGGGGCAGATCATCTGAAGTCAGGAGTTCGACACCAACCTGGCCAACATGGTGAAACCATGTCTCTACTGAAAACACAAAAAGTAGCTGGGCATGGTGGTGCACACCTGTAATCCCAGTTACTCGGGAAGCTGGGGCAGGAGAATTGCTTGAATACAGGAGGTAGAGGTTGCAGTGAGTCAAGATCACGACACTGCACTCCAGCCTGGGCAACAAAGCGAGACTCCATCTCAAAAAAAGAATAGCCAAAGAAAAAGATAGAAGATATCTTATTTGGATAAGCGCAATTAGAATGACAAAGCTGACATTACAACAAGCCCTCAGAAATACAAAAGACCCACAGAAACTAGTATAAGCACCCCTACGCACACGAACTGGAAAATCTAGAGAAAATGGATAAATTCCTGGAAACACATAATCTCCCAGGATTGAATCAGGAATACATTGAAACTCTGAACTGGCCAATATTGAATTCTGAAATTGAATCAGTAATAAAAAACCTACCAACCAAAAAAACCCCTGAACCAGATGGATTCACAGCCAAATTCTACCAGATACACAAAGAAGAGCCAGTACCAATTCTACTGAAACTATTCCAAAATATTGACAGAGAGAGAGAGAGAGCCTCCTCCCTAACTCATTCTATGAAGCCAGCATCACCCTGATACCAAAATCTGGCAAAGACACAACAAAAAAAGAAAAATTCAGGTCAATATCCCTGATAAACATAGATACAAAAATTCTCAACAAAATACTAGCATACAGAATCCAGCAGTACATCAAAAAGTTAATTCACTGGTGTTGCTTTTGCCCCTGAAATATAGTAATCATGCTTGTGGGGCTTGTTTTCCTTCTGATGCTTGAGAATGTAGGTGTTGACCTCTTCAGCTTCTGAATATTTTCTCACTAAGATAAATCAGATTTACTTAAAAAAAAATAGTTAATCCACAATGACAAAGTAGACTCCATCACTGGGATCCAAGATTGGTTCAACATACACAAATCAATAAATGTGATTCACCACATAAACAGAATTAAAGCAAAAAACCATAGGACCATCTTAATAGATGCAGAAAACGCTTTCAATAAAATCCAGCATTGCTTCATAATAAAAACTCTCAACCAACTAGGCATTAAAAGAAAATACCTCAAAATAATAAGAACCATCTATGGCAAACCCATAGCCAATATCATAACAAATGGGCAAAAGCTGAAAGCATTCCCCTTAAGAATAGGAACAAGACAAGGACAGCCAGAAGTCTTAGCTAGAACAATCAGGCAAGAGAAAGAAATGAAAGGCATCCAAACAGGAAAAAATATAAGCCAAATTATCTCTGTTCACTGACAACAAAATTCTATACCTAGAAAACTCTCAAGACTCCATAAACAGGCTCCTAGAACTAATAAACAAGTTCAGTAAAGTTTCAGCATACAAAACTCAACGTACAAGAGTCAGTAGCATTTCTACACACCAATAATATTCAAGCTAAGAGCCAAATCAAGAACATTTCCATTTACAATAGCCACCCTCCAAACAAACCTTGGACTACATCTAACAAAAGAGGGGAAAGATCTTTACAAGGAGAACTACAACACTGTGCTGAAAGAAATCACAGGTGACACAAACAAATGGAAAAACATTCCATGCTCATGGACTGGAAGAATTGATATCGGTAAAATGACCATACTCCCTAGAGCATTCTACTTACTCAACACCATTCTTATCAAACTACCAGGGATATTTTTCACAGAATTAGAAGAAAACTATTCTAAATTTCATATAGAACCAAAGAAAGAGTTCAAATAGCCAAAGCAACCCTAAGCAAAAAGTACAGAGCCAGAGGCATCAGACTATTCAACCTCAAACTAATCAGAAAAATGCAAATCAAACCTGCAATGAGATACCACCTCACACCAGTCAGAATGGCTTTTATGAAAAAGCCAAAAGATAACAGATGTTGGCAAGGCTGTGGAGAAAAGGGAATGCTTATGCATTGTTGGTGGGAATGTAAATTAGTTCAACCATTGTGGAAAGCAATTTGGAGATGTCACAAAAACTTAAAACAGAATTACCATTCAATCCAGCAATCCATTACTGGGTATGTACCTAAATATACACAGTGTATAAATACCCAAATGAAAAGAAATCATTCTACCAAGAAGATATCTGCACTCATATGTTCATCATAGCACTATTCACAACATCAAAGACATGGAATCAACCTAGGTGCCCACCAGTGGTAGGTTGGATAAAGAAAATGTGGTACATATACACCATGAAATAATACACAGCAGCGAATGATTGCAGGAACAGAAAACCCAATACTGAATGTTCTCGCTTATGAGTGGGGTTGGACATTGGGTACTCATGGACATAAAGATGGCAATAATAGACACTTGGGACTACTAGATGAGGGAGGGAGGTGGGGGACAAGGGGTGAAAAGCTGCCTATTGGATACTGTGCTTACTACCTGGGTGATGGGATCATCTGTACCCCAAATCTTTGCATCATACAATATACCCACGTAACAAACCTGCACATGTACCTCCTGAATCTAAAATAAAAGTTGAAATTGTAACTTTTTTCAAATGTGAGACTTAAGGCTCCTAGGAGTCAACTGTAAAACCCATCTGACTGTCTTTAGGACTAGACCATCTTAAAATTAAAATATGCCTCTGCCACTTGGGAAAAACATGAACAACAGGATCTATGAGATCTATGAGGCCCAAAGCCTTAGTCTGGCCCTGGTCTTCATAGATACTGGATGTATGCATGAACAGATTGTAGGACACGTAGGGAGAGAAGCCCTTTTCAGAGATTCTGCCAGGTGTAGCTGCTTAGGGGAAGAACGAAATATATAGCATCCCATGGTTCCTGAAATGGAGGAGGGGTTTGGAGAAGAAGAAATGTCCTGGGAAGGGGCCAAGCACAAAAGACCCCCGCAGTAGGACTTTGTCTCTTTTATCATATAACACAGGACAACTATGCCAGCAATGTGAACAATTACGAATCAGCCAGAAAGATAGCAGAATACAGAATGCAGCACCTACTGCCAGGCCATGATCTTTCCCTGGGGTGCAGCACCTACTCTAGACCAATTTTACCATTGACTTTAGCTACTAGGTGATGAGAGAAAACTAAAATTACAGAAACTCGATAATTTTTAAAAATATCTTTATAAAGTATTTCAAACGATACATAAATAATATTGAAAGCATAACAGAAACACATGTATGTGCTCACCAACCAGAGTTAACATATATTAACATTTTGCCATATTTACAGCGGCTTTTTCTTTTCTTTACAGACACAGTTAAAGCCCAATCATAGCCCCCATCTTACTGCCCCACCTTCACCTTCCTGTCCTTCTACCTCACCAACTTTACTGCAGTCTCGAAGTTGATATGTATCAATCCCAGGGATGATGGTCAATTTGAAGTAAATATGTAGAACTTCATTAAAATATATACAGTATATTTTTGCAGGATCCAAAATCAACACGTAAAAAATCAGTGGTGTTTCTATACAATAAGATGAACTACCCAAAAAAAGTAAACACATTAGAAAAAATGTAAAATACTTAGGAATAAATTAACCAAGAAGGTGAAAGAACTGTACATTGAAAATTATATATCATTGATAAAAGCAATACAAGACAAAAATAAATGAAAATGTATTAATATTGTTGAAATACCCATACCACTCAATCTACAGATTCAGTGCAATACCTATCAAAATTCCAATGATATTTTTCACAAAAATAGAGAAAACGATTATAAAAGTTGTATAGAACCACAAAAGTTTCCAAATAGCCAAAACAATCTTGAGTAAAAAGAACAAAGCTGCAGAGAATTTTACTACCCAATTTCAAACTACATACAAAGCTATAGTAACCAAAACAGGATAGTATGGCAAAGACAACAGACATATAGACCAATGGAACAAAACAGAGAGCTCAGAGATAAATGTATGCATTTAGAGCTAGTTAATTTTTAAACTGATAAAACACTTCAGTACAACTGATTTTCAACAAAGATGCCAAGAATACACAATGAGAAAAGGACAGCTTTTTCAATAAATGGTGCTGAGAAAATTGGATATCCACATCCAAAAGACTAACATTGGACCCTTATCTCATACTAGAAACAAAAATCAACTCAAAGTGGATTAAAAACTTACACATAAGACCTGAAACTGTAAAACTAATAGAAGTAAACTCAGGGAAAAGCTACATAACATTGGTCTGGCTAATTTTAAAAAATTTGACCCCCAAAGCTCAGGCCATGAAGCAAAGATAGACAAATGGCTTACATCAAACTAAAAAGCTTCTGAACAGTAAAGGAAGCAATGAACAGGGAGGGTAAAGAGATAACCTATAAGATGGGAGAAAATATTTGCAAACCATATGTCTGATAAGCTGTTAAGATCCAAATATATAAGGAACTCAAGCAACTCAAGAGCAGGAAAAAAACCCAATTAAAAAAATCAGCAAAGGAGTAGAACAGATAGATAGAATTGTTCTAGAAGGAAGCCTCTTAAAGAATGATGTTTCTGTACTGGCTGAAATGACCAATTCTAACAACCATGGGGAACTTGGGTTGCTCTCTACAAAATGGGGAAATGGAGTCTACGCCTGTAATCTAGAAGCTCCTCTAAGAAGCCTCTTAATACATCTATCCCCAGTAGAATAGCAACTTTAAAGAGTTTTAGTTTAAAGTCAGTACTATTGAGGATTAAGATACTTTTGAAATATTCAGTTAACTCAACAAGTTAAAAAAAATCTAACCAGTGTCTCCCTCCATTCTACCTATAGTCTTCTCAAACTCATTTAAAAGTATACAGAATAGAGAATATACATAATATATATATAACTGATATCTCTGACCTCTCTTCATTTCATTGTGCTAAAGCTAAGATATTCTCTTTATATATGTCTTCTAATATATAAAGTCTATCTTCAGCTGTGTCTAAATGGATATTTAACTTCTCTATTGAATTTTAACTTTAAATTTCCCATTTTTTTTCATTTCTGGAAGTTCAATATTATTTCCTTTTTTAAAACCTGCCCTGATATTATTTCACTTGTTTTTTTGTTATATTTCTTGGTCCTTTTCTTTGTTACTCATTTAAAAGATACTAATTTTATAGCTTTTGATTATTGCTTTATCTCAGAATTTGGCATGCTAAACTTTTTTCTGCTAACTCTAACTCGTAAGATTGTTCTTAATATTTTTAGGGTAAGTTTATTTTAACTGGGAATATTTTTTCAAGTGGCCTGGATTATGGAAAATTCTCTCTAAGCATGTTTGCATCTATTTCTTGCTGGTATTGTAGGGATATCACCAGCCTGGGGACTACTAATTTATCAGTTTGATAATATGGAAAAGCATAGGTTTAACCCAAGTATGGCACACATTTTTGGCCTAATACGCCTCTCCTACACCATTAAATATAATGCACTTTACTTTTGGATGTGAACTAGTCACACCGTAAAGCTCCAATTTTCACTTAATTGTTTCAGTGACACTCTTTTGCCAATTGCCAGAGCAAAGTCCACTCGAACTCTAGTGTATGAGAAGATATATAAACAAATAAACAATATAAAGTAGTTGATATTACTACAGAAGTATTCATATTCAAATAGCTATTTTACCATGATCAAAGTGGGAGTTAGTTGTAGTATATTAGGAAGGGAGAAGAGCAAATCCAAAGGCACAGAAGAATGCAAGCCTGGCATTTTCAGAAACAGGGAAGAGTGCTAGGAAGTTGGAAGACAAAAGATGTGATGGATATGGGGAGACTTACAGATGAGGATGGACTAGTCGACTACAGTGATCTTATGAAAGCCTCTTATCCATAAAAGAGTTGTTGAAGTTGTGATTAGTTTATATATCTTGTTTTCATGGAACTATGAATAATTACACATAAATGCTATTTTTGATAAACTAAATCATTTTAAACCTGGATTACATATATTATTAATAGGCTTTTGTAGTAAAAGTTGGCGATTTCTGGATTAATACTAGCTCTTCTTTAGGTTCTTGAGGAGGAGGAGAAGCAGCTAAGCAGGATATTTCTGTTGGTCACTGCCCAAGGAAGGGGTTAAAGAGGAGGATGGGGGCTAAACCCAGCCTTGTCAGTATGAAGACAGAGCATAAAACAGGAGGGAATAAAACTTTTTTTTTTTTTTTTTTTTGGAGACTGAGTCTCTCTCTGTCGCCAGGCTGGAGTGCAGTGGCGCGAGGGAATAAAACACTTTCTAAGATATATTGCCAGCTATGCTTTTCAGAGTATGAGAGAATTGAGAAATTCCTGTGCTTTCAAAGAATGGACAATAAACATATACACATACTTGAGTTGTAAATTATATAAATCTGATACCTTTTTCCTAAGGAATATCCTGATTTTATACACAATGAGCAGAATAAAAATAGAATGAACACTATTCTGTGACAATGTCAACCCATGGTTTCCTAATCTGGCTTTACTCTCAAAATTATCTAGGGAGCATTTTAAAAAATGTAAATGCCTAGAACCTACCATAGAAACTAGAGTTCCTTATCCTTTTATGTTCTGCATGTGATTCTTGTGCAACTAGTCCAGCCTGAGTCAGCAGACCAGGAAAAATACAGATATGATGCTCTGTGATTATACTCTAACTTTTGCACTCTAAGTTTTTTTATTAGTTATCTTTAACTGTAAATGATGTCCGTTTTTAAAAATATTTTAGAAATAGCTATTCACTTATTCTTCCAGAGATTAAAAATGATTACATTAAATTTTTTCAAAAATTTTGCCTCATTTTTCCTCATTGTAAATATTTTATGTGATAATATAGAATTCTAAGCCAGTAAAGATTACTAATCAATGGTTTGTGACATTAGGTAGCCATCTGGAAAAAAAGTAAATTAAATTTATTCCTCATACCTTACTCCAAAATAGATTTCAGAATTATCAACACTGTAAACCTTAAAAATTAAATAAAACATACTAAATATCTTTAAATCTCTGAATTGGAAGAAAGATTTTTAAGTATAATAGAAAACCTAGAAGCCATAAAAGATAATAACTGATAAATTTGAAAACAAAACTGAATATCCTACTTGGTACAAAAAAAAAGTCATTTTTAAAATCTTAAAAGATAAATCACAAATTGGAAAAAGATATTTGCAACTCATCACAGAAAAGGGGTATCTATATTTAAAACTAGCTATTTAGACAGATACATAGATATAGAGACAGATATAGAAATCGGCTTAATATAAAGAGTTCTTAACATCAATAAGATAGACCAAAAAAAAAATCAAGCAAAAAAATGGCCAAAATGTAACAATAGTTATCACAGAAAAAGAAACAAAAGTCTTTTAAAAGTATGACAAGATGCTAAACATCATTATATATAAATACATATAATCATGTGAATGCAAATAAACAGATATAAACTTTAACATCTCAGAATTGAAAGATCAGAGTTTGATAACACATAGTATTTATAAGAGTGTAGGGAATCTGAATCCTTCACACACTCTTTGTGAGAGTATAAAATAGTACAATCTCCATGGTGGAAAATTTAGCAGTATCTACCAGAACTTTTTTGCCTTTTTTTTTTTTTTTTTTTTTTTTTGAGACAGAGTTTTGCTCGTTTCCCAGGCTACAGTGCAATGGCAATCTCGACTCACCGCAACCTCCACCTCCTGGGTTCAAGTGATTCTCCTGCCTCAGGCTCCCAAGTTGCTGGGATTACAGGAATGCACCACCACTTCCAGCTAATTTTGTATTTTTAGTAGAGACAGACAGGGTTTCTCCATGTTGGTCAGCCTGGTCTCGAACTCCCGACCTCAGGTGATCTGCCCACCTCAGCCTCCCAAAATGCTGGGATTACAGGCATAAGCCACTGCGCCTGGCCAGAACTTTTAAAATATAGATGGAGACTCAGATTTCACATCCAAGAAATTATGCTACAGCTATAGTCACAAATGTGCAAGATTACATATGTACTGGAATATCCACTACATCGTTATTAACAAAAATTAGAAGAGGGAATATTCAAGAGGGAATTTAATACAATGCTGCCTTTAAAAAGAACAAGGCAGCCTTGAGATAGAGAAAAATGTATCAATTATGTTTTTAAAAATTATACTATATATAGTAGTTTTTATTGTCATCTTTCGTATATTTTGAATTTTGTAGTATGTGGATATATGACTTACTCTAAAACTTTCAGATGCAAAGTTATGGCATTTCTATCAAACATATGCAGTAGGATGGGAAATGAAAAGCAATACTGTAAAAATTATAATGATGTTATAGTGATCAGATTATGAAGTTTTACTTTGAAGATTTTGAAGATTTTTAATACTTTATGTACTTACAATAAGAAAATAAAGTGAGAAATTATAAACTTTAAAAAATATATGTTCCTGCTCATTATAGACAGGTTGTAAAATAATGAATAGTAGAGAAAAAGAAAAAAAATGCATGTATGACAATTTTCCCTCCTATAATATATAATCATTATTAGCATGGTTTGATGTTTTTCTATTTCTATATGTGCTTGCCTGCTTGTGTATTATGTGTATGGTATGTTAAAACCAATATACATAGACATGTGGTATGTTAAAACCAATATACATAGACATGTACATATATATTGTTGAAGGCAATGTGGCAGTATGTTCTTTATACTGGTTTTTAAACTTAGTTTGAAGGATTTAAATGACAGAACTATAAATTAAAATATAATACAAAAATTAAAATAAAGGCTCTGAACAATATTTGTGTGTTTACTCTTTATATTTATTTGGGGGAGTTAATTAGCCTAATATTAGTAGATATGTACTCCAACTGTAAACCTTAAAGAATACTCCTTTGACCAATAATATACTCGCAGTTCCTTAAAACCAATAGCAGAATCTTGAACAACAGGCTCTTGAGAAATAATAAGTTAAATATTAATAATATATTACTACCACTAAGAATGCACACTTTTAATAATCTAGTTCTTGTCCTAAACCACCTACTAATAGTAATCTTGTGAAATCAGTACTATAAGGAATTAACGGGCACTTCACATTGCAACCAACAGCAGGGTAATGATTAATTTAGAAGTACTGAATTAAACTTTTTTCATTTTATACTTACATTTTAGGGATAGGATCAAAACTGTTTTAGTGCTTCGTGATACTATAGAGAAGCAATCAATTATACTACAAATTATTTATTGGATTTTAATTTTATTTGTATCTATCAAAAAATGCAAACCAAAAAGTAGGAAATAATATAGAGAGTACTTTATAATTCCATTATAACTTCTGGGAAGGCACTGTTACAACACATGAATTCTGTTTTCACACTGAATTAAAGATTAATGTGTTTCCCTTAATATTAGGTTTTATTAACTTGATAAAGAAATAAAGTGTTTTTTTCCATCTTGAAAAGCTGGCAACCAATGTTGTTGCAAAATGTGATGTCAAAGACTTTATGTAAAATGCACAGACAAAAGTCTTGACTTGTAAAGCTTTTTAACAGTCCCCAATGTTGTTATTCTTAATTCCAGACTTTCCATTTTTACATATGCCATTTCCCCCTTATCTTTCATGCCCTTTAGATATTCAAAATCTGACTTTAAAATTCACACCTTCTAATCAGTCCTCCCTGTTACAGTTCTTCCGACCTAACTCCATTTGCGAGTGTCAGTTTCTGCCTTTCTGAACTGAAAAACACTCAAGATTTGGAATAATACCATGCCTTGTCATGTTTTTACATCTTTTTTTATAATACCTACTTCATCGATCTGCACGTAGTAGGCACTTAATAAATGTATTTAGTGATAGGTTCAAGGATCCTACAAATACTTGAGTTAGTAACAGGCATGTGAATTGCCACATGGTAGACTTTAATATTACCTTCTTTGTAGGGAGATGGAAGTGGGTGTTAAAGAAACCCAGCTAAGTGTTCAATCTACTTTATCATAATTCCCCTTAACAACTGTGTTCCAGGTCCAAAATTATTTGATTCTTGCCAAGATCTTATTTAGAAAAGCTGTAAAGTTCAATCCTATTTTATCAAGCCATATTGTCCTCTTCCATCGTGAATTTTTTTCTCTGACACAGAAAGAGAACAGGGTACTTCAGGATAAGCTATCTACATTAACAAGTTAACCCCTAAACCTCAGTGACTTGGCACAACAAATGTTTATTTCTCACTCATGCTGTGTCCACATGGGTTGAGGAAGGGGCTGGCTCTGCTTATGTATGTAGACAAAGGGAATCTCCACTTTGTCAACACTGTGCAGGAAAAGAGGGAGCTGGAGAGTCGCACATTATGCCCAGAAACGAACAGGTTTCCTGCACCCCCAGCTAAGGGCCAAAAGTTGCTCATGGCCCTACCTAACGCAAAAGGACTGGGAAATGAGCAGCACATGCATACTCAGTGAGCAGCAACCATCTCCCCCATAAGAATAAATACCTCATTCATCCTAATTCTGCCTGGCAGTGTCACTATAGAATCTTGGCCATAATGTGTGCCACTTATCTTTACAATCATTTCCAAATGAGTCCTAAATTTTAAAGATGCCAAATGACTAGTTTGTATTTTTCAATCCTCAGTTCTCAATTAGACAAACTTTTACCCAGACACACCTGGTTTAATGTTTTCTTTTGTATACTTCATATCTTGCCTAGACAATAAACTTGCCTCATTCATATTTCCTTTTCCTTTCAGAAACATTATGTGTCTTTTTTGCTCTAATAGCCTGTGTCTTCCAGATCCTTTGAGAAGCATCACAATCATAACCAACTAGGAGAAAAAAAAAAAAAAAACCCTTCTTGCCCTTTGCTTTTCCTCTTCCTATCAGGATGTTTTTAACTGGGTTCTGACTTACCTTCTTTGGTCTCTTTCCTTTTCTTATTCTGTAATAGGATCTGACACTGCATGGACTCTTCTTTCTCTTTGCTAATCATCTCCCTCCATCCCTTTAATGCATCAATTCGTAACTGTGGCTACACATTAGAATCACCTGGGCACCTTTTTTTTTTTTTAAAAAAAAAAAAAGATGGGTCTCACTCCATCACGCAGGCTGGAGTGCAGTGGTGTGATGTCAGCTCACTGCAACCTGCGCCTCCCAGATTCAAGCAATTCTTCTGTCTCAGCCTCCTGAGTAGCTGGGACTACAGGCAACTGCCACCACGCCTGGCTAATTTTTGTATTTTTAGTAGAGGCGGGGTTTCACCTTGCTGGTCAGGCTGTTCTCAAACTCCTGACCTCAGGTTATCCACCCGCCTTGGCCTCTCAAAGTGCTGGGATTACAGGCATGAGCCACCATGCCCCACCTGGCCAGCTTTTAAAAATGACTCATGCTCCAGGTTCTGGGGCCCATAAAAGGTAGCCTAGGTGTCTGCCCTAGAATGTAAGAAGAGTTTTAGAAAAGGCTGTGCCAAGGAAGTGCCACTGGAGACAAATCTTTAAGATGAGTAGGAGCTGACCAGGTAAAGAAGGGGACTATCTCAGGTAGTGATAATATCAGATGAGCTCCCCCAGAGCAGGGCTGTGACAGCCAGATCTGTGTGTTGAAAAATGATCCCACTGGAGCCTACACGAGACACAGAATGCAGAGAAAAGACAGTAGGTCTGCACAGCAGAGAGGGAATTTATAGGATAGCCTTGGCAAGAGGTGGGCACAACCTCCCTCTATCACCATATTTATTCAACAATAATTGCTTATTTGTGTGTCCACATATGCATAAATTATCTCAGTTTGAGATGTGTTCAGCTTTAAGTAGCACAATCACCTGAATTACCATAGCTTAAACGAATAAAGGTTTATTTTTATCATACACACAAACATGCAATTTTAATGCTTGGATTTCACTTAAACCAATTAGCATCTCTAGGGTTTCCCACAGCAGTCATCTGCTCACCGATGTACTCCCAATTTATTTTGTTTTCTTCTCTCCCTCATTTCCCAACTCCTTCATAGCCCTTTTGGGATCACTCCCAAATACAGTTGGCCCTTGAACAACACAAGTTTGAACTTCACAGGTCTACGTATATGTGGATTTTCATCCACCTCTGCCTCTCTTGAGACTACATGACCAACTCCTCCTCCTCCTCCCTCCTTAGCCTACTCAATGTGAAAAACACATAGATGAAGGCCTTTATGATGATCCACTTCCACTTAATCAATAGTAAAGTATATTTTTTCTTCCTTATGATTTCCTTAATGACACTTTCTTTTATCTAGCTTAGTTGATTGTAAGAATACAGTATATAATACATATACAAAATATGTGTAAATCAACAGTTTACATTATGGGTAAGACTTCCAGTAAACAGTTGGCTCTTAGTATTTAAGTTTTCAGGGAGTCAAAAGTCATATACAAATTTTTGACTGCACAGGGGGCTGTTGTCCCCAACCTTCATGTTGTTCAAGGGTCAACTACAAATTATTTGGACCTAAATCTTTGTTTTATTATCTGCTTTGAAAAACAGGAATAATAGTGCCTGTCATATATGATTGCTGAAAGGATTAAGTGAGCTGATATATGTGAAGCATGTGTTACCTGTACCTTCTCTTCCCTCCTCCTAGCGAGCTCTAGTCCACACTCCAGCAGGGCTGGCTTCTACCTTTCACCTCAGCTTAAACATCCCCTCCTCAAAGAAGCTTTTCTGTGACCTGAAGTCCACTCTTGTTTTCTCTCACACTATTGATTGTTTTTCTTTCTTAATACTCAATACTTGTAATCACGTTTACTTGTTTTTTAAATCTGTCTCCTCCCATTGGAATGAAAGCTTGAATAACAGAAAACAGGCACACTGACTTGTTCACTACAATTTACTAGTGTTCACTAGTTTACTGTTGTCTGACACATCATAGGGGCCCAATGCAGAATTGTTGAGTAAATGCCATCTAGATATATGGCTTTACTATACTACACATCCTATAACTTTTCTAAAACTCCAGGTAAAGAACAAATTAGGAAAAATTGGAAGTTAGAAACCTATTGTGGCAGGCAGAATAATGGCACCAAAAAAAAAAATGTTCATGCCTTAATCCCTGGAAGCTGTTAATATGTTACTTTACACAGCAAAAAATAAAAATAAATTTAAAAAAGCATTGCACATGTAACAGATCTTAAAGTAGGGAAATTATCCTGGATTACCCCAGTGGGCCCAATCTAATCAAGTGAGCCCTTAAAAGCCAAGAATGTTCTCTAGGTCATTACAAAAGAGGCCACCAAAAGAAGATGGAGAAGAGGAGCCAGAGAGATTCCAAGTATGAGAAGATTCGATCATACTTGCTGGAGTGGGGCCACATAGAAAGCAGGCAAATTCTGCTAGCTCTGAATGTAGACAGCAAGGAAACAGGGACCTCAGTCCTACAACTACCAGAAACTACATTTGGTCAACCACTTGGATGAGTTTGGAAATGAACTCATTCCCGGAGCTTTCAGAAAGGAAAGCTTTGCTGACACCTTGAGTTCTGCCTTGTGAAACTCTAAGCAGAAAACACAGGCCATGCTCTGAGCTTGCTGAGCTGTGAGATAATAGGTACTGTTCTAACTTGCTAGGTTTGTGAAAATTCATTATGCAAGTAACAGAAAACTGCATCATCTAACCCTAAAACTCTCTCTTGGTGAGTTATGTCTAAAAGAGAAACAGAACTGAAAGTCCATTATTCCATAGTAACAGATCCAAGGGAATCTCTGCAGTAAGTAAAGCTACAGTCCTCAATAAAGATTCTTTAACTCCAGAAGACAATGTGTTTCTGGAAACCAAGAATGAATACTATTTCCTGTGCCTATGTGTTTCTCATAGACACTGTGACTTAGGGTACAAAGAAGTGGTCATCCTGAGGTGATGTACAAGATGCAAATCTATCAAGACACTCAGCAATATTTAATGTTCTTCCTGCCTGGTTAGTGACTGCTAATTAGGAAGAGAACCACACTAATTAATGCCATAGTAAATATCAGATGTTGAAAACAATAAGAGGTACCTTAACACTCCATTTCTCAGAATCAAACTATCCTCAAACATGAAGTACTCTTGTGAATGTGTACAAATGCAGAGGCACTCTGTATCAACAATTCTAAAGTGGTCTTTTTCAGATTGATATACTTTCACTTAGGATGTGTCTTAAAAATAGTGTATATTCTCCAAATGGTGACTTTTCTCCCCAAAAAGCTATTTTTAAAGGAAGATTAATTTCATAGAGTGAAGAAATATGGTATTTAGCACTTAAGTGATAACACGGTGTCTAAGTCTGCTTCAGCTGCTGTAACAAAATACCACACACTGGGTGGTTTAAATAACAAATTTATTTTCTCACAGTCCCAGCAGCTGGAAGTCCAAATCAAGGTGTTTGCAAGTTTTTGTTTCTCCTTAGGCTGTTCTTCGTGGCTTGTAGATGGCTCTCTTCTTGTTGAGTTCTCACATAGCCTTTCCTCTGTGTATGAGTATCCCTGGTGTCTCTCTCCTCTTGTAAGGACACTAGTCATATTGGATTAAGGCCCCAGCCCTATTACATCATTTAACTTTAATGACCTCCTTTAAGGCCCTATTGCCAAACACAGTCACATTGGGGGTTAGGGCTTTAAAATATGAATGGGAGGGCATAATTAGGTCCATAACGTATAGAGAACTGAAACTAGTGATTTGAGTAAGGAAAAACAGAGCTAAAATGGAAATTGGATTTTGCCTTTCCACAGCCGACCTTCTCCTGTGGTCTCCTGGAATGTTGGATGGCTTTCTGGACAGACAGGGTCCAGTGGGCACATTTCATCAAAGCTCAGCCACAGAGAATTGGTAAGGAAGGCTGTTGACACTGCACAGAAGGAAACTGATGTGGGAGGCAGCATGAGGAGCTAGATCAGAGCAAAGAGTTTTTCCGGGAGCAGAGGTTTTATCTCGCAGAACAATTTGCAGCCAGATTGCTAAGCCAGGTTAACCCCATTCCCCTCTTGGTAGAAGTTTGAAAGTGTTTAGAGACTTGTCCTGAATATAGTATGTCTTGATGTCAGCAAAACACTTAGAATGACTTCATGGTGGGAACTTTGTGGTGGATGAAAACACTCAAACTCAGTGTCAAGCTTCAGCTGCATCTAAAGTTGAGTGCTGCAGAGTTCTTTCCTTGGTTCTTTTTTGAAACTTGGTGTCAATGATTTAGATAAAAATGTAAAACACACCTATAAAATTTTCACTATCAAAACATTGAGAGGAATGAGTATTATGTTGTATCAAAGATTCAAGATCCAAAGAGATCTTGATAAGATGGAATGTTCAGACAAAGCCAACACAATGAAATTTAACCACAGTAAGAAGTCCTGTACTAGAGGAGGACAACCATGGAACAACAAGATTGAGCAAACCTCACTCAAAAGCAGGAAGAAAGACCTATTTAAATTGGGAATAATGGAAAGAGAAGCATGGTAAAAGCAGGACCCTACACTCAACCCATCTGACATAAAAATGGTGCAAGACAAGAACTTACTGGAGCTAGAATCAAAATTCTTTGCATCATAATTTACTTAGCTATCCCCCACCCACTGTTCTTTAACTTTTAATAAAAAGGAATATCAAGAATCCCATTTGTTTCTATTTATAGCATGCAAATACCAAGATTAAAGAGAGGGTCAGCCAGTTCATCATCATCACATATTCCACAGTGAAACATTCTAAATTCTCACACACTTAGGCTTGAAAGGAATTGTGGATACTTGGTTCTTTTCCTCTCCTGGGAATGCCCTCCTCCCACCTTCTTTGAAGACATACCCTGATTTCTTTGTTTGTTTTGTTTTTTGTGTGGGGGGGGGCTTGTTTTTTTTGTTTTTTGAGATGGAGTCTCACTCTGTCATCCAGGCTGGAGTGCAATGGTGCAATCTCTGCTCACTGCAACCTCCACTTCCTGGGTTCAAGCAATTCCCTGGCCTCAGCCTCCCGAGTAGCTGGGATTACAGGCGCCCACCACCATGTCCAGCTACTTTTTGTATTTTTAGTAGAGACGGGGTTTTACCACGTTGGCCAGGCTGGTTTCGAACTCCTGACCTCAGGTGATCTGCCCACCTCGGCCTCCCAAAGTGCTGGGATTACAGGCATGAGCCACCGCACCCAGCCGACATACCCTTATTTCAAGGTGCAATACAAATGCTGCTCGTGGATACAGTTTCATGCTATCTTTCCACACTTCATTTCTTATAATCCCAAGTCAATGCTCCTTCTCTTTTGAATTTGTAAACGTTTATAGCAAATACATATGCTTCCTTATGATACTCAACATGTTATGTCTACATACAGGAGGGTGTCTTTATCATGAGGATCTCTAAGCATGAGGCCCAGTTTTCCCCCTGTTGCTTACACAGGAAATGACCAGCCAGCTTCTCTGCCCACCCTAGCAGTCACATTCCCCTCTTACTCTAAGCTTCTTACCATGGAGGTGGCAAACCATATCTCACCCATCAAAGCCTAAAAACCTTTGTTTTCTCTTATATGAAGCTTTTTTCTGTCCATCCCAAGCAGAGATCATCATTCCCTTGTATCATGCCTTCACCTAACACATGCTTCTATTACACAGGTTTATAATACTGAAATAGCCATGTTCCCTCAGTTATAAAACTATGTTTATAAACCACCAATGATTTACATATAGGATATAACATCAAATGCTGTATTAACACTGCATGTCAGTTGTGAGATACATAATGACTTTAAAAGTGATCAAATACTTTAAAATATGCATCCTATGGTTGAAGAATATAATAATTGTTGATTCGTATGCCTTATCCAATAGATTGGCAGGTCTTCAGCACGCAGCAGGAATCACATCACATTTATCTTATTATCAGTGTTTGCCCAGTGGCTAGTATGTAGCATTGGCTTAAGACATATTTGTTGTGTGAAAGAATGAATTAAATAAATAAGTTTTTAGCTGACTGTAAATTAAATTTGGTTCAACATTCTGGTCTGGCCTCTAAGAACATTCACATAATATAGGACTGGATCATAGTAGGACGTTCAGAGGATAGAAAGCAATAATCATAAAAAGATTCAATCACATTAGGAATATGGTATTCAGTATTTTCACTGTGTTAAATATTTTAAAGGGAACATTGACTGTCCAAGACAATCAGGATGATGAGAGGTTCAGAAAATCTTTTCATATAAAGAAAGCCTGAAAGAACTGGGTATATATAGCCTGCAAAAGAGAAGCAAGTATAAAACATGATAGCTGTCTTCACACCTTCGGAAGACTTTACACGAGTGTAAAAAGGCCTGATGTGTGGGGCTCCAGAGAAGCAAAGACCAGTGTGATGATAATTCCAGGAGTAGACCTGATTCTCTATACAAAATACCTTTACAAAGTGCTACTCCAAAGCAATGGAACAGGTTGTCCTGTGATATCCTGTATGTCTTACACCCAATCTCAGGACACCAAAGTAGAACCTTAAAGGCTAAGAGTTATTCAGCATTGGATAGAATGGTAGACCAGATGTCTCATTAGGCTTCCTGCAGTTTCAAAATTTTATGATTTTTATCAATATTAATTTATTTTCTAGAGAGGACCACCATAAGAATGGGCACAACTGAGAAATGGCAGGTGTTCTAGCGGATGACCTGAAAGTTTCCAGCCTCAGATCTGTTACAGATTATCAATGAACATGCATCTATCCATCCATTCATTTATGTATGCAACCAACAATCATTGAATGTCTACTAAATGCCAGGCACTGTCCAAAGCCCTAGATACAGTAGTAAGCAGAACAGAGTTACTACATTCATGAACTTAATGCCTAGTGTAGACAATAATAAGAACACATAGAAATAACGACCCCTGGTAAGTGCTATGAAGAAAGGTATGAGATAAGACAAGAGCCAGTTGAGCTAGTTGGAGGGTTCAGAGAAGGCTGCTTTGACACTTGAGATAAGAACTAGGGCAAGTCCTTTAACTCTCCATTCATTCACAAAGATTGCTGTTAAATGGGGCAGAATATTCTTGCCTCACCATGACTTTGAGGGATTTAGTTACTATCTGGGGCACTCATTGTCTTTATAGCCTTGAAGAAGGTCATTTGACTTCTGTAAACCTCAGTTTCCTCATCCACAAAATGGGAAGCATAACAGCACCTAGGTCAGGATGCTGTCAGATCATGCACGCAAAGCCAGTGTCTGCCATGGAGTCGATCTTAAATAGGTGGCAACTACTGTTGTTAAAATACATAAGAAACATTGTGAGTGCTTAGAAGGAAAAATGCCACACATGTTTTAAATGTTGTTATTTTTACTCTTCTAAAATCCCCAGGCTGTTGGGTGAGAAGGAGGAGTTAGATAGCCAGAAGGCATGGTGATAATTTATCTCAACCACATTTCAGGGATCAGCAGTCTCTCTATGCACCATGCTTCCCTCCTTAGAGTCAGTTGTCCACTACAGGATGAAAAACATCCTCCTTTCTTTCATGTTCAACTTTCCTCTGTTTAAAACATCAGAGAAGGTTAGAAAGAATACTCCTAGAGAAACAAGACCATCTCTGCCTCAGCCGGTGCAGCCACCAAATGAAAATTCACAGCAGCGGCTCCCTGGCGTTCCAGGAGGAGACCAGCCCAGTGTGAATAAATAATCCACATTTCAAGCAGGATTACGGATATAAATGAAAGATGAAAGGCACATCAGGGTACCAATTTTTCACACATCTCCACACAAAAGCACAACCTTGTTTCTCTCCTCATCCCCAGCTTACCCAACTTCCCACCGCACTTTGTGGCCAAGCATGCACAACTTTGAAAAAGATAAAGAAAAAAGGAGGGCAGAGAGATACTCAGACATCCAGACAGACAGGTGACTGCAGTGGGTCTGTGAGTGAGACCCATCGCCTCCTTTCCTGTCAGACTCCGTGGGTCCACTTGAACTTTTGTGGTCAGATGGTATCCACCACAGCTTGACTGGCACCACAGCCAGATATCACAGGGCGCCCTGCCACGGTCTCCTGGGAACCTGCGCCTGCACAAGCTGTGGGGTTATCTCCCTCTTGTCTTGATAGCTAATACAGTTCCTACAGCGGCTGTATCCCATTAGGTCACAGCAATGAAAACGAATGCCATTTTCTTGATGGCTTATGCAGAATTGCTGTAATTTGAAGCAAGCCTCTCTGGCCCAGCTTCTTCTGTCTCCATTCCTCACCCTGGAACCCCACCCCCTCACTTGCCTTACTGCTCCCCTTCCCCAGCTGCCACCCCCCACCTCCTGGTCTCTGTTTGTCCTTCTCTCTTTTCATACTGAATATACTGGGGCCCTGGCAGGCTGCCATTCTAACTGCACATTAGAAATGGTAGAGTTTTCCTCTATCTGATTCTATAAAATGAGTTCACCAGAAGGTGCAGACCCAGCACATTCGTGGTTTTTCCTATAAATTACTTTAACACTGTGTCCAATCATATATATAATTTCAGATTTTCAATTTCAACTCACTGCTGTGTCAGCACAGACTCCACTGATATGTCTAACGTATTTAGCTTAAAATGAAACGGATGGCATTTCATTACCAGGAAGATAATATTTTTGAATATGTTTCCTGCATGGCGGGATCCATCATTATTCTGCCATTTTATGTTCAGTGTGTGTAATAGCTTTTTAATGCTTTGACGTATTTTATTTATATGTGTAATATTTTTCTAATATCATAGGACAGTTTAACTCATTGGACACATTAGAAAATCTTAATTGAATGCTTTTAAATATTAACAAAAGGGGGAAAGGCTGAACAAATTGCCAATATTTTTATTTAAGATTTCATAAAGAGTAACAAAAAAGGCACAAAAAATTGTTCAACCCTTGTTCTTTTTTCTATTCTCCCCAACCTTCTCCCTGCCCCTCCCACTCAGTAGTCTCCCATAAATACACACGCTCTGGAGAGGAAATAAAAAGATGAAGAAAAATGCCCTAGTCTCCTGAGACTTACAAGCTGTCAGGGTGAGAGCAAGGAACACAAGAAATAGTGAGCAAGCCCCGGCGTGAATGACAGGAACCCTCTCATTGGCTGAAGCTTCTGACAGCACTGAAATCTTTCATACCAGGTTCTCGGCTCTTTGACCAAAGTCATGGAGTGCTTGAAAGGAGACTGTTCTCAAAAGATGCCTTTGCAAAGAAAATGCAAAGGGAAGTGTTTCACCTTAAAAATTTGCAGGTAGCTGACTTTGCTGAAGGCATTTCAAGCTAACAGGTAAGATAGAGTGAGCACTTCTCCATTCTCATTCTTTCCCTCTTCTTTCAAAGCACTACCTTACTCCAAATAAAAATGTGGGAGTCAATGTGGGAAAAGTGGTTTGCTTTTCTCCCTTTAAGTCAAAACAGTTTAGTGGGCTACTGGCCACTGCACATTGCTGGAAGCCCCTAGTTTAGGAGTCACTCACAAGGGATGGATGTGAGAATTAACATTGTCTTTTCAGGGAAACACTGCCTTTACTGTATTCAAAGTATAACTCCTGTTTCTCTAACTCCTGCTGTTCTAGAGAAGAGCAAATAGAAATGGATTCTAATTCTGGGCCACCTCTTATCACCTATGGGACCCCGAGCAAGTTATTTGAAGTCTGCTGAGCACAAGGGGATTTATCTGTAAAACTGAGATAATAATTCCCACTTTGGAGGTTGCTGTAGTAAGATATAGTTCATGTAGGCACCTGGCCCAATTCATAGCTTACACAGTAAATACAATAATTATTTTTGCTATAATTAAAAAATTGTTTTGGTGTTAAAAGTCAGCCAATCTTCCCCCAATCCTTCAAATTCTGTAACCTAAAACCAAACTCCAATCTGCATGCTAATAAAATAAACTCCTTCCTATAAATAAAAGTTGTAAGGGCACAAACAATTATGGTATTTTTGTTACTCAAACAAAGCCCATTTTGGAGTGAAACTTTCCAACTTCATATTGAGGATACTTTAAAGAGTTTTGCTGCTTGCTAGCCTGGAGTATAGAAATACCTATATTTATGTTTATTTACTTTTGTTCTTAAAAGAATAGAAAATCATGGCATAAAATACTGAATAGAATGTCACTAACAATTCCTCATATCAAATTTACTTACTTGAAACTTCTTGTAACTTTTTCTAGTTCTCAAAGGGTTGGAAAACAAGGCTCTAAAACAGAGGTGAACAAACTTTTCTCTGAAGGGCCAGATAGTAAATATTTCTGGCTTTGCTAGCTCAATTCTGCTATTGTTACTCCAAATAGCTGTGGAAAATAAATGAACAAGCTGTGTTCTAATAAAACTTTATTCACAAAAACAGGCAGCTGGCTTAGTTTGCAGACTAACACCTGCTTTAGGATATTAATATATCTTAATTTTTGTATTTCTCAAGAACCAAAAGTCCCAGAGAATATAATCACAGAATCAGGTGCAGAGAAAAGGAAATTCAACAACATAACCCTTTAGGTTGAGCACAGGAATTTTAAGAATCATATTATAGGATACTGTCTATTATTCTTATATCTTTTAGATGTTCACAATTTTATAGAAATTTGCAAAAATGAAGTTTCAGTTTTTCACCCCAAGACTGTTATAGATACGTCAAAGTTAAACTAATTTGATGACCAGATGGACAATTTTGATCAAGATAAAAATAGCATAAATAACTTATACATTCAACAAACACTGAACAACCACTATGCACTAGGCACAGCCAAAAGACAGAGTGCAAAAAAGACAAAATCCACATCACCACACATTTAGGTTTTAGTCACAAGAGACAGACAATATATAATTAAACAAGTAAAGAACAAAATAAATCGATTTACCAATAAGTGCTAATGACAATCCAAAAGGCTGATGTGACAGAAAGGAATGGGGTTGAAGGAAGAGAGGAGTTCTGGGAGAGTAGACTAAGAAGAGGGGATCATCTGATATTTGAAAGGAAAATAGTAGGCTAGGTGTGGTCGATCATGTCTATAATCCCAGCACTTTGGGAGGCCAAAGTGGGTGGATCACCTGAGGTTGGGAGCTCAAGACCAGCCTGACCGCCATGGAGAAACTCTATCTCTACTAAAAATACAAAAAATTAGCCAGGCATGGTGGAACATGCCTGTAATCCCAGCTACTCGGGAGGCTGAGGTAGGAGAATCGTTTGAACCTGGGAGGCAGACGTTGCGGTGAGCCGAGATAGCACCATTGCACTCCAGCCTGGGCAACAAGAGCAAAACTCCGTCTCCAAAAAAAAAGGGACCATGCTCAGCACTTTGAAAACATAGAAATAACAATGCAAAAGTCATTAAGAAAAATAAAAGAGTTTGAAGAGTAGAAGGAAAAGAAAGGAAGCCAATGTGGTTGAAATATAGGAAATCACAGGCATACAGCTAGTTAGATTTACAAAATTATAAAGACTAGATTTTGTCCTCATCAGTAGAAAAGTGTTTGCACTGGGTTAATTCCCAGTTATGTTATTTGTTGACAACATTGGAGAAATTATCTTGAAATGAAGCCATGAGCCAACTACAGAAATCAGAAATTCCTTATTATTCTGTTATGGGCCTCCTTCTGAATCAAGTTTCTATATTCCTGCTGTCTAAATTTCTGCTCTTCTAAATGGAGGTGGAAACATTTAGATAGGTATGTGCAGATCAGCATTGCCTTATTTGGAGTTGCTCTTTCAGGAAACAAGGCAGAAGCTATTTAATAATATTCCTCTTCAAAGTTATATGGCACTTTTCATCTAAGAATATCAGAGCACTCTGCCGCAATTAAATTATTAATCCTCCTGACAACTCCATCAAGAAAGTATCTGCTTTATTATCAGTGAGAACACTTGGCATTTACATGCTCGCCTTGAGAATGCTATTCAATCATACGCAGTTAATTAACACGTACAACACATTCAGGAGGCAGGTCGGCATTCTGGTCCCCAGTTACAGATAAAGAAACTGAGGCCCCAGAATGACAAGGTGTTTCCAGACAACTTACCCAAGTGAGATTGGTAACAAAAATTACATGCTGCCTTAATCTTTGTGAAGAGTCATTTATTTATACATTGAGCTCTCAAACATTTAAATACCTGTAACTATAGCTGATTATAAAATCATCAACTAAACTGGCATCAACCTGATGGCAGGAACCTGGCCTTAAGAGTCCCAATAAGAATATCTTTATAGCAATATAAATTTTGCATATTTCCACACACAATTCTCATTTGACTTTTATTATGACCTTATGATGTTGATGTCATTGATTTTGCATGTGAAGAAATGGAGTCTGAAAGAGAATACGAGATTTGTCCATCATATGGATAGTAAATTAAAAAGGCAGTCTTGAATTCAGGAATTTTGTTTTTAAGCATAGTGCTATTTCTTCTGTACCAGTCTTTCTCCTCTAACCTCTCAGACTTTTATAAAATGATTTGCCCTTGACCTCCATCCAAGGTATTTTGTTTTCTGACCTCCAAGGTAGTGCTGATCATATTTTTATGTCACCTATAAAGTTGTCCCATGGTACGGACTTTGACAAAAGGGTTATAATAAAAGTTTCCTTCAGTTGGTAACAAAATCTGCCATAAACAAAAGAAAGAAAAGCTGTACTATTGTTGCTTTTAACTCAACATGTTGTATTTTGGTATATTCAGTAAAAAAAAATTGAAACTATTCTAGGAATTTCAAGAGGGAATTTAATTCAGGGAATTGACAAAATATGCTGAAAGGCTGCAAGAGCAGAGGGGAGAGGGGGCTAAATTTGAAAATAATAATAATAATAATAATAAGTGGTAAGACCCAGATGCTGATAATGGCTCTTAGTTGAATGAAATCCATGAACTGAATTGGTGCTAAACAGGTGGAGACAACAACTGCAGTCAATTTTAGATTTAGAGAAGAGGCATCTCCTCAGCTAAGGAAGGGAGCACTAAGTCAGTACTGTTCTGCCTGGAATTGAGAATTACACCCCAGCAATCGCCACACTGAGTGAGCCCAAAGCCACAAGCTTCTTTCTTCTTCCCATCTGTTGATCCCTTACCAGTGCCTCCTAATGGTAGATGCCAAAAGAAAGCACACTGGAAAGGGAGCTGGGAAACAGACTGAGCCCCCTCGTGGTAGATGCCAAAAGAAAGCACGCTGGAAAGGGAGCTGGGAAACGTAGACTCTGAGACTCTTCCATAGCAGGGCATAGGATGAAGAGGTGAGTATGAGTCTGGGAGACCTTGGGGAAATCAGTGGCATGTTGTACATTGTAAAGGCTCAGGCAAATGAAGCAGGGAGTGCCAGAGCTCTCCTCAACCCCAGGCAGTGCTCTGCACCTCAATGACAGGCAGGGAAGGCATTACGAAGTCTATTCCCAGAACCACCCTGAAAAGGCTGAAAATAAAACATGCCCGCCAGAAAAACAATATATGCTCAACAAAAAGATTGATGTACTTTGTACCTTAAAATCCATAGCAGAAGATAAGGAGCCCATTTAGGCAAGAAGATAGTTGTCATTAATACAAAAATATGCCATGTGAGTCCTTAAGAATATGGATCTCTGCTATACAGAAGCCAATAGTGACAGTGGGAAGAAAAAAATAAAAGACACCTATGATGTTGGCAAAAAGAGTTCTGAGGAGTAAGGTGGGAGAAGGATAGGTGAGCTGCAAGAAGAGCCAGAGTTATAGAGAAACCAGAATGTCTTTTCAGAGTGGAACAAATGAAGAAAAGGCTTCAGGAGGAACCTATGGCCAAGGACAGAGAAGGGAAGAGAGACAGACCCAAAATGGATTCACAGAGCTGGACAGGTTGACAGCCAGCCAGAAGAACCTAGAAGAAAGCATCAAGCTTAAGGCCAGCACATGTCCAGCAAGGTCTGAAGGAAAAAGCTCATGGGAATAACAACCAAATGCAATACGCTGCCTCTGTTTCCCAGAGATGATTAGCCCCCAAGGGAATGAAGACACCAGCTTCTAAGACAGACTATGAAGCAAGCACAATGCTCATTTACGGCCACTGCACCATCACCCTCTACACCTCAATCCCGGGACCCACTGACACCATACATTAGAGAACTGCCTTTGCAATGTCTAGCTCTCCTCATTTAGTATATGCATAGATGGTCATTGGAATACTCACTTTTCTAAGTATCTTGTGTAGTATAGGTTTCTCAGAATTCCACACTGATTTTCCAAAACCAAGGAATGACCGTTGCTAGGAGGTGTCTGGTTTCTTCCATTTAACAGCTTAGTTAGTTAAACATCAAGTTCTTTCTTCTATAAACCTTCGTTTCCTAAGGTCTCAGACACATACCAAGATTACAGAGTTGGAGCTCACGGTCCCTTTCATTGAATTCTAGCCATAAACCCCACTATGTGACTATAGAAGTCAATCTAGAAATGCCCCATAAGTTAAGTGAAAATACAGTTCAAGAAATCCACAATTAGTTTTGGGGAGAAACTTTCTTTGCTCAGGATGAGTTTACCCCTCCTCACTTGGAGTGCACAATTAATGCAAGCCAATAGGTAGAGATATGGCTGGGTGCGTATGTAGAGACGGTGGGAGATGAAGCTGAAATTTTTAGTCTGTGTTAGGATCTGAAGAAACTTCAGTGCTTTGCTAAGAAAAATTAAACCTTATATGGTAAGAAATAAGGAACACACCATAGTACTTCTACTATCATGAAGAAAATGTCACAAATCCCATACAGGTAAGTCTGGATGTACAGCCAGAAATCACATCTTAAATCAGTCATTCCCTGCTCCATGGTCCTTCAGCACCTTGTACATAGCAAGAGAGATAAGTGCTCTTAGAATCTGTGCCTCCCAGCCAGGCACAATAGCTCACATCTGTAATCCCAGCACTTTGGGAGGCCAAGGTAGGCAGATCACGAGGTCAGGAGTTTGAGATCAGCCTGGCCAACGTGGTGAAACCCTGTCTCCACTAAAACTACAAAAAAAAAACAGCTGGGCATGGTGGTGGGCACCTGTAGTCCCAGCTACTCAGGAGGCTGAGGCAGAAGAATCACTTGAACCTGGGAGGCAGAGGTTGCAGTGAGCCAAGATGGTGCCACTGCACTCCAGCCTGGGCAACAGAGCAAGACTCTGTCTCCAAAAATAAAAAAATAAAAAACGGTGCCTCCCTCTCCAACAAGTATTTTCCTTCCTCTCGGTAACTTCCCAAGTTTTTATTTAGACATCCACACACCCTCATGCATCCTACATTGTTTGGGGTATGAGGCCAATTCAGAGGTGGACACAGTCCCCAAATCAAGCCAAACATGCAACAGGAGAAAGTTTGCTGCCCACTTTGGAGAAGGAAACTTCCCTGTTCATAAGAGAGCTCTTGGCAAAGGAAAAAGAAGGATAAACCTTCTTGCAAACATGACAAGTCAGTTTTTTTAATGACTGATATTATGGAAGACAATCATGAGAAAGAATCCTGAAGGATATCCTTGATCCTAAATCCAACATTAACTCAATCAAGCTAGATAGACATATTATATAAAAATTTTTTAAAAGACCATTATTAAGTCAGTTGTAGTTCAGTTTTCTGTTACAAACAATGAAAAACCACTCTAACTCATACAAGTGCCTATACCACACCATAGGTTACATGTGTGTGTCCTCCCTCAGAAGACCATGAGCTCCCACTATGCAGGGAAAAGCCCTAATATCATCTTCAAATCGCCAGCATCTGGTTCACATTAAATTGTCCCCAGAATGCTGTTGGACATATTGAATTGAGGTAGTTACCTCAATTCCATGAGGAATTAGCATGGAACTTACCATGGCAACTTACCATGAGGCAGTTCTGAAGCAATGTGATGACATCTTGCCTTCTTCACTTCTCAGCAGAGTCCCAGCCTGCCCTTTCTTCCATCTCTGGGATCAGCACTCTCATCTCCCAGTTGCGCAAGCCTCTAACGCCTCCCTCTATTTCACATTTCAAAACCTCACTGTCAGCCAGGCACGGTGGCTCATGTCTGTAATCTCAGCACTTTGGGAGGGCAAGGTGGGTAAATCGCTTGAACTTAGGAGTTTGATACTAGCCTGGGCAACATGGTGAATCCCTGTCTCTACAAACACAGAAAAATTAGTGTGGCATAGTGGTGTGTGCCTGTAGTCCCAGCTACTTAGGAGGCTGAGGTGGAAGAATCACTTGAGCCCAGAAGGCAGAGGCTGCAGTGAGATAAAACCATGCCACTGCACTCCAGTCTGGATGATAGAGTAACTCCCTGCCTCAAAAAAATAAAAATAAACTCACTGCCACTGAAAGGCCAATTGATTCCAAATCCTCAAAACTAAGGCCCCCTGCTTCTCTCTCCCCAGTTCTAACACTTTGTTCTCACCACCCTGATAACCATTTCAGATGAAAGAAACTGTCTCCAAAACTGGTTCCCTGACTCGGGTCTTGCCTCCCTTCCCCTTCTTCTCCAGTCTGCAGCCAGACTGATTTTTAAATGCATATCTGGTTATGGTGATTCCATGACTGGGAGCTTTTCCTGGCTTGTCACTACTCTCAGGTTAAAACTCAGAGTCGGGGCAGGCGTGGTGGCTCATGCCTGTAATCCCAGCACTTTGGGAGGCTGAGGCGGGTGGGTCATCTGAGGTCAGGAGTTCGAGACCAGCCTGACTGACATGGTAAAACCCCGTCTCTACTAAAAATACAAAAATTAGCTGGGCATGATGGTGCGCACCTGTAATCCCAGCTACTCAGGAGGCTGAGGCCAAAGAATTGCTTGAACCCAGGACGTGGAGGTTGCAGTGAGCCGAGATTGTGCCATTGCACTCCAGCCTGGGCAACAGAGTGAGACTTCATCTCAAAAAACAAAACAAAACAGAAAAAAAAAAACCACCCTAGAGTCTTCCTTATTACTAGCAGCCCTTAGTGATCTGGTCCCTTTCATATTTTGCCAGAGCCATTTTTTCTGTACCCTACCCTTCACCACGTACTATAATACACCTTCAGACTACCACCAGCACCCTAACACAATGAGTCCTCCCCTAAGGCCTTCAAATAAGCTGCCCTTAGATACACTTCCTGCAATGCTTCATCTATACAAATCTGTCTCCTTCAGAGCTCAGCCATCACCTCCTCTAAGAAACCTTCTCATTCTCTCCTTGCCACCCAGTCTGTCAGCACCTCCTCCAAAACAATCCAAATGTACCTATCTCATAGCACTTGCCATACTGTATTATCTTCAACTATTTATATGTCTTTTCTGCCAGGCTTTCAACCACTTTTTAGAAGCCAACTCCAGGCAGAAACTTTGTCATATTCACCATTGAATGCCCAGGACCATGGTGAGTTCACAGCAGATGATCAGAAAACTATTAAGATGAATCAATGAAGAAGCAAATACTGGACAATCAAAAACATTCCAGCTTCTTTTTCTCACTTTAAGACCTACCAAAAATATGTTTTTTTCCAAAATTATATTCTAAAACAAATGAATTTATTCAGGGGCCCACAAAATAGTGTCCCCAAAGCCAATAGAAATCATTATCAAACATTTTTGTGGCCCAACTTCCCACTTCACTACTGTACTGCCATCTTTCCACTACATTTCAATGTCTGCATACAACCAGTTAAAGACGAATTTTCAGGTTGGAGTGGTTGGCTCCACACATAGAAAACACAGACCATGAGTATATCCAACAAAGTCCCAAGGCAGCTCTCTTTTTCTCTAGTATCAGTGGGAAAAAAGGGGAGTGACATATTCTAAGTTCTCGGTGCTCCCAACAGAACTTGCTGCATACTGGCAGGATGGAGGCCTTGTTTCAGTCTGCAGATCTCCACAGAGCCTGGTGGAAAACAGCTCCTCACCAGCAGATCTCCTTGGGAGGACAGCAGCACCCTAGGCCTCAGGCTGCCCTGGAGGGTTGACCACAGACTGCCCTGTTACCAGGACAACGGAGAGTTATTCTCCCTCTTAAGGAGAAGGGCCTGGTATTTTGAAGCAAGGTTGCCCAGGCAGAAGTGAATGTTCCCCACACACACACACATCCATCCACTCCCTTAAAATATTTACCTAAGAGCCAATTACACTCTTACAATTTAAAGTTAGTATGGCACTGTATTTGCCAGATAAAATACTGGACTCCCAGTTAAAATTGAATTTTATTTTGAATAAAATTGAATTTTATTTCAATTAAAATTGAATATTTAAAAAAGTATTTTTAGTATAAGTATTTAGTTGAACAATGGATTTTACATAGACATGTGGCCCATGCAATACTTGAGACATATTTATTCTAAAAAATTATTCACTGTTTATCTGAAATTCAAATTTTATGGGGAGCCTGGTATTTTTATTTTCTAAAGCTGCCAAGTCCATATTGCATCAAAATTCAAACTGTTGCATTTAATCAGCTACTCTTTACACTTCAAGGTCTGCAGATTTCAAGTAACGTAGTAGATAGTCTTGAAAAAGATTTTGGGATATAGCAACAATTTTTTTTTTTTTTTTTTTTTTTTGTGGACACGGAGACTTGCTCTGTCGCCCAGGCTGAAGTCCAGTGGTGCGATCTCCGCTCACTGCAAGCTCCGCCTCCCAGGTTCATGCCATTCTCCCGCCTCAGCCTCCTGAGTAGCTGGAACTACAGGCGCCTGCCACCATGCCCGGCTAATTTTTTTGTATATTTAGTAGAGATGGAGTTTCACCATGTTAGCCAGGCTGGTCTCCATCTTCTGACCTCATGATCCACCTGCCTTGGCCTCCCAAAGTGCTGGGATTACAGGCGTGAGCCACCGCGCCCGGGCGAGACATAGCAACAATTCTAAAAGGGGATTACCCTAGAGATCCTTACCAACACAATGACTCAATGAGGGCATATAATACGGATTTGTTTGTTGATTTGCTTGCTTCAATGAAAGAATGAATTATGGTGAGCCTTTTTTCCCCCTTTCATTTATGAGTTCTGTGCAAGTTTTATACAACTTGAGCTACCAGCTTTCCCCAAGGGCCAAGTATTAAATACAGAGGACTGTGAGACCTTCACTCTTCCCTCTTGGAATCATCAAAAGCTGACCCTGTTCTTTCTAAGAGTTCATCCTCTCATTTACTGATCCTTCCAGATCCAGAGATGGATGAGTAACCATACAAGCAAGAAAAGAACTGGGTTGCGTGAACAAAAAGACACTATGGAAATTCTCCCGGGACTCCTCAAAAGAAAACGAGTCCAACCCTCTGCATTAGTTAGCTTGACTCATTTGCTGTTCATGGCGAGGACTGAATTACAGCAGCCTATAATAGTCACATAGTAATGTTTGCTTTGGCTCATTGCTTAGTGGTGAAATTTCCTCTGCAGTAACTGATGCCATCCCCAGCACCCTAAATCTCAAAATGTGTGCCCCATTCTCTCTGCTGGTACACTCACAGGCTGTTGGATAAGGTGTCTCTACCGGGGTCTTCAGGTAAGTACCCTGTCATTTGCCTTTCATTTCCTATGCACCATCTAAAAAAAAGTCTGAATTCAAAACGTATTTCCAGTCAGAAAGTAAGATTCTTTACGTCTCTTTTCTAAAGCAGAGACATCTTCTTCCCTTTTCCTGATGTGTCATCAGCGACTTTAAAAGCAATCCCCTTGTGTCTGTCACAGTGACTCAAAAACTAGGCCAGTGATGATTCTGTCATTTAGTGGTTCTGCAGCATGTGTGCCCCACTGTTTTTCATTTCTATGCTTCGAAATACTAAGTGGGCCACACGGAGGCATCTTTTTATCACAAAGTACTCCATGTAATGACTTTGGAACACCAGGAGGAAATTGGAGCTGCAGGGAGGGGGGTGACTTTTGCATAATTGCTGTTTATTTCTGCAGCAAGTCACTAGTTGGGAAAACATGTATTTGAGGGACATTTAAGGTTTGGCATTTCAATCCTTGACTTCAGTCCTTAGAACTGCCTTTTGCGTGACGACATTTGAAACTTGACCACCCTAGACCACCTGGTTGCCAGACAGCAGCCACTTTGGCATGAAGTAACTCCAGAGGGATGGGAAGAGGCTGTCTTCTAAGAAAAAGAAAAAAGAGAAGAGAAGAGGAAAAAGAAAAAGACAGAAAGAAAAAGAATAAATGTCTGCTGGGGCCCTGTATCATCCCAAACAAGCAGCTGCAGTCAAAAGGTTTCTCCTATCTTGTACAGCCAGAAAAGGTGAGCTGTTCCAGACAAGGCCAGAGAAAAATACACTAGAATGTGTAAGGGGGGGCAGCAGGAGGAGATACCATTTATTTTTTAAAGGAACTTGAAAGGGTTCAATTGTAGGATAAGAACAGTACTTTCCACCCCCATTCGACCCCCTTTTCAGTGTGTCTGAGCACACAGCACACAGTTAGAATCTGCAAACTCTGCCCAGATCCTGGTTATCATGAAGGCCTGACACTGGCATAAGTCCCTTTCAGCTGAGACCATTATGTTCGTGTATGTCACCACCCCTATTCTCTTTAGATTGCTGTAAGGAGAGAAGTTAATTGAAACTCTTTTCTTTAGTTTCATCCTTGGCTCTTATCCCTGCAAGTCTATCGTAATTTCTCCATTCACCTGTTTCCCTTTCTTGACCCCCAAGAAAATATTTAAAGAGAGGCAAGATAGGCTGGGCACGGTGGCTCATGCCTGAAATCCCAGCACTTTGGGAGGCTGAGGCGGGTAGATCACCTGAGGTCAGGAGTTTGAGACCAGCCTGGCCAACATGGTGAAACCCTGTTACTACTAAAATACAATAAATTAGCCGGGCATGGTGGCGCACGCCTGGAATCCCAGCTACTCAGGAGGCTGAGGAAGGAGAACCGCTTGAACCCAGGAGGCAGAGGTTGCAGTGAGCCGAGACTGCACCACTGGACTCCAGCCTGGGCAACAGAGCAAGACTATGAGAAAAAAAAAAAGAGAGAGAGAGAAAGGCAAGATAGAGCCAAATAGAAGAGGAGTGGGTGTTGAGGGAACAGAAAAGGCCTGAAGAAAGTCTGTAGAGCACGTACAGCTCAGGTTTTCACTCCCTGAGAAGCCAGAAGAAATCAAAACAGAAAAAAGATTACAGACCACTCCTCTCTCCTATAATAACAATAATAAACATGAATATAAAGGTTACATTGTTCTAAGCACTTCACATATGTTACCAGGTTTAATCCTCACATGCCCTATGAGGTAGATATTAACATTATCCCGTTTAGCAGGGGAGGAGACAGGCCCAGAGAAGGTAAGTAATTTGCTTGGCATCACACAGCATATATGTTGAAGAAGAACCTGAAGAACCACTCAAACCCTGCAGCCCAACTCTGCCATCTCTGGCCCACCTCCTGTGGGTTGAAAGTGTTCATTTCTGGCCATACTCTTCTCCCACTCTGTTAACATCCCGTATTTTTCTTCTCTTGGGGATTAAATATGAAGAGGCAGATTTACTGCTTCATAGATTTCACTGGATGTTTCTACGGACCAGAAATGAGGACTGTAGGGCCGGACACAGTGGCTCACGCCTGTATGCTTGTAATCCTGGCACTTTGGGAGGCTGGGGTAGGCAGATTGCTTGAGGTCAGGAGTTTGAGATCAGCCTGGCCAACATGGTGAAACCCCATCTCCATCAAAAATACAAAAATTAGCCAGGTGCAGTGGCAGGTGCCTGTAATCCCAGCTGCTCAGGAGGCTGAGACAGAATTGCTTGAACCTGGGAAGCAGAGGTTGCAGTAAGCCGAGATGGCGAGATCACACCACTGCACTCAAGCCTCCGTCTCAAAATAAAGAAATAAATAAAATAAAATAAATTAGGACTGTAACAACAGAAGACAGGAACTGTGCCAGCTTAAATCCATAAATCAAGGTCATCCCCAATGTATTTGTATTCATTGGTCATTTAATCAGAAAAGCAGTGAAAATTACAAATAAGATCGAATCTTGGCTGGCTGGTGGAAGTAGGCTGGTGTGAGTGGGGATGAGTTTGTTGCAGGGATTTGACTTGTGCAATTGTAGGAGCTGGTTAAGCCACCTCTGTAAGGCCATTGTCCTTGGGAGTACTTTAGAAGCCTGAAAACAGAAGCAGTCAGAACTCTGAAATTTCAGAATTTCCTGAAAGCAGGAAAGTTTGGAACCCCACTAGGTATAAAGCCCATGAAAGTTCTTATTGACTCTGACCTTGACCTTAATAGTATGAGTGTCCTGCAGTAGCTGGTAGCTGGGCCAGCATTTGTCATCAACATACGCACTTGGCACAGGAGTTGGAGGAGCTGAAGGAGGATGCAGGGGGGCAGTGAGCAGATGTAAGCCCAGCCACTGTCTCGCACCAATGAGGTGAGCCAGCAGAGAAGTGGCACCCACCGCATGGGAGTTGCAACGTGGCTGCTGCTTCCCTTCCACCCTCTGAATCTCCCACAGGCTACCTCTTATGGCCCACCCTATGTGGCTGAACACAGGGAAGGGAGTTCTGGAAAATGTGGCCCAGCCTAGCCAAATCAACAATAACCAAGCCACCATGCAACCTAATTGAAACTGTTTCACACCACAGTGCCTGTCTAGTAACTTTATCATCTAACCAACTTCACCACTCAATAAATACGGAAGGCAGAAAAAAACGATTGAGACACAGACTCAGGAACAAAAGAGACCTAAGTTCAACTCCTAGCCCCAAGAGTTACTCACTGTGTGACTTCTATAGGCTTTAGTTTCCTCATTTGTAACATAGGCTTAACAATAATGCTGTCTTAATTGAATACATTAAAGACTGTATTCATAGTAAAGACTGTGAGAGAATACCTGTAAAGTACTAGCTTCTATGTCTAGGGCCTAGTAAATATTCAGGAATACTTACATGTAATATAAAGTAACACATACATTACATACGTAAGTAGTAATAAAGTAATCGTTTTTATTAATAATTTCTAATTTTGCAATAAATTATACAATGACCAGATTGTGTTTTTTTCTCTCAGCCAAATAGAGTTCTTATTATACTTCATGAAGAACAACAACCTATGAGGTCTCCTAACTTGGTGTCCCCATATATTTAGAGTTTTCATATAAGATGTATATTAATATTGAAATGAAAAGTATTCCTTACTAAAATGTGGCTAGGGAGTCACTTGAGTATTTGAATCATTTCTGTCGAGGATCTTTGATCTAAATATGCCTATTTTAATCCAGGAGAAATCAGTAATAGGAAGACAAAGAGAAAGAACCACAGATAGCTTGGATCCACCCCATAAATTAAGTTCATGATTTGTAAGGGTCATGTGATCTCTGTGAGTTACAGAATCTCTGAAACTCAAAATTGGTATGAACCACAGAAGCAGTTTAATCAAACCCTGCTCTGACACATCAATCTTCTCTATACCACTCTTGATAAGTCTGGGACTTAGAAATGTCAAGTGATAAGAAACACCACTCCTGGAGGTCAGACCAGTCCATATAAAGACAACTCCAATTTTTAAAATGTTATTGCTTATATAGTCGGATGTTGCCTCCTTGCAACTTAGAGCTATTAGTCATTGTTCTGCCCTCTTTAGCCACACGGGAAGAGCATAGCACATTGGTCTTTAGTCTTTGAGAATCTCATTAATTCTATGGACCTACTCCACCCAAAGGTATAAATGTTCCCATTCACACAAATTGCATGTAAGCTCAGAGGCTTCTCTATCTCCTTTAACTCCTGCTGACCAAGTTCTCCACATGACCTCCCTTCCTTAATCCAAAGACAACTGTCAAGTTCTTCCCAAGTCCTCCTCTGTGCAAAGATCCATCAACAATTTTTTGGCATGATTTCGAAATCTCTTACTATCATGGGCCTGTTTCCATGAATCAGCTCTTCCTTCCAATGTCCCTCTTAATTAGTTGCACTCAGAAATAAACCCAATGCTATAAGAGCAACCTGGGCAGTTCAGAATATAGTGAAACCATCACCATTTGTGTAATCATGTTCCAGTTCAGCCCAATATTGCATGAGCTTTCTTGGCAATCACATTGTGGTGCTAGTTCAATTTGTAAGTAAGCAGAGCTTCAGTTTTCTATTTTGCAGGATAAAATGGTTTGAAAAGAACATCTCTAAGTACCTTCCACCTCTAAACTGTATAGGTCTACTGAAAAGGACCCCCTAAAGGTGATAATCTCACCAACAAATTCCACGGCTAAAGCATTGCTTAAGGGAGACATGGAAGAAAATAATGGTGAAGACATATTGGATAAGTTGTTACGTTTTTTAAGGCTTTGGCTGTCGTTATGAGAATAGGTATAAAATGGAAAGATTTGTGGTATTTACTAAAATGCCAAATTAAGGGTAAAAAAGCTTTTCCCATATTACCTTTGAAGAGCATTTTCAGATTAATAAAGAGCTTTCATAAACATTAATTCAAACTATCTTGTTTGGAAGACTACTTCTGAAGCTTTATTACACTGTCCTAATTAACAGTCAGCAAAGAAACACCATACTGGCTTATCAGTCTCTCAGAAATGAGGGGCTCCCAATCATTACCAAGCTCATCATTTAGCATTTATGCATGTGTAGGAAGCATATGAATTTGTAGGCTCCAGTTCAGCTGGTGTTCTACAGCTGAACTCGACTAATTTAAACGACTTGAGGCCAGATGTGTCGTAAAGTGGCGATTTATCTAGATTAGTCATTGCACATTGATAGCCACGATCCTTTCTGCAAAATGCACAGCACATTCTTATCCTAAGATGCCTCAACATTATGAATTCCTTTCACTTGGTTGAGTGTTTCATTTGCCTGCTAACATAAAATTCATTGAGGCAGCAGGCAACAATGGGAGCTGTTGGGAGTTCTAGTTCAACGCACCACGGTCCCATTGCAGTAAGACTAATGGCAAAGAGGGCACCTCAGAATAACCCACTTGCCTGTCTGGCATAACAGTAGGCTTTTTGTATATGTGAAGCACAGGTACAGGGTTTACAATGGTTGGGGATAAATTTGCAAATCTGACCACCAGAGACCAGGACTATTTCCACTGCGGTTCTGTAACTACTTAGCAAAAATACTTCAGAGTGCTCAGCAGGGAGAGGAATGTGATAATTGTGGGAAGATTGGACATTATATTAGAGTGAGCTCTTTGGCACAAAAGAATAATGTCTGTGAAATGCTAGTTTCAAATTGTGTAACACTGAATTTTCATCATGCTGCTTTAAGGATGCAAAATGAGGGGGCAACAGGCAGTAAGGCTTTAAATCTGAACCAACTGGGCGACTGTTTGAGGGTTCTGCATCAAAGAATGGAGATAGCTGGATGGGGACAAGACTCAAGGTTATTCTATGAGCTACAGAACTGTAACTTCCAGCTGCCAGACTTGAAGCGTGGCATTTCAGCTCATCAAGGCATGAATGAGGCTTGTGTCTTCCACATTCACAAGAGATTAGTTTGTGTGCGAAACACAACAGAATAATTTCCAGAGAAAAATAGAGAAACCATTTTGGAAAACTAAAATAAGATGTTTCCTTGGTAATTATGTTGTCTTGGAGCAGAGAAGGCTTTAATGGGATTTATCTCACTCAAGTTTTCCTAGACTCATAGCCTCCCTCTTTCTAGCAAAAATTAAAAAACATTACCTAGTACTTACCTTCAGATTTCTTTGAACTAATGCCTGAAGTCACACAATTAGTAAGTGATAGAACTGAAGTTCCAAGTAGTACTCTTGGACTACAAAACTTTTGTCCTTTAGTCTTCACTACTCCATTTCACTGAGTAATTATTTTTTAAGCACATTAATTGACAAATATTTTTCATCAATGCATTAGTCAGGATAGACTTGGCTAGGCTGCAGTAACAAATAATACCTTCAATCTTACTGGCTTGATATTTCACACAATCTACTTTAGGGCATGCAGTTCTTCCAGGAAGCTTTTCTCCAAGTACATACTTAAGAACCCATACAGTTTTCATCTTGTGTTATCTAGAAACATTGGCTTCCAAAATCTGAAAGGAGAACATCACATTGGTGATACTTCAGTCACATGACTCTTGTCCCAGTAACTAGAACGCAACAAAAAGCAGGAGTATGAATCCTTCAGCTTTCTTGTTAGGAGGAGGCAGAGTTCTGCTTCTCAATGTAATGGTATATTCTCCCTCGGTACTAAGGGGGATTGGAAGCTGGACAGCCAAAACATTGTAAAATGTCCCTTGTATTCACAATGTGTAGCTTATTGTGCTAGAAGCTATACAGGATATAAGTAATGCATGACTACAACTTTGAAAGAAAATCATCAAGAAGTCTGAGACATTGATCTACAGAAGCAGCTATAATTTCAAAGACAAGTCAGTAAAGCGTTGGAGAGGCGGCATGACAAGTGCTGTTTATAGAACTTGCCAGTCTCAAAATTTGAACTGGTATATTTACAATTTAAGTGATAAGGCCTCCTCATTTATTCAGAATGGAAAAAATGTCTAAAAAAAAAGAGAAAATGATTCACTTATTAGAAAATTTGAAAACAAAAGCTTTTTTTCTCTTGAACTTACTGTTTTTTCATTCTCTGAACATCACCAAAACCCAGTTTTCTTATCTGGAAAATTATTATAATATATGCTATACTTTTCCTTGGGTGATGCCTACTATGTAAATAGTAGCATAGATAGTATTTCTCTCCATTTTCTTGGCCCTTGGTCATTTTTTACTGCATTAAATAAAGGAAATAGTGATTGTACCTGCCATAGTGGGGTCTCCTGAATTTATTCTTTGACTTCAGTCTCACTGTCAAATCCTACTGTTATAGGTCACATTCACTCCCCTAGGGTCTTACTAAGTGGATGGCAAGGTAATTTGATGAAATATTTCTGCTATTGTTTTAATGGATGATAATTCATTGGCATATTATTCCTCCAAAGTAAAATATATATGAACAGTGGTCCTCACTGTCTCAAATCAACTTTATAAATAAATAGTAAGATTTTTTGACAATGTGTCAGCCCCGGAGGGCAATTATATCCATGTCAGGAATTCTCAACCTCAGCACTACTGACATCTGGGGCAAGAGAACCCTTTGTTGTGGTGGGGGGACTGTCCTGTGCATTGCAGGATGCATTCCCCATCTCTACTCACCCAAAACCAGTAGCAGCCTCTCCCACCCCTCACAAATGGGACCAAGAATGTCTCTAGACATTGCAAATGCTCCCTGTTGGTAGGGAGGTCAAAATTGTCCCTTCCTCCCCATGCTGACAGTTGATAATCACCAATCTAGATAAAGGAATATTTGTATTCTCTTTATGCCCAACACTGATGTTGCCTTCCAAAAGCCATTACATATTTTTGCCCATAGTAAGAGAATCCTGATTTCACTGTGGTACACACCTTCCAGAGAAGAGGGTGATCCTATTCCAAAATCAGAGATAAGTCCTCAAAGCTTAATCCAACATGGTAATCCCAATGCCTTCCTCAGAAGTGGTTTAGGGACAGTCATGTGACTCAACCCTGGCTAATAAGAAATAAAGAGCACACTTCTGCCAGGCTCCTGGGATAGGTTTTGTTGCTGCCAAAAACACAGGAATACCTGTCCTCTTTTTCCATTCAATATTATTGTGCCTGCGTATGATTACTAGAACCACTAAAAATCATGAAGATTTTAGCTAGCAGGAGAACAAAGGCAACAAGCTAAAAGCAAAGAACCTAGATCTTTGATGTCATCGAAACAGGAATTTAATTGATCCTGGAGCTACGCCACCTCCAGACTTCTTGCAAAGTATATTAAAAATTTGCCCTTTTATTTAAGCCAGCCAGTCTGGGTTTCAGATTAATTAGAGCTAAGAATCCTGTCTAACACACTCCACATATCACATCAATATAGTCAGCATCAACTCCAGCCTTTAGGGCCTACTTGACCAAGGCTGTTTCTATATAATTAAAAGAAACAGATCATATAAAAAACTGGCAATTCAGTGTTTCTTCATCAATGAATCATATAAAAGACATTTTTAGTGACTCTTTTCTCCTTCACTCACCAGATAAGCATGTATTATTATGCCTCCCCCGCCAAAAAAAAAAAAAAAAAAACTGTACTAGGTGTGACAAACGTCTTCAGATCAGATCTGCATTAAAATTACCCACATATAAAAGGATTCATTTAACAGGTACTTATTGAATACTTATTTCATAAAAGTTACTCTATGGATGTCAGGGAGGATAAACATATTAGGTCAAAATTCTTCCTCCCCTCAAGTTGCTCACAGTGCGCTAAAGAGAAAGCATGTGCAAAAATTACTGTAATCCCTGGGTTTTGATCATTAGGAATCATAAGAGTGGTGGAGCTAGAACATTATGGGAATTCACACGAAGACAATGTTGCTTATAGACTGTGTCAATCAAGGAATTCAAGGAATGTTTCATTATGAAGGAGTAATTTTTTTTTTTTTTTTTTTTTTAAGACAAAGTCTTCCTCTGTTGCCAAGGCTGGAGTGCAGTGGCGCAATCTGGGCTCACTGCAACATCCGCGATTGCAGGTTCGAGCGATTCTCCTGCCTCAGCCTCCCAAGTAGCTGGGATTACAGGCACGTGCCTCCATGCTCAGCTAATTTTTTAGTAGAGAGGGAGTGTCAACATGTTGGTCAGGTCTTGAACTGCTGACTTCAAGTGGTCCGCCCGCCTCAGCCTCTGAAAGTGCCAGGATTACAGGTGTGAGCCGCCACACTTGGCCATGAAGGAGTAATATTTTAACTGAGCCTTGAAGTATGGGTAATACTTATTTGTTTAGACAGGGAAGTGTTGTGGGTTGTGAGGCAGGAAGCAACAGCCAGTCAAAGCCAACAGATACAATAGCCTATATGAGGAGCTCTGAGACATTCGGTTTAGCTGTATGTCTCAGAGACACTCAGGAGAATTGAGATGAAGATGTTGACAGTACTAATGGCCATGAAGGAGGTAATGATTGTGCCCAGATGATGAGCAGTCTTAAACATCATGGTAAGGAAAGCTAGAGCCAAGGAAAGCACAAAAAAAGCAAATGAAAATTAAAGAGAATGAAGATCCCAAATGTTACAAGTTAGGGAATACATTTATTTCCTTATGATCAAAAGAAAGATAAAACCAGGAAAGAGGAGTATCAGAATACTTTGATTTAGGAAAAATAATGTTAATCCAATTATCTCTAATTAGCTTCTCAATACAAGAGACCAAGATGAGCAATTCATGGTATATCTAGTGGACTCTGCACCTTTTTCGGCATCACAGAATTGACGCAGCAGCAAGCTATAAACCAGAATAGGTTATAAATAATCTAGGTACACTTCTAAAACTTTCACCCCCTCTCTCTACCCCAGAAAAATTCTTATACATAGCCTATTTTGTTTGAAGCTGTGCAAGTTTCCAGCCCTCAAGTAAACAGACAGTGTTAGCTTTTTAAATAAAGATGATTTGGTTTCTAGTCCTATTCCCAAGTTGATTCAGTAATTCAACATAGATTCTGCTCTCAAATTATAGCATAAATCATTTACTGTATAGTAGGTGGTTTAATGATTTCACAGAAAACGTAAAATCAATTTCAATGCAAATGTAACTTCAACAGAAATCACCACTTCCCCCACTTATCAACCGTGTGACTTTGGAGATATTATCTAAACTTTCCGAGTCTATTTCCTCATGAAAAAATGAAATAACCATATCTACCTTTGAATGTTGGTGATAGCATTGAATAAAATGATATGCCTAAATCACCAAAACAAATTCTGCGACATGGTAAGAGCTCAGCCAAAGCTGGCAGGAGTGGAGCTGGGGAAAAGGGAAATCATTTAATCAAAGCCTCAGAAACAGAAAGCCACTCAAAACAGAATAAAGGAAAGGAAGCATTTGTAAAAGGATAAATATCTCATAGAAACCAGGAGAAGAAACTACAGCAGGGACTCATGAGTGACTGAGACTAGTAAACGGAAAGTCAGAATCTGAACCCACTGAATCTTCTCTTTCAGACTGTGGTATCTCTCATTCATGTGTCTGCGTATCTACTATTCGGCTCCTTCTCACTTGCAGACTAGCCACTCCTGCTTCACTGAGCACAGGGCAGAACTTAGCAGCCCAAGCCCAGCTATATATCACCTTATATGCAAATACCAAGCAAGGCTTCAAACTATGGGGGCGGGGGGGGGCACATACGTGGACCAAACTATGTGTTGGTCCCACCCGCGTCTGGTGTATATCAACCATTCAATCCACTGGGCATGCCCATTCATTTCTGAGAAAGGGTTCTCTAGGAAGGAAGACGCACTTGTCACCTCTAGTATATCAACAAAAAGAAAATCCAATAATGCCCGACTTTAATATCCTCTGCGTAGCATTAAACAAAGAAAATAGTGGACTGTGGTATCCCTAGAAGAATCCTGTTTCAGAGTCCACAGGAGCTAAAGAGCTTTCAACAATGGCCTCTGCCAACTGCTTAGTTTCAGCTGAGGCTGCTCAAGAACAACCCCAGCTTCTCTCCTCCCCATAATATATTCAGGTCTCCCTCTTCCATTACGACTGTGTGTGTATTTCAGTTTGGCATCTCCCTCTATAGTGAAGCGGAGGTGATCATATTTCAGGAGGTGCTAGTTCCTGCATGTGGAGTTGCTTCTGTGTTATAATTGCTTTCCGCCATGCAGCTGCCGCACATCAGCTAATCTACATGCTGTATTGCTTCATTTACAGCAAGCTGGCCTCACACTGAGTTTAAAAAGAGGCAGGCACCACCAGCAAATCTTGCTTCCTGAAGCATGTCATTTCTTTGGACGATTTGCAGCCCGATAATGACCATGTCATGATTGTGCAGTGATAGTTCCAAATGCCCCAACACACTTGATGGATCTTAGCATAAATTGGCCATTTATCAACATGTAGGACCATCAGAATTTACATATTTGAGCCGTTATGCCATAATGTTGATTAATTGAGGCCCCAATGTAACCTCTACATCCTGTGTTACTGGGAGGTTACAGCTACCCACGTGGCTTAAATAGATTTGCCTGAGAGAAAAGCAGTGCTGGATACTCTTCAATAATAGGCAATAATCTTTGGTTTCTCAGTGAATTCACAGGTTTCTTAAAGGAAAGCATCTAAGTACTTCTGTATATCACCTATAGTCCCTTTGGAAAGAAGAAAGTCCCTTTGAAGATATTAACAAGGTACAGTTTGCAGACTTTTAAATCAGAAGGAAAAGAAAGCACAAAGCTATCACTATATTCAAAGTATGCCTTGCTCCCAATTTAATGAATCTGAATTGATTATTCAGGTTGGTTTTTTTTTCATAATTTCTAATTTACTTATTGCTAGTATCTTTCATTGTCATTAAAGATATTCATCTATGCAACAAATATTTATGAAGTACCTAAATATTACTAAGTACCAGAGTCAGGAACAATATTCAGGGATAGTGTAGAATGAATTCTGACATTCATTACAAGATCAATCACAATGGCCCCTGCTAATTCTAAGCTTCTGTTCCTTCTAAACAAGTATCTGTTAACATTCTCCATTCTGCCAATCAAGGAAAGAGAAAAAAATGTATACAGCTGTTTCACATACTTCAAGCATAAAAAAATGCTAAAGTATGCTTCTTCCTTCACAGTGTTTTTTCTATCCTTTTTTCCTTCATGGATTCTGGATTTTCCCTTCTTAACCGGTTTCTGCTTTTACAAACTTTATCTTCAGTGAGCCCTACATTTCACACTCAAATCATTGTTAGTAGTCATCTTTTTTTGCATATCACTATCTGATTTTAGAATTTTCTAGTGACCCTTCAAACATTATATGTTTATAGCTTCAACAAAAGTTACTGCTAAAAGGGATCTGTATTAGCTTCCCATTGCTGCTGTAACAAATTGCCAAAGTTTTAGTAGCTTAAAAACAGTACAAATACATTGTATTTGTCTGTTCTCATGCTGCTAATAAAGACATACTTGAGACTGGGTCATTTATGAAGAAAAAGAGGTTTAAAGGACTCACAGTTCCACATGGCTGGAGAGGCCTCAGAATCATGGCAGAAAGCAGAGGAGAAGCAAAGTCACATCCCATCTGGCAGCAGGCAAGAGAGCTTATGCAAGGGAACTCCCATTTATAAAGCCATCAGTTCACGTGATACTTACTCACTACCACAAGAAGAGTGTGGAGGAAATCCCCATGATTCAATTATCTCCACCTGGCCCCACCCTTGACACGTGGGGATTATTACAATTCAAGGTGAGAGTTGGGTGAGGACACAGCCAAACCGTATCATGTATTATCTTACAGCTTTGGAGATCAGAAGTTCAAACTGGGTGTCTCAGGGCTAAGACCAAGCAAGGCTGTATTTCTTCTGAAGGCTCAGCAGAAAGAAGTCATGTCCTTGCCTTTTCCAGCTTCCCACAGAGGCTGCCCACATTCCTTGGCTGATGGCCTCCTTCCATCTTCAAAGCCACCAATGGCAGATTGGTGTTCTTCTCACACTGCTTCACTCCAACCCTGCTTCCATTGTCACATCTCCTTCTCTGACTCTGCCCACCTCTCATCTTTTAAGAACCCTGTTATTACATTTGGGCCCACACAAGTAATCCAGGATAAAAGGATAATTTTTCTATCTTAACATCCTATCTTAATCACATCTGCAAAATCCCTCTTGCCATGGAACATAACACATTCACCGACTGCAGAGATTCAAGTGTGGACTCTTTGGGAAGCTATCGTTCTCCCTACCATAGTAGCTCAATATTGACTAGTGAAGTCTTCCATTTCACAGGTGAAGAACCAGCAGCAAGGAGATGGAAGTTCTTGCTCACCAAAACGCCCTGGGGTAGAATCAGAGCTACAATTCATATTGCCCACCTTCCATCCCAGTACTCTAGAATACCCCAGTAAAACTATAATTTAAGATGAACCTAGTAACTAAAAAGAATATTATTAAAGCAACTATCTTTCTAGGACTGAAAAAGTTTTCCCAAATTCTATAAATTATTCTGTGATTTAACAGTTTTCTGATTATTAAGTATTTTAAGGTAACTCCTTGGCTGCCTAAAAGAGTTAGTATTTCCTTTTGAATGTACTTGATTTGCAGAAAGAATTCTTATTTCATGCCATAAAGAAGGCTGAGGAAGGTCAAATTCACTTACTTTATAAAAGAATCTTCTAAATCAAATAAATTGCTTCATTTTATTTCACTTATTGTGATTAATATTTGGATAGTTGTTATAATTCCCTCTTTAGTTTTTTTGTTTTGTTTTTTAATGGACTTTATTTTTTAAAGTAGTTTTAGGTTCACAGCAAAACTGAGAGGAAGGTACAGAGAGTTCCCATGTACCCTCTGCCCCCACACATGTACAGCCTCCTTTATTAAAAATATTTCCCACCAGTATGGTATGTTTGTTACAACTGACGAACCCACATTGACACATCATTATCCCCCAAAGTTCATAGTTTACATTAGGGTTCATTCTTGATGTACATTCCGTGGGCCATAAGGGGTCAATCCATCCTCATGGGATCGTAAGTAGGTAATGTGAAGCTTCCCATCTGACTGGGAGCCACCTGGGCTAAGGTCTTTTGACAGCAGGTGATGTTTCATGGATGCTTAGTGAATTGAAGATGAGCAAAAAATGCTCATTAGTTGCCGCTTTGAGCCCGAGCTCCTCTTTCCATGCAACAGAAAATGGCAACAAACAATCCCCCTGAATCTCCCCCTACCCCCTGCCATGGAAGAGATGAGCACCATCAAGGACAGGCAGCACTCACTCCCTCCAAGTACCCTCTTGTTTCCTAATGAACTTCAGCATTTCAATTCTTGGTATACACATCTTTAAAATGCCAGGCACCAGGCACCAAGCACCAAGCAATCCTCAATAAAATAGACTTTTCCACAGTCTTACTGCAGTCACCAGGGTGGTGAAATGGTCCAAGAACCTCTGATTGACAGCCCTGTCACAGAGCAGCACTTTGGGATTACTCCCACAACATCTTGCCTCCCCATCCACTTGACAGTTAAACAATACTTAGCGGAACGTGGTTTACAGTACAACTTAAAGTCAACAGTGGAGTAGGAGCCAGGGCCTGATAAGAAAAGAAAAAAATTAAACAAATCAATCATGAAGCTAATGTTAGAAAGGGAATGGAACTCAACAACAGAAACAAGGGAATGGAGATGCATCGCCAGTCGAAATTTGAGCAGAAATACAAAGTTGATGAAGCAGAAAGAGGCCAGAAACTTTGACGTGAGGCTAAGCTGCCCTGCCTTTCTGCCCAGAACCAAGGCAAAGCTTTGCACATCTCCTGTAGTTCCTTTCTCTTGCACATCTGGGCTTCCTGCAGCCTAGGCAGCCACGGAGCACTTGGACGCTCTTAATAATAATGCTGGGTGCAGCCTTGTGTGCATCAGATATGAGGCTCCTCTCCAAGCAGAGCCCTCTGCCAAATGGGCCCCAGCACCTTGCCCCTTGCAGCCTGCTGATAATCTGCAGCTTGTCTGTAATTGTTGCGGGAACATGCACTTTCTTTCGCTGATGATTTTGGCATCCTCGCAGGACTCTACCCAAAAAGGCACTGAACAATGGGATGTGATTGTTTTGAAATGTACCCAACAGGAAGCCCTCCTCCGACACGCACTCAGGCCACAGGCTTTACGGATTGAACGGATTAATGGAGTTCAGCTGCAGTTTACGGTTTATCATCAACCAAGTGCTGCTCTGGCTGCCTGTCTTCCCTTCTCCAGCTTCTAAAGAAAAATAAAGGGAAAGAAGAAAGGAAGGAAAAGCAGCAGCCCCAGCATATTCATTGTATAACAATCTGAACAAGGGAAAAGGAAAAAAAATGCCCTCTGTGACCATGAAACTGACACGGCTCCCCAAAATGGCTTCCAGCTTTCAGTTTGTCATGCAGAGCTGTCTCCCCTTCACTCTCCCAACGCTCTCCCCCGTTTATAATCATCGTTCAAAGTGGTGAAAGGCCTAATTGCCCCGAGCAGTGTGGTCAATCTTCCTGGAGATTTAGCTGCCTGCTTTCATCTGGCAGCCTGGGAGGGAACTCAGTATTTCCCTTCAGGCAATCTATATGGTCTAGCAGTTCACTGCGGAAAGTGGTGCCTTATCGATTTCTGCCATAGCTTCCATGGCTGACTCAAGGATCAGAGGCTCTGACAATGACTAACAAGTTTAAACCATTAGTCCCATTTGTAACTACTCAGCGAAAGGCTTGTCAGTCACCGCGTACCATATACTGCAGCTTTTAGCAGATTTCTAATCCCATTCATTTTGCCACAATGACCCCTGTAGTTAATGGGGGTTATCGGAAAACTATTTTTTCCCTTTAAAAGTGGTGCCTTTTTCTTCTTCTTCTTCTTCTTCTTCTTTTAGGAACATAAAAACCATTTCGGTTCTGATGTTTCAAAATAGTGATGCAGGAAATGATCAGTGTCCCTCTTAGGAGAAAATCTGTATCCTGGTGTACGGTACGATATGTCTGATCCTGAAAACGCAAACAGAGTCAGGTGGCAGAGAGTGATTCATCAGAAACAGATCCTCTCTGTCTTACCCCTGTCTTACTTTTATAGAGGTTTGTCTTAACACCCGTTTTCTCCTCCCTCTGACCTAGAAGTGGATCATTTTCCTGTGAGAAACTTCTCTCTTTCTGGATAACTAATCACCCCACTGGCTAAAGCCTGTTACATAAAGTGTGGTCCCCCGAATCAGCATTACCCAAGAGCTCGTTATAAATGCACAATTTCAAGCCTAGCCTTAGACGTTCTGAGTCACAATCTGTGTTCTAACCAAATCCCTGGATGATGGCTGTGCATTTGAAGGCTTGAGAATCACTGGTCTAAAGAAGCTATGTTTTTTCACTTTTACATTAAATACAGCAAAATTTAACATTTCCACTATATATTAGGATATTTTTAAGAAAAAAATGAGTTTTTCTGCATAATTTTTCCAGTGATATTCTCCTTGTAGCTCTGACAATCGAATGTTTTTCATCTTCATATCCACAGTAGTTAATCCAGTACCTGGTGGAGGGTGAGTACAAGATAAATAGTTGTTGAACTATTCATGAACATATGTTGAATTCACAAGAATGAACAAATGAATGAGAATGAAGAAAGAAATGTGATGTGTCTCTCAGTGATATAGAGAGCCAGGACTGATGAAAAATGAGAAACCTGGCTCAGAGGACAAGCTTCTCCATTCCTTTTTTATGGGTATTTAATAGTTACATATATTTTGGGGGTACACATGATTTTGATACCTGTATACAATGTGCAATGATCAAATCAGGGTAATTGGAATATCCATCACCTCAAACATTATTCTTTCTGTTGGGAACATTACAACTTTTCTATCTATTTTGAAATATACAATAAATTGTTGTTAACAATAATTTCCCCGCCATACTTTTGAATACTAGAACTTATTTCTTCTAACTATATGTTTATACTTGCCCATCAACCAACCTGTCTTCATACCCTTCTCCATACCGCCTTCTTCCCAGCCTCTGATAACCATCATTCTACTCTCAATCGTCATGAGATCCACTTTCTAGCTCTCTCATATGAGTGAGAACATGCAGTATTTGTTTTGCTGTGCCTGGTTTATTGTCCTTAACATAAGGACCATCTGTGTTGCTGCAAATGACAGGATTTCGCTCTTGTTTATAGCTGAATAATATTCCATTATGTATATGTACCACGTTATCTTTATCCATTTATCCATTGATGGACACTTAGGTTGCTTCCAAATTTTGGCTATTGTGAATAGTGCTGTGATAAGCATGGGAGTGCAGATATCTCTTAGATATAAGGGATATATATTTCTTTTGGATATATGACCAGTAGTGGGAATGCTGGATCATATGGTAATTCTATTTTCAGTTTTTTGAGAGTCCATTTTTTATTGTCTAAACTAAATGCTCACACCACCAAGTTGATCCCATCCTAAGAATGGATTGAGACAATGCACTAGGTGGGGCTTTTCCTAGCATCTCTTTCTTTCCACGCCTTGGTCATTCTCCTCCCATTTCTGCTGCTTACTCTCTCTCCTCTCACCATCATACAGACTCTCTCATATGTTTGTTTGTTCTGATCATCAGTCTCCATCTCTTAAAATCCTGTGCTCAACCAGATAGACTAAAGTATCTGAAAACCAACACACTAAAATGGAAGTGACGATTAAGAAGAGACTATGTTGAGGGCTATTTCTTGACAACCTGGAAATCATACCGCCTAGGTAGTCTATTTTATCTAGGAGGCAGATCAGCTCTATTGCTGCCAAATTAACACCAGAAAAAGGCAAACTAACTTTCCTACATGACGTTTGTGGAAGAGATTTCCTTATGTAGCTTCTTCTTGTCTAAGCCCGGCCCCTCCAATTTCCAAGGAATGTGTTTCCATAATGTGACCACCTTGGCTCCTGGACATAGATCTTAATTGTTTAGACACTGGTCATAAAAAAGTATTTGTGGGGAAGACTTGCTTCCATCTTATCTCAAAAAAATTAAAACATATAAATTTAAATGTAGGACAAATTTGATGGGAAAGTTAAAGACTAAAGCCATCTGAATCTTCATGCTGAATTTTTTTTTTAAGCCTAAGACAAGGACTTGGGAAATAAAATTATCTTCTTCCAGTGATTACCTTCAGAAACAATTATTTCTGGAGCTTTCATCTATGGACTGCCATGTTGTGACTACTTAATTGCTGCCTGAAAAACAGAAAGCTGATTATGTGTTTTTGTTTTAAGGTAATCCTTTGACATTTTGAGTAGTTACAAAAATAGGTTGTTTTGTGAGTTGCTAGCGAGAACCAGCAGGAAATTATTTCATTCGGGGGCAGATGGTGCTGGTGACTATACAAAAAGGGCTGGGTAGATGGCAGGGCAAGAGCAGACAAGTACACACACGCACAGAAGCTGAGGATGCCACAGTTCTATGTTGTCTGAATTCTCAGCCGGAATCTGTATACCTTAAATAAATTATTCATAGATTTCCCACATCCAAGTTAAAAAGTGCCTTCAGAGTCAGGGTCTCCTCCCCACAACCCACCCACTATGAGTTTTAATATGTAATTGGAGAGCATGTAAAATAAATGGAAATGTCATTTGGCTCGTAACAAAAGACCTAAATCATAACGGATTATTGAGCGGCATCTTGTGGTCCAAAGTGAGTATGACACTCACGGAAAGCCAGTTGGCTTGCTGGCCTGCCACTCCAAAATGTGTTAACGTCACCTCATATCTGGCTTTTGATAACGTTAATAAGGGGCTGTGCAATGTTATCAATGCAGCCTTATCATTATGCCACCTTAAAATATTTTTGTGAATGAGCATATTAACTTATAATTAATCATCATGCATTAATGTAAATGTATCCATGTAGGCACGTTTAATCAGTGCTCTTTCTCTTTCATAATATTTTAATAACAGAGCACTAAAGGAGACTTGCAAGATATAAAGTAACAAGAGCAGTGTTTATAATGTAAGCCACTTCAGCAGAATTTAAAAATTAGTGTTTTTCTATGAGATGATATATGAAACCATTCAGTCATTTACTAAGTAAAATCCACTTTCTCTATATTCTACAAAATCATAGGAAAAGAAGAAACTACCCTTTCTTAGTATCTTTCTTCTCTGTGTCCCATAGAATCATGTGGATTTTGACTATGAAATAAGTTAATGGGCCTTCATAAACAGAGAGACAGAACCCAGACACAGCAGCTATATATCCAATAGGCTTTTTTTTTTTTTTTTTTAATTCAGGCTCTTGCTCTGTCACACAGACCGGAGTGCAGCAGCATGATCATGGCTCACATGTACCCTTGAACTCCTGGGCTCAAGTGATCCTTCCACCTCAGCCTCCTGGGTAGCTAGGCTCAGTTCAGGCGCACTGCTGTGTCTGGATAATCTTTAAATGTTTTGTGGAGACAAGGTCTCGCTATATTGCCCAGGCTGGTCTCAAACAACTGGCTTCCAGAGATCTTCCTACCTCGGCCTGCCAAGATACTGGAATTACAGGCATGAGCCACTGCACCTGACATCCAGGGGTGTTATTTTTATAAGACAGTAAGACAGCCAGCTGACTGCCAGTTCAATTTTCAAAAATCTATTCAATATTTTAAAAATTTCTCATTGTAGACATGATTTGGCCACCATGGCATCATAAACAAAAAAAAAATTCCTAAACAAAGGCAGAATATGAGCTACCAAGTCGAAACTCAGATATCAAAAAAGTGCTGAGGGCATTCAGTAGTTCTAATAAATTCTGTATTATTTCTAGCTCAAAATATTAATGTGTGGGTCAAAAATCCCAGTATATGCTGGGAAAGCATTATTGCTTTTCACCAACCTACTGTAACAAATTGCTTGCGCTTTCTGACACTTTAATTCTTCTTCTGAATAAAGAGAGGGCTTTCTATCGCTAATACATCATATCATTTTAAATTTTGTAAGCTCTGACATTAAAAGTGCTACTGAAAACAAAAGACACCTGTGTAAATAAATTTGCTATATGTATCAGATAAGGTCTAAATGGGGGAAAAGACATTCAAATATGTAAAGCAGAAAGAATTTAGTACAGAGAATTGGTTACACTGGTGATAGAAGAACTGAGAAGCTCAGTGACAAATGTCAAACAGTGAAGCAACCCAGAGATTAGCAACAACAGGAAGCCAATACCACCGCTTCTTTTTTATTTTTATTACGTATTTATTTATTTTTAAGACAGAGTCTCGCTCTGTCGCCCAGGCTGGAGTACAGTGGCGTGATCTCAGCTCACTGCAATCTCTGCCTCCCGGGTTCAAGCGATTCTCCTGCCTCAGCCTCCTAAGTAGCTGGGATTACAGGCACCCGCCACTACGCCTGGCTAATTTTTGTATTTTTAGTAGAGACAAGGTTTCACCATGTTGGCCAGGCTGGTCTCAAACTCCTGACCTCGTGATCTGCCCGCCTCGGCCTCCTAAAGTGCTGGGATTATAGGAATGAGCCACTGCGCCTGGCCACCACCCCTTCAATAGAGGGACAACTGGAGGAGGCAAGGGAAGAGATATTCCCCAGGCCACAGAAAAGATGAAAAAACATGACTTCTTCCTTCCACCAATCCTCTGAGCTCTCTTCAGTGCTTCCCACTAGCTAAACACCGCTGGAAAACAGCATGTTAACTAGTGACTCTCCAAGAAAAACAAGCCCTGATTCGTAGCATTTGCTGATTTCCATAGCATAAATACTCTCACTTGGCCAATTTCAAGCTACTGCTTGTATGGTCCCTGAATGTGAAGCTGAGGAGAGATGCACAATGATGGCTCACTGTTATGTAGTGTTTCCCATACATATAGATATACCATAACCTCTAGAGCACAGACAGTCAAAAGAAGGGTAGCAAAATAATTAGGAAATGATAAATTTGGAATAGATATTACCATTGCTTTTTAGTATACAATAACTTATTTAACGTAAGTTTAGATAACTTAATTTTAATGGTGATATTAACCAGTGTGAACAACCAGTTCACAGGATCTCTGAATATTTGTCAATTGGCTCTCACACATTGAAAAGAGCCAGCTCCTGCAAACCCTGCCAGCTAACAAGGAACCCTAGAAAAAGTAGTCTAAAAGTGGTCTATCCAATACAATGCAGGACAGAGCAGGAAAGAGCATGGAATAAAGCTGAGGGCAAACAGATCCAGAAATGGTGCATTATAAATGAGCACACGCCAAAGACTACTTAAATCCATCGAACAAGAAGGAACTGAGCATCGCTATAACTGACTACTTGCTAAACCCTGGTTAGATGGATCATAATTAGGTTCACAAAATACTTACCATGAGAAATACGTGCCTATGGGTTGATCCCACTGGTCATTTACAATTATTTTGTCTGTTTTATTTTTTCTATTGTCTTTTGAAGATGACAATCTTCAGAGCGTCACATATTAAGAAGTAGAAAGTGTACCAGTAATTTCTGCAATAGTGAAATTTTGATTGATTTCTCTATCACATTTTTTGGCAAATTGATTCATCATGATGAGTCTGTGATGAGATGCCCAGTGACAGAAAGAACTCAGAAATGTTTAGAGAAATAAAGAGTGTTGTTTATGTATGGTTTGTTTTCTCTTTTGCGAACCTTGGGAAAATCACTTAGCCTCCCAGGCCTCAGTTTCCTCATTTATAAAGTGAGAAGTGAAGGGGTTTAATTAGATAATCTCTATGGTAGTGTCTGGCAATTATGCTCCGTGATTTTATTATGGTGTGTGTGAATTCAGGATGAATATTTTATTCTATTTCTTCTCCCTTTTTAAAAAATTCCTCTCACCTACCTACTGTATTTGGCATAGATCAGTCCTTTTGATCAAAAGCATAAGCCGAGTGGACATAAAAATAGAAAAAGCAAGGAAAGATGAGTGAGCAGTTCCAATGACAACCAGGAATCTTTTGTAAATGGCCACATCTTGGGAAAGCCTGATCCAGCTTATTTTCTGGGAACTAATGATCAGCTGAGATGAGTTGCTGATAGGCCGCAAAGGCAAGGACCATTAACACATGATTGTCACTAATTCTGAGTCAATGTCCCATTTCAAAGTCATTAGTGGTATTAAAAACTGCAACAGCGTATACACACAAAGAAAAAAGAAAGAGAGAAAGCATTAGGATATTCTTAAGATTAACATATTACTACTGAAATACAAAAGAAATTTTCATGAAAATCCTTAATGTTATAAATGCCTATTCAGAGACTTCCTTGTGGAAATTTTATATTAAGCATTATATGAGATATAAAAATAGAAAAAATAGAAAATACTTCCTCTACCTTTAAAAAGTTTAGATTCTACACAATATTATGTTCATATGGATTTGTACTTATTTGGCATTGATGCTCATATATATTTCTTTTTTTTTTAATTGCATCACATAAGCCACTAGCCTCAAAAGTCTTTCAGAGCATGTTTCATAATGGGCTTAAGTCTATATATTCTTCCTGTCCTACAGGAAATACATGTTTGATTACCTGCCAAGTGCCAGTCATGTGCTAACGAAGCTAACCATCCAATGGGGACAAACAAGTAAGAATTGCATTGAGTGCTACAAAAAGGAAAAAAACAGATGACAATTATAGGAGTGCATGGAAAGTCCTCTAATTCAAATTTGAGGGGTCTGAAATCACTTCTATGGTAGCCGTCTACTATTTTTGCCTGCCCAGCATCTTTTTCTCTCTCTTTGAGCCGTAGCCCCTAATTTATCCTTGAAAACTCTCTTATTTCATGGCAGTTGGGGAACTCTTCCCATTAACTGCTGAGGGCAGCCCTCTGCTCATGGAGTGGATCTGTGACCCAAGCTACACCAACTATGAGGCATTTTCTCCAAGAAATATTAATCCTGAGTAGTACAATCCAAGATCAGAAACGGCTAGAGTTCTTCCAATGGCAGAAACTTGCAGAGACATATGTTAGGTCCTACCTCCTTAATTCCTGAAGCAGCCTCATTTCTATCTCTCCCAAGTCCTGAGTTTTTAGCTTTTTGTTTCTTTGTGCTACCCTGTGTCCTTCCAAACAATTCTTTCTCAGTATGATAAGCCAGAGCCTGTTGCTCTTGCTTGCAACCTACTACTCTAATAGATACTTATTCCCAGTGGAAACTCTAAGATAAGCCCGAGAGATGTTGCTGCCTTAGTAAAGTTGGGGGTGGTAGTGGTAGCATTGGTACCTTTAAAAAGCTGAAAGAAACTCTTTCTGGTAAGACTATAAAGCACGACATGGAATTTCATGAGAGAAGACAAAAGTACTCAGAAAATCAATCACACAGGGCTTTTTAAACATGTTAAAGCCAAAGGGAAACCACTGAAAATATTTTTTAAAGAAAAATGTTTTAGAAAGACTGCTATGATGTCAACATGGAAAATAGAAGGCATTAGACTAGTAATGGGAAACCAGCAAGACAACTGTTTCAATAATCCATTCCAGATATGATAATGGCTTGACTTAGGGTGGTGGGAATGGAAATAGAGATGGTAGCTAGATGTCCAGGAAATTGAGGAGTTTGGCTCGACATGACATGGAGATTGAGTAGATGCTGAGGTCAGGGATAGGAAGAACTCAAAGATAATTTCCTGACTTGAGTTTTAGCTGACTCAATAGGTAATTGTCCCATTCACTGAAATAGAGAAAATAAAAAGATTCTGGTTTTCTGAAGAAGACAACCAATTTCTTATTTTAACAGCCAAACAGATATGTCAGGTAGGTAGATAGATATGTAAATTTGATTCTCAGGAGCAGTTTGAGTAGAAGATATAGGTTTGAATTTAGGAATCATCAATATATAGCTGAAAGTAGACCTAAGGCTGTAAATGCAATCGCCTGAGGAGAGTACATAGAGTAAGCAAAGATGATAACCCACAACAGAATCCCTGTGAGGTATAAGCATTTTAGTGATAGAAGAAACAAGAACCTGGGATAGCCATAAAAGTCAGAGAAAAACTAAAAGACTACAATGTTATGGAGGCTAATCTTTTTTTTAATTTCCAAAAGAAAGATATAGATAATGCTGCCAAGAAAGTAAGAAAAATAAAGATTAAGAAGCATCATTAGACTTAGCAAGGAGGCTATTAGGGACATTAGTCAGAGCACTGGGACAAAAACTGGACTGCAGTAGGTTGAGAAGTGGGTGGATGAAACAGAGACCGAAGCGTAGACAATGCTTTTAGAAAGTGTAGCTACAAGTGGGATGTAAAAAGAGAGACCTGAACAAAAAGGGGGGCAGGGAAGAAAGATTTAAAGGCACTTTAAAGATATAAGTGCTTTAAAGGAAAGATAAACATATCACGAGTAGGTTGAAATGTTGGAGAAAAAATAACAAATTGAGATGAAGCGGTGGCAAACACAGGAGAGAGGAGGAGTAATCAATGGACCGAAATCTCTCCAAAAGTTGAATGGGGTGTGATCCAGAACTCAGAATAAAAGGATTACCCTCAAATAGAAGTAGCAGACATTTTTCATCAGGAAGGAAGGAAGAAAAGAAAATTGTGGAGTTAATTTATAGGCTTCAATGTGGAATATTGAAGAAACTCCTGTCTAATGACCTCTAATTTCTCTTCAAATGGGCGAGAAAGTCATCTTCTGAGAGTCAGTGTTTTAGTCCATTTTGTGCTGCTATAATAGAATAGATGAGACTGGGTAATTTATAAAGAGAAGAAATTTATTTCTCTCAGTTCTGGAGGCTGGAAAGTCCAAGATCAAGATGCTGGCATCTTGTGAGGGCTTTCTCACTGCATCCTCACATAGCAGAAGATGAAAGGGCAAGAGTGAGTGAACCCACTCCTGCAAGCCCTATTTACAGCAGCATGAATCCATTCATGAAAATGGATTCAACACCTCCCAAAAGGCCCCATTTCCCAACAATTAAGTTCCTAGCACATAGAATTTTGGGGGACACATTCAGACCACAGCATTCTGCTCCTGGCCTCAAAAAGTCATGTCTTTCTCAAGTGTCATTTCTTCCCAATAGCCCCAAATGTCTTTACTCATTTCTGCATCAAATTTTCCTCCAGTTGTTAGCATGTGAAATCAAAAAGTTACATGCTCTCAAATTACAACAGTGGGACAAGCATAGCATAGACATTCTTGTTCCAAAGAGAGAAATTTTTAAAAAGAGGAAGAAGAAAGGACTAACTTCCTAAGCAAGCCCAAAACCCAACAAGGCAAGCAACATTAAATCTTAAGGCTTGAGAATAATGTTCTTTGAATCCATCTCACCTTCTGGACACACTGGGGCAGAGGTTTGGTCCCCAAGGTCCCAACCCCACTTCCATGGCTTTGCTGGGTGCAGGCCATATTTTAGCTCCAATGCATTGAAATCACATGCCTGTGGCTCTCTCAGGCTGACACTCACTGCATTCCAGTGGCACTACAGCTCCAGAATAACAGGAGCAGCCAGCTTTCATGGCTCTACTAGGCACTGTCCTAGTGGGGACTCTGTGGCAGGTTCACCCATGCCTGGGCCGTAACGCTGTCTGAGATATCCTTTGAAAGCTAGGTAGAGGAAGCCATGCCTCCACAGCTTTTGCACTCTACATGCCTACAGAATTAGCACCACATGGGTGCCTCCAAGGCTCACTGCTTGTGCCTTCTGCAGAGGTGATCCAAGCCACACCTGGACCCACTTGAGCCATAGCTGGGGCAGCTGGGGAGCACTATGCTGGAAATTGGGGAGCAGAGACCCAATGCAGCCCTGAGTAGTGGGCCTTAAGTTTCTACAAGCACTCTGAGCCCCTCCCTTTAAACCATCCTACCCTCAAGTCCCCAGCTCTCTAGGCCTGAGATGGGCATGGAGCCCCCAGATTTTTCAAAATGCCTTTGGGGTCATTATTCCATTGTCTTGGAGAATAGTACCTGGCTTCCTTCTATTCATACTAATCAGACCATAGCACACGGTTTGTTTCTATAAAATTATTGATTATGTCCACATTCAAAGCCTTTGGGAGAATATAATTTTTGATTCCAGTTCTTTTTCTTCTTGTTTCTGCAGTCTGAGCCTTTACCCCATAGCATCCTTTTTGTCTGTAGGATCAATCGAGAAGCAACAAGAAATAAAATGGTGCAATATAAGCAATCAAGGGCAGCCCCTCAGTGTGAGCCTTCTCTTGCCTTTGAGTTTCTCTAGCTTTGTCCTGCAGTAATTTAGGAAGAAAATTTTCACCAGCAAAGGAATGTTACTGAAGACTGGTTTCTCTTCTGACTATTTATTGTTGCCCTATGTAGGCTTCTGATAAAAAGGAATCAGGATAATAGCAAGGAATGGGCATTGATTCCATTGCAGTATGAGAATTAAATAATTCATTCATTTAAGAAATATTTGTTGTGTGCCTACAAGGTGCCAGGCATTTTCTAGGCATAAGGGCTAATAAATAGGACAAAGTCCCTGCCCTCATGGAGCTTATATGGTTGGCAGCCAAATGACAATCATGTAAATAAATAAAACGGTTTCCAGTAGTGATAAGAGCCAGGAAAAAAAATGTTAGCATAAAAAAGAACAAGTGAAGAGGAAAGAGGGATTATTTTGATAGAGTGGTCAGGACGGATTTCTCTGAGAAGGTGATTTTGGAGCCGGCACCTGAACTGTAAGAAGAAAGGGATCATTCAAAGCTCTAGACCTTAGAGTTTACAGAGAGATCTTTGCTGACAGCTAGTGCAAAGTCTTCAAGCAAGATGGACTCATCTTGTTTGAGATAGAGAGGCAAAAATGAAGCTGGAGAGGAAAAAAAGGGCAGATCGTGTTAACTCTTGAAAGTTAGGATAAGGAGCGTATATTTCTTGCTCATTAAAATAAGCGGTTAATGGAGGATTTAAGTAGGGAAGCAATGTAATCTGATTTACTTATCACTACTATAAAAAAAAACTAAGTCTCCATCCTAAAATTTGGGCAGATCCTATGCTTCAAAGGGTAAGACAAAACATATTAAAGAGTCTTAATCAGTCAACCTGCTTCTTGCACTTTATGTGCTAGGAATTTTCATTCTATTTTGAAAAGTGAAAACTTTGAACAATTACATTCTGGTATTCTTACCATTCATTTTATCCCAACTATTCAGCATAATTGTGATTAAGTCTTTTGCCAAGTCCTCTCCACCTAAATCACTGGATAAACTCAAGGAATTATCATCTTTTTTATCATGAGAGCCATCAAGGTTGTTTACAAACTCAGATTTTCACCAAAAAAAAAGATCAAGAGCCTGGTAAGGATATTGTAAATTTCACTCAGTATTCTTCTTTATTTGAAAAGTTTGAATTCTAAACTATTATGCTTCTTGAAATCCTTGGTAATTGATATTAGACTTACTCATTTTCATTTGTTTTTAGAGGTCCAATATTTAAACTATAACACCTAATGAGTAATTAGAATTTTGAGGTATTACATTGAATAGTTATTAAGAATCTAAAATACATAAACCACTACAATTATTAACACAATTCTAATATAATCTTATAAAAATAGAATGAAAACCAATGACTGCACAATCCCTGTGATCATATTGTTAAGCTTTAATATAAAATAAAAAATCAATGCCGTTACAGCTTTTCAGGTTCAACATTTTGATTAATGACTTGCGGGAAGGCATTAATGTCAGTCTGATCCAATCTGTACATGAAACAAAACTGAAAAAATAAATACTAACTTGAAAATTCTCAAAGCGGGGCAATGGACATGAGTGATGGACCAAATATTTTCAGACAGAAATTAGTAAGACCATAAAAGGATAGGATGGGGAAGATGTGTCTCAATCAACAGCCACTACCCACAGCTAAAACTCAGCTATAAGCCCAGTGGTTTAATATATTTTAACATGAAGTTAGCAGAAGTATTTCAGTGTCTCAAATAAGGAAGCAAGTGATCTTCTATAACTCACCAATTCAGTCCTGAGGACTAAGGGGTGATGCTCACAAACTGAAATGCATGCAGATGAGATCTATAGTTTGGCAAGAAGTCATATGAGGAAATACAAAGACAATTTATGACATTGGGCTGAAAGGAAAAAGAAGTGAAGAGAATTGAATAATGGCCCTTTGAAATGCTACAGAATTCCTGTGTAGGAGTCAACAAGAAGAGGAATAAAATTTCTTTTGATGCAGCCTTGGATGGGAGTCATATGACCAGTGAGTGGAAGTTATAAAGAGATGGATTATGAGCCAACGTAAGGGAAAACTTTCTAACAGTTAGACGTGGTATAAAATAGATTGGCTTCCTCAGTCCCTAGGTATTTCTCGGTCACATGGATCACTCCAGGCATCCAGAGTTGAGGATATTGTTTGGGTTAGGATGGGATCAAATGTTAAGATCTTTTTCCATCTCAAGGTTTTACATACACTATTAGAGCTTAGTTGTTAACATGGTAGCAAAATGTGTTAAGAACAAGATCCTCCAGACACTACAGTATTTGCTGAATATTTATTGCAAAAGGTAGAAATTGAAAGGCAATTCCACTTATGTTGCAAAAACAACCAGTAAACATAACTTTCATATTATTTCTCCACGTGTCCTTTGAGAAATTGTTAAATGCCTCCACAATGATGAAAGTCACACAGGTGATGTTTCTGAAAATTAAGCAATGAGTGTGAGTATTGTTCCTTCATAGAGATGTTTCCATTCCTCATCATAAGCCTAATAGCTCTTGGGAGATAACTGGTTTATACTAGGAAAATTCAGGGTCCAAAGAATTGAAACCACTAAACAAGTTAAGTACAGGTGTTATCAACAGAATTCCCAAAGACAATCTGAGCCATTCCAATGAATTTAGTTATTGAATTGATTTATTTGTAACCCATCATTATATATTTGCTTTCAGGTAAGAAAATAAGATTTTGAACACTTACTCATAAGGCGCCTTTAACCATGGACTGATTAATCATAAAATCAAGGTGAATAGTGGACTATATTTGAAGCTACGGACCTTGTCATAAAAGATCTAGCATTCAAATGAACCTGGTTAATCAATCTCTAAAGGAGCATTTCCTAAACTGTGAAATCAATATTCACAGAGAAAGAGAAAAGATTAATTGGTTAAAACAAAAGTTTTGGAAACACTATGCTAATATGATGCTAAACTGGCTTCTCTACTGAAGGATTTCTCAGAGCTTTTAATGTTTCCTGTGAATTTCCAGGAAAGTCTATGCTATGCAGGAGATATATTCTATGTTTAGAACAAGCCACTTCAAGACACAACAGTTACACTTTTAGGAAACAGTGCCAGAAAGGAGAGAACAGAATGCAGTTCTGATTATGTTGCATAAATAATCAGAAATCATGTATAACAAGTGGTGGGCTGGTAAACTTTTAACAACCGGTTCTGTGGGTGGAAAATACATGCAAATATATACATACATACGTAAGTTTGTCATAAATGTTTTTCATATAAATGGTATTAGCACACAATTAACAAATACTATAAAATATACAACACTGTTATAAATTTCATACGGCCAATGAATTCTCCCAGAATACGTTCTTGGTTTTTTGCCTGACTCATAGCTGTAGCCAATTTATGGTTGCAAATTAATAAACAGGTGTATCTCTAACATAAATGTTGGCTGATATTTTTGCCTATTTTAATGAGTAACACAAAAGTGAAACAACAAAGACATATGTCAGAACATTGTTGAGCAATTTCCTTGTTAAATCAGACAGTAGTTTTGAATGCTGGAAAACTATATTTTCTCAATTTTTTGTGTTTTGTACAATGTAATGGCTACATAAGCAAGAAATTATAAAGTTTAATTTGCACTATTAACATTTCCTTCAATACATTCTTCAGTCTGGACAATCAGCAAAACAATAAATCCCATCCCCAATTTATAATGTCTTCTAATTTCTATGATGTAAATATTCTCACCATGCCCAATTTCAGACTATAAACATGATGTCACTGGAAGCAGGGCTGAAAAGATTTACAGCAGCACACTATTATATAGTGTTTCTACCACATAGATACAATATTAATAGATATAATATTAATAACTTCGGGGCATAGTTACAAGATGTAGTAAGATAAAAAGGGAGAAATAAGTTTTGAAATTTTATCACCTTTGTTTTAAATATGATTTATTTAATTGTAACTTTATATAATGTATTATTTAACAACAGCTGTGTAATAACTACCAGCTTACTGAATTCTTGAACATTTAACAATCAGCATTTGTTATCTAGTGTGAGCTGGTTCCAGCACATCACTCATGTGACCAGAAAACTCTTTTGTCTCCAAGGAAGCCTTCATGAGATATATAAACCAAGGTCCCTAACCCTCTTTAGCTTTCACACTTCACACTTAGCCTCTCTCCCTTTCTCTCTCTCTCTGTCTCTCTTTCTCTCTCTTTCTGTACATATATAAGTATATATATGTACCTCCAAGATATATATAGAGTTATTTTTTAAAGTAATAATTTTCTTTCATAGTCCTATTAGAACTTTGTTAAACATAGCTCTTGGCATACAAAAATAGCCTTTACAGTTTAAAATACCTATTGAATTGCTTATTTTATGCTTCAGTTAATGTTTATGTTATAAAGAACTGAATATATTAAAAGAAAATGTTCATGCAATAGAGAGTATACAAAAACCTACTCATAAGATTCACATGTAAAGCATATTTACAAAACATATTTATCTTGAAAATTCTAGAGTTTCTGGTTTAGACAAAAGAATCACTTGGGCAACAGCAGTTGCTTAAACCAATAATGAAGAGAGCCATTCAAAATTCTCTTTGAAACAAGGGGAAAAAAATGTCTTGAGTTTCTTGCTGGGGTTCTGGTGTTCAGTAATTGGTTTATTTGAAGATTAGATTAATGTTGCTGGTAATTCATTTCTAAATTGAGATTATCTTGGTAGAAAGAAATCTAGGCAATGGGGAAGAACATGGAGAAAAACTTCCTTCTTGACGGTCATGACTCGTTGCTTTGGCTGGGGAAGGTGCACCAAGGAAGTTGTTGGGGAAAAGCAACCTTGGAGTGTGGGAAAAGCAGGATCCACATGTATTCTGGGAGGAGGGGATTCCAAACAATCCCCTCCCCATGAACAGTGTCCTTGGATCCACTGTCCCTACTAGACCTCATGGTGGAATGGGAGATAAGTAAACATATCCCAGAAGCAAAGATAAAAGCCTGAATGGAGGAGAGAGAAGCCTTCCTTTCAGGAGACCAGCTCATTTACTTATGAGGAACCAGAGGGAAAATGCTTGCAGTGAATGTGCTATTTGGAAAAAGCACTCATGGACTTTTATGTCTTCTTCATGCTTACAACGTCATCCATCAACTCATCTTTTTCTGAGCATTTGGATTTCTTTTTTTTCAGTTATTTTTCAAGAGAAGTTATTTCATGCTTAAGTACAAAGTTGATTGTATCTAGGTTTCCATAAGCTTCCTCCAGACCTGGAACTTTTGATGGCTCTCTCTCGAGGCTGGCATCGGTTAACGATGATTCTGGTCCTTTATACTCTTTTCTTTTTTAAATAAGGCTAAGCTTGTCAAGAATTTTACATCTTTCTTTGATTTCTTCGGCAAGTTTTATAGGCAAGCTGTTTTCCTCTTCTTAAATAACATCCTATGTTTAACTGATCTAAAAACTTCTGAACCAGAGAATTATAAATAGTGCAATGATTGCTGCACCTACCACTACCTCCCAGAGCCCTCTGCCATATCTTTAGGCAACCCTACTGTTTTCATCTGTTTTGTGCTGCTATAACAGAATACTTGAGACTGGGTAATTTATAATGAACAGAAATGTATTGGCTCACAATTCTGGAGGCTGGAAAGTACAACATCTAGGCACCTAGCATCTGGTGAGGGCCTTCTTGCTGTGTCATCACATGGCAGAAGTCAAGAAGGCAAGAGAGAATTAAAAAGGGCTGAACTTGTCCTTTTATAATAATAACAATCCCACCCATGAGGGTGGATCTCTCATGGCCTAAACACCTCTTAATGGCCTCACCTCAATATTGTTACAATGGCAGTTAAATTTCAACATGATGTTTAAAAGGGGACAAATACTCAAACTGCAGCACCTACCAGAACCCAGTGCAGCTTCTCAAAGATCAGCCCCCAAGTAAGGCTTAACTCCTTTCTACAGGCACTCCTGGCCCCCAATCTCTCACCAGAACTCCCACCAGGAGCCGTGGATCCCTCAAGCCCAGGAAAACATCCCCAACCACCATCACTAATACATAGCATTTTCCCAAGAACCCAGATCCACATCTGACAACTGGAACAAACTGAGCAAGGATTGTTTAGTGGGAAGAACAAGAACAAAAAAGAATTCACATGCCCACTCTACAGCCTAGTGTTCTCTCTTTTCTCTCTTTTGATATTAACATTTTAAAGAATAAAATACATAGAGAATAATGCACAAATCATGAGTGTATAGTTTGATTAATTATCAGAAACTGGACACAGCCATATAGCGACTACCTAGGTCAAGAAGTAGAGTAACACCTCCTGACCCCCAGAAATCCTACTCTTGTCCCATTGAAACCTCTGTATCTTCTTTTTCCAAGATAACAAACATTCTGACATCTAATATCATAGATTCATTTCAGCTGTTTTTGAGTATACAGTACCTATTCTTTAAGTCCAGTTTTTTTGCAAAACCTTAAGTTTGTGTGATCAATCCATGTTGCGTGCAGCAATATTTCATTCATTTTCATTATTGTATAGCATTTCATCAAATGAGCATATCACAATAGATTTATCCCACCATTGATGAACATTTGGGTCCTTTCCAGTTTCTACTACAAAAAAAAAGTGTTGCTATGAACATTTATTTTATATATCTTGTTAGGAACATATGTATGCATTTGTGTTGGATATATTCCTAGGAATGAAATCGCAAGGTCAGAGGGTAGGCATATATAGTAGATATTGTCAATTTCCAGAGTGGTTGACTAACTTCCACTCTTACCAACAACTGTAAGAGTTCTAACTGCTCTATGTCCTCACCAACTCTTGTTAGTATTAAACTCTACATTTAGCCTTCCTCATGGTTGCGATTTTAAAATATTCAAAATATTTTAAATATTGTGATTTTAAATTGCATTTTCCTAATTACTAATGAGATTCAGCACCTTTCCACGTCTTTATCTTTCATCATCTTTTGTGAAGAGCTACAGTTCTCTCACTTCTTTTTCCAGTGGGCTCTCTTTTCCTTATTGACAGAGGAATTTATTACACGTGCCCTTTTTCAGTTCTCCATGTTCCAAATATCTTCTCTCAAATTTAAACTTGTGTTTTTCAGTCTCTAAATAGGGAATTTTTATACAATGAAATTCTTACTATTGATATGGACAAATTGAACAATCTTTTCCTTTGGAGTCAGTGTTTTTCATGCCTTGTTTAAAAATCTTTGCCTACTCCCAGGTTATAAAGTTTTTATCCTAAATTACCTTCTAGGAACTCTATCATTTTATCATGTATGTCTACTATCCACCCGGATTGATTTTTGTATTGGTATGAGGTAGAAGTTAGGCTTCTATTTTTCATATGGACATATAATCAACAAAGCATCATTTATTAAACATAAAACTGTTCTTTCTCCACAGACCTGAAGTGTAAACTTTGAATAAGTAAAGTCTACATTTATTCATGAGTCTGATCCTGGACTCTAATCCATTAGAATATTATATATCTGTATGCCAATATCATACTGTTTTGATTACTATAGGTTTATTATAAATCTTTACATAAGGTAAAATCATCCAACTGTACTGAAGATTGTCTTCACTGTTCTTGGTCCTCTGTATTGCCAAAAGAATTTTAGAATTCAGTTTTTTAATTTATATACAAGTACAAACTAAAAAGAAAAAAATGCTGGGTTTTGATACATATAGTCTTGAATCTATAGATCAACTCTGAGAAACTGGTGTCTTCACAATAATGAGTCTCTCAATTCATGAACACAATATATTCTTCTATTTATTTGGGTCTTCCATATTTTTTCAATGTTTTATAAAGGATTATGCAGAACTTTCTATTTCCTATAGTGTCAGTTTTGGTAGATTGTGTTTTTCAACAGATTTTTCTGTTACATCACAATTTTCAAATGTACTGCATTAAGTTGTATGATGATGCGCCATTTTTAATTCCTGATATTGTCTTGCCTTTTGATGGTTGGAAAACTTGTCAGAACTTATAAACTTTATTAGTCTCCTAAAAAAATTGGCTTCATGATCTACTCTATTTATTAATTTCCTATTTCATTTATTTCTAAATTTGCCTTTATTATTTTCTCCCCTCTGTAAATTTTAGTTTAACTTGCCATTCTTTTGCTGAGATCTTGAGAGAATACTCTTAGGTAATTTATATTTAGCCATTTTTTTATTCTAATACAGGCATTTAAGACTGTACATTCTCTCTACACATGGCTTTACCTGTATTCCACAAGTTGTGATATGTCATTTTTATTATCATTCATTTAAAAATATTTTCTAGTTTACATTGTTATTTTCTTTTTGATCCATGATAATTTAGAAGTGTTTAATATACAGGTATTTTTCTAGTTATCTTTTTTATTAATTTCTAGTTTAATTCTATTGTGGAATTTAAACATTTTAAATTGTTTGCAATTTGTTGAGACTTGATTTATAGCCCTGTAAGTGACCCAAGTGCACATGAATAAAATGCACAGTCATTTGTAAGTATAGGAGTCTATATGTGAGTATGGCATCATATTTGTTAGACATTGTATAAATCTTCTATGTCCTTATTGACGTTTGCCTTTTTACTTTTTCAGTTACTGAAAGAAGTCTGTTAAAATTTCCTACTATGCTTGAGGATTTCTCTTTGGTAGATAGATGATAGACAGACAGAGAGAGAGAGAGAGGGAGAGAGAGAGAGACAGAGAGATAAATAGAAGCAGAGACACACACAGAGATACTGAAAGATGGCGACACAGAGACAATACTTTGCATACAAATTTAATGCATATCATACAAATTTAGAATTTTCTCATTTTTGTGTCCATTCTTTTTGTTTCCTTATATTTTGAGTAGCATGTTTGTATTTTGCATTTAATCCAGCCAGTCAACATGGAAGTATTTCTCTGTAAACATTTAATAAAATTATCGACGTATTTGGGTTTAAATCTACCCATCTTACTATTTTTCTGCCTGTACCTCTTGCTTTGTGATCCTGTTTCTTTTCTTCTTGCCTTATTTCCAGTTGACTACATATTACATATTATTCTATATTTTTGCCCTAATTTGCTTGTGAAATATGTATTCTTATTCTAATATTTCAGGGTTTCCCCTAGAAGTTACTATATGTATCTTCAATTTATTGACATCTAATGTAAACTACTGTTTTAATATTTCATTAATATGTTAATATATTATTTTCATAATACAAAACTACATTTGATCCATTTAATCTCATTAAAATATAACATAATTTTTTAGTGAGAGCAAGGTGATTAAAATGCTTCATTTGAGATACAACTAGAATATCTGACTTTGAACTCAAGCTCATGTCAATATTTAGCTGTCTGACATAAAAAACCTACCTCAGAAATGTATGTAGATCAAAATGGAAAAGCTCTCCATACTTGCTAAAATCTGACATATCTTTCAGTCCTCATCCTTCAATTAGGCAAAGTTTGTGTGGATATTTAGATAGCAAATTTTTGTATTCCCTAAATGCAGGCATTTGTTTCTACAAATTAATTAGCAAGTGTAACAGTCTTAGTTTTAAAAATTGTTTTGAGCATGAGTCATATGATTCAAAGAGTCAGAATATTTTTTCAAATGTTGATTATGTTGATAGAATCTTAGACCATTTTCAGCAACAAAATCACATAGCAATTATAACCTTTCCAAATGCCATTTTTCAAAATGCTCTTTCCATAACACAAGTATCTTTTGAAAAACAATTGCTTTCTCATTCACAACTAAAATATCACCTTTATGTTGAATAGACTAATTAAAAGTGTATGTTTTTAAAATATCTTCTAAGGAATGTAGTAAAGAAAGCCAATTGTTATCATATGAAAGGTCAGCAAATTTGGAGCATTTCTGTGTTTGTAAAAGAATAAAGTATAACTTATCTTTCGGGTTTACTTCTCTTTTAAATAATTTGCCACATGATCAACAGCAAACTTACATGTGGTTAAAATTATTTTCATGGTCACTCTTCATTTCATTACAAACACTGTAAAGATGCAATATTTCAAAGTCTTATTTTAAAAAGAAAAAAATTAACCACATCAATGAACCATGTAGCACTTTGGTTATATTTGGCTTCAACTTCTTCCCTGCAATATTTCTGCTTATGAATTTTGCAGGAAATGAATTGCCCTCATGATTCTTACTCTGTGATTTTACTTCCAGAATCCTTTCTTTTTAAAATTCCAGTCAAAGCAGCTATACTCACCCAGCTCTTCCAGAAAATTGTTTTAAAGAAGTCAGTTGATCTATAAAAAGCATCTTATTTGATACTTTCTTCTTTTATGGGTCACAGTACTTTTTTATGTTCTTTAATGAAACAAAGCCTAATAAATACAATAAACTGAGACATGATCAAGCCAGCTGTACCTTGAGGCAGCTATATAGTAAACGTTCTATGTTTGCTCTAATACTGGTTTCTTCAAATGATCAGCCATGTTTTCTCTGAGCTTTCCAATAGCATTTGCTGGCAAAGGAATGCATTTTAGTTTATTGCCATATTGTTTGCCAAACACAGTGTTAGCCATTTTTACCATAACTATAAAAATAAGGTATTTCCCACTGGCATGTAAAATTATTGTTTTTCACTGTTCATTACTATGTTATTTATTCATTTAATACATACATTGACTGTCTACTACATGCCACATACTTTTCTAAGTTCTTAGGGTATTGCATTAAACCAAATTGAAAAATGCTGCCTGCACTCAGAAGGCTATCCTTTAAACCTCAAAAGTTGCTTCTAAACATTTAAGATGAAGTTCAGTAAATTTTAGTAAAAGATTGAATAACTCATGATTTTAAATATCCTTGAACATGCTACACGTTTTTCCTTATGTTTTGGTTGCTTTGTTTTTAATTGTCTTGGTAATTGTTTCATCTTCTTATTGTCATTAATTCACATCCAAAGCACAATATAAACCAGAGGTGAGATTCATCCTTAATGGTAGTGATTTTCCAAGCTTCCTTTTTCAACATATTACTTGTATGATTAGATCATTATGGTTTTCACATTGTCGGCACCACCCTTTTCTTGTTACCTGATGTTTACATTATTAACCTGTATTTTATAGGGTCTGTATAAGGTGGGGCCCAAGCAACAAACAAACCACTCTAGTTATTTTGACAGATAATTTAATAAAGGAAATTGGTTCAAGAGGCATTTAGGATTTAAAAGGGGAAAGGGGACGCTGTGGTCTCAGAGACCACATTAACTTAGGAAGCAGCTTCCACTCCCAGGGCAGGAAATCAGAGGGAAGAAGTCAGGGTTAACAGACCCCAAAGCCTGGGGGAGGCTGGGTGTCCTAGGACCCAGATCCCTGAAGAGGTATTGGTGCTCTTTCCTCAGGTGCTCAAAGGAGGAGCCCACAGGGTAGGGCTCAGACCTCCAAGGAGGGAGCACAGCCTGGCTGGTGCTGCCACATTGGAGTTTCTGAGTGTGGAAAGAAGCTGAGAACTGGAACCAACTGCTTTTGGAACCAACTGGGGTGACAACAGCAAAAGCAGCTGACAAGTAGGAAGGAGCAAACTCTTGCTCTCTTCTCCTACCTTTCAGGTTGACAGAATTCTACATAGGGAACCAAGGGACAAGGCAGAACTGTGGTTTGTGGAGACCCAAGCCCTGAGTCACAGGGCAGAGAGAGGCAAGAGACGATAGCATAATACTGAGTCATGTCTCTCAGAAAAAGTTTTAATCACATGGAGGGTTAGTTTATTCAATAGTAACCTGTTATTATAGGTAATTTAATATATAAAATTACAAAACTAGGCTATATAGGCTATAATATGTCACAATGCATTAGGAAAAGGGAAAAAAATGCCTATGACCACTGCAGTACACAACCCTGGGTTGTGGAACTCTCAACTAACATATGTCACATGTGACCAGCCAACAAATGGACCCAGACAGAAGGAACCAATGCCAATTGGGATCACGGAGACAAGTAGAGATTACTGGATTCTTTTTCTTAATGTAAATATAAACTGAAGTTCTGATGTTTTCCTACCATATTCATTGAATGGTCTTGTAAAAATGGCTGTCATCCCTCTGGAGACCATTGATCTAGACCAGGGCTTGGGAAACAAATGGCCCATGGGCCAAATCCCACCTGCTACCTGCATTTTTAAATAAAGTTTTATTAGAACACAACTATGCTTATTTGCTTATATATTGCCCATGAATGCTTTCACACTACAACTACAGAGTTGAGTAGCTATAACAGAGATACTCTGTTTGTCCTGCAAAGTCTAAAATATTTGCCATTTGGCCTTTTACAGAAAAGTTTGCTGACCTCCAGTCTAGACATCAGTGTCCAACAGAGCTTTTGGCAATGATAGAATTCTTTTACATCTGTACTTTCCATAATGGTAGCATCTAGCCATTTGTGGCTACGGAGGACTTGAAATGCAGTGCAACTGAAGAACTAAATGTTTTATTTTATTCTTATTTTAAAGGCTACATGTGGCTAGTGACTACTGTATTAAACAATGCAAAAAATAAATAGAAACAGGAGCAGTGACGGCTCTAGATGCATCTGGCATTGATTTTTTATTATACCTTAAAATCTTAGAGAAAATACACTGGAGTATATATTTCTAGACCCCTGTGGCAGACATCCCTCATACATGCCAATCTTTTCCTTCCATGTACTTTGAGGATTACAATCCCTCATTCCTTTGAAGTCGTATGACCATATGACTGGTTTTATATGACAAAATGTGAGCAGAAGTGATGTGCATCACTTTCAGGCCAAAGCATTTATGTGCCCACACTCACCTCCCAGCACGTCCTTGTCTTGCTGAAGCAAATCCCAACACACTGTGTTGAAAAGTCAGTGTCCTAAGATGATGGTGTGATCTCTCTCCACCTGAGCCCTTGATTGACAACTGTATGGAGGAAGGCACTCCTCCAGCCCCGGTGGACATGTGCATGAGTGATAAGGAAATGTTTTGTGTGTTAACAAATTAATGTTTGGAAGTTATTTTTCACCCCAGCATCAGCTACTCAGCCCTGACAAGATCTACTAACATAGCATTCAAATGGCCTCAGAAAATTCTACCTGTCTTCCTTCTCTAGCACATGCCAAATAAAGCTAGAGGTATCTTATGCAAGCCAGAGAGATGAGGCTGCAAAGTTGGTGATCTATTAGCTCTGAGTTTCTCTGGAAATAGTGAGTTCCTAGAACTCTGTGTCATGGTAATTTGGAGTCAGTTTGCCACCTGGTGCAATAAATGATTTTTAAAGGTCTGTTCTTGGCCTTCCGGGTCGCTACTTCCTGTTGTACTTGTGTAGAAGGTGAGGATTGGTTAGGGAGTCAGGCTCATGAAAAATTTAGTCCTGACTCTGCCATTTAATAGCTCCATGACTGTGGGTGAATCACTTGGCTTCAAGTCTCAGTTCCCCCTTGAATGAAATGTTTATAAGTATAGCAATTTTTCCTAATTGTTACAAGCATCAGCAATGACTTAAAATAACTGTTAGTGTACCCCTCAATCCAAAAAACATTCCTTTGCCCCTGCTCCTCCTTTCACTGGAAATACCCTCAGCATTCCAAGTTGCCTCTTCTGAAATGTTATGTCCCTCTTACTCAGCAACATTTTCTCTTGCTGCATCAGTTGACCATGATGTCTTCCTCTTCTTTAACTCTGTGTCTCAACTTTTGGTAGCTCCTACTCTTCGATCAAAATCCATCTCAAAAGTCACCTTCTCAGTAAAAACAGCCCCAGTGTGCGACAAAGTTTGCCCTGCTCTTCCCACCCAACCTTTGCTCTGAGCACCTGTCGTGCCCTGCACAGCTTCTAGGATTGCATTGGACACAACTGCATTGTTGTTGTTCACTCACTCTCTTGACAACTCCTTACTGGCAGCACTGTAGACTTCTTATCCTTGTATTCACAGCCCTGTCCTCTTGTTGTACTAAGTAGAATTTCTGGCACAGAACAGGATGTCAGTAATTATGAAAATCAAGGAGGGAAAACAGGAGGAAGATAAAAAGAGGAGGAAAAGAAAAGAAGAAGGGAATTAAGGAAAAAAGAAAAAATTAGGAAACTCTGACGTCTATTAAACAGAAAATACATAGAATGATAGTCTCCCCTTCCAAGAAAAGTGCACCTTCCTTTTAAAGAATTAGTTCAAAATCTTTCTCACTGAGTCATGCAGAATTTTTTAATGATGTTTGAGTTGACAGGTAATCTATAAAAGGAAAGAGTTCATTGCAGATTGATGAAATGGAGGCAGTTTCTATTCCTCCTCTTGGCTTCCATACCCACATTTTTATAATTATTTATATTTCATTAATCTGGTAACTATAAAAAGAAACTCAAAATGCGAAAGGGAATATATTTGGTTACCCACGTTACTAATGCCACAAAGAAAGAACTAGCAGAGATCTAATGGCTGAGGCCCAGCCCTAGTGCAGAAAAGCCTTCACAAAAGTTGCTTCAGACCTTCTTTATTACAACCATGCTTTTTCTTTGAGAGGGAAATGTTCCCAGTAACACACTGTAATAAAGCATTATTTTTAAAAAAAAAATAGAAAAAAAATCAAACCCTCTGACACATAACATAAAATAGAAGGAGAATCCTATAAGCATTTTGGGAGGCCACACAAGGTTGTAGCCAGTGAGGTTATCACCAATTTTTATTTGCTGCTGCCCCAAATATTCTACCAGATCAAGTCGATGGCAGGTATAAGGGGAAGGTTATTCCTCCCAGTAACGGACATGGGAGCAGTGACAAGAAAGAGAAAGAAACTAATATTGGTTATGAAACTCAAGGAAAATCCGTGCTGAATTATTTATGTCTAAGTTTGAATGTTTCCTTGCTGTTTTTAGCTTTCAGAAAGTCTAAAAAGAAAGTCACAGAATTTTCTCTCTCCAGCCAAGAGGACAGCTTCCTTGAAAAGGTGGCCCTTGGAGATGAAGCCCTAGAAGTCTCAAGGTACAGCACTGGGCATGAGGTTAGTTAGGGTTGAAGTTTAGATGAGAAGTATTTCCAGGTGCACCAAAAAGTCAGCACTATCAAATTGCTCTGGGACAAGAGTAGCCAACAGAAAATTATCTGTCATCCTGAGTAGTCCTTCCACGATGCTTCAGAGGCCATATGTCTCTCAATTTGTAAGATGGTCAGCAATTGTGTGCAGTCGACCACGTTGTCTACATTTGAAATAATGAAAGAGACCAAAGTTCAAGATAGAGAGGTCAAACTGAACCTATTCAGCATCGAGGGAAGTTTTCTACTTCTTCATTAAATGGATTGCACAGACTGGGTCTCAGACTAACCAAGTGATGTTTCCCTGAACTGTGGAAGGTCATCATGTGCTGATGGCTTTGATTCAGCATTTGGTGAGATGAAAGAGAAGCCAAAGCTTTGTGACCATATGCATTGCGCTCAGGGACCTAAAAAGGAGATTTCCTGACCCCATTTATTGGTGAACAACTGGATGGATGGTTGAGCAAAAAAGAGCACTGTAGGTTTTCACCTCCACAGAAATCAGCTGCTGTAATTTTTGGAAGGCATAGGACATTATTCTAGAGGTTCTGACTGCAAGCCCCATGCCTACAGCAGTGAGACACTCGGCCACTATCAGTCAGGTATGCTGGAGGACTAGGAGGAAAATAACCCTTATATTCTGGTACTCTCTACTAAGAGGAACGAATGTTGAAGGAAAATAAAATCAAGTGTATAGACACCAGAGGATAAGGAAAAAAAAGGACTTTTTATTTTTTGTCAATTTTAAAAATAAATAATTTTTTAACTATTTTTGTAAGGAACTGAGGAAAAGTTTGCAGTGGACAGAAATATATCATTAACTACTCATTCTTAAGTGACTAAATATAATAAAATTGACTGTACTGTGAATGAAGTCATCTCTCCAAAAATACAGTAAGCTATGAAGTTGAAATCTGATAACCTTTGTTATCTTCTGAAGATTGATGCAAATCTAGCCTCTCTACTCTGGCCTTATAATTCAAGGAACTACACATTCTGACTTTCCTGCGACAGTTTTCATTTCTGCCTATTGTCTCAGCAAAATTATTAACAGCATCTTCTTTCATTTTCAAAAGTGACGTGGTTTGAAAAACTATACGATCATACTACTTATAAATGGTTTCCATTCAATACACATCCTTTGTTATTTCTTAATTAGAAGGTGAAGGGAGTTTCTTTGCAAATAGGAAAAGTCTCAATATAACACCATGTGTTATACAAAAGCACAAATAGGTTTAGCCTCACAACTGCACAGCAGAACAAAACATCACATGATGCTAAGATTAAGCTAACAAAATTATCCTCAATGCCTTTACCAGTGGAACTTCTCCCTCTAGCTCTCTTAGGTCACATGGCATTTTTAAATTTGACATAATTGATGTGATCTTGTAATACGAACATCAGATTTACCGTAAAAAGAGAGAGAAGCTGCTGACAAAGCTCGCATCTGTAGTGTACATGTGAACAGCACGTGCTGTTTTTTCCTGCACTTAAGTCGTCCTTTGAACATCTTCCATGTTTCAAGTTATGCCTTCAAAATTGCTCAAGACAGCTGGGCCTGTTGCCTGTTTCTTGTTAATTAATTCTTGTAGTTTAGTTAGGCCTCTGCTGTTATTACCATTTGTTTATTGGCTGTTGTCATCATCATAATATTTGTTTATCTCTCTAAATAAGCTAAATACTAAGATTCTGAAGTGAATACAACACAGTAATATAAAGCTTGTGAAGGAAATGAAAAGAGAATATTGGATAATCATTGTAGGAAATTTTGTTCCTGAAAAACTACTTACAGGCATGGATTTTCATGACAGAACAAAGAGAAAGAGGACATTTGAAAAGGCGTACTTCCTTGCCTGGAAATTGGCAGGCCCTTGTTAGGGAGGACACTGAAGGTAGAGTGACAGGTTGCAGAACACTATTTCCTTTCACTAACGTTCAGTAGGACACTCCCTCTTCTGTCCAGATGAAGTCTGCAGGGTTGCCCCACCTCCAGGGATCCCATGAGAAAGGAGTAGGTGGGGACATCCTTTAATCCTCCACCCAGGACAAACGAGGTTCCATAGTGCCACTCTCCAGTGACAGCACGCTGTGGAGACAGCCCAACCCATAGCAGAGCATTGGCTCCAGTGACTCATGCCAGAGTCACTGTTCCAATTCTTTCTCCCCAGTGGCCACTTCCACCAAACTATCATCACAGCATCTTGCTGTACTTTATCCACATGTGGTTTTCTCCCAAAGATTTGTCTTTCAAGTTTCCATTGTAGGACAGGAAGTAGTAATGGCCCCAAACAATTACCCACTCAGTAAAAAACGGATTATGTTAGCAATGAAAAGCTTGGTTTTCATTCTTTTGATGCCAAAATGCCACCCTGATTCAAGGTCTAGTCTTTGCTTTAGTTAAGATAGTCTTTAATTAGGAGAAGGGAAAAATGAGAGAATCCACTAGAATAACGTAAGCCAAGCCAGAAGTCAATCCAAGAATTAGATAAAAGTGAAATGTCACTATTGGCCCTAAAAAGGAACTAGTCGTAAAAACCTCCTCATGATTTATCATTATTACCATTCATTTAGAAGCAGAAAGTCACTTTCTTTGTATGTGTATTGTTGAGGGAGCAGTCACCATGAATAGGCGATGTGCTAGACCCAGCAGATGTACTTTTTGGACATAAACTCTAAATGTTAAGTACTAATTACTCTTCAGTATGGTTTTAGTGTATTTTCTGAAATTGCTTTTATTCCAGAAAAGAGGACATAAGAGGACATGGAGGGTAGAGAAAAGAGTTGTCACTCATGCTAAATTCTTCATTTTTCTAATTTCCACAGGCACTTGTAACTTTCACCTTTTAAGGAATTCACAGATTTTGATTCTTTTACAGTACTTAAAATGTTCATCTATACATGCCATTTCTCTCAGAATAGCCATTTTCTCTTCTTTCTAAGAACTTTTATACATATGAACTCAATTTATCTTCACAACAACCTTATAAGGTAGGCACTGTTATAACCTCACTTTACAAATGGAGAAAATAGAGCCAGAAATGTTAAGTAACTTAGCTGAGATCACACTAGTTTGATTCCAGAGTCAAGCTCTTAACTGCCATACCAAGTTTAGTAGACAGGGATGGTAAAAGAGGTCTCTTGGATGTGCAACATACCAAAGGCAGCTCCAAATACAATTTGACTCAATTAAACAAACATTTATTGAGCACCTACTGTTACTGGTAGAGGGTGTTGACTGCAAGTTGTCCAGGTTCTTGGCATTTTGAACAAAGAATTGGACAAAATGCACATCAAAGCAAAGAAAGAATTAAGCAACAAAAGCAGAGATGTATGGAAAATGAAAGTACACTCCACACGGTGGGAGCCTGCAAGCAGCAGCTCAAGGGCCCCGTTACAGAATTTTCTGGGGTTTAAATACCCTCTAGAGGTTTCCCATTGGTTACCTGCTGTTCACCCTATGTAAATGAAGTAGTGGCCCACCATCAGTCTAATTGGTTGTAGGAGGGGACCAATCATAGGCTAAAGCAAAGTTACAAAGTTACACCCCATGCAAACATCTGATTGGTTGTGGCTAAAGTTATGAAGTTACATTCCCATGCAAACAAAGACTTGGCCTGCAATCAGTCTGATTGGTTGTGGAGGGGGGACCAGTCAGAGGTACTTTCAATTTTTCATCTACCACACAGAAAAGGGGGGAGGTTGCAAAGGGAGTAGCCTCTTGTCCTTTTGTTACTTGGGCATAGAAAGTTGGGGTTTTCCTTTTGATTTAGTGCTAGGAAGTCACCATGAATCAGCCTTAGGTCCCCTGCCTCTAGACCCTATTCTCCTGCCTCACTACTATATGCCAGACATTGTACTATGTGGCAAGATCAACCAGATTAACTAGACAAGGGGCATTTTGGAGAGGAGAGAATGCATACATTTGAGAAAGGGAGGAGATGGTGAGGCCCACCGAGCATCCTGAGGTCAGAAAGGAAAAGGTACAAATGAGAACAAAGTGACTGGCAAAACAACACTGCTAAAGACATCTTACTAACTTTTTTGTTAAAACCTGTTTTCTCATGATTAATGCTTTTGCTTTTTTGCTACAATATACTTATCACCTCAAATTTACCGGCATTGATATATAAGAGAGACATGGTTCAGAATTTTCCTCTGACTCACAATTAATTAAATGCATTGTTAAAATAAAACGTGCTCCTTGTGTTTCAATCAGATTCTCCTACCTCCACAAACCCCCACCCAAATCACCTCTTTGTTTCTAGTGCCTCCTGGAGAGAGATTTTTCCCTCTCAGACTTTACAGTCAAGTTTTGCAGACATTTATCAACTCTGTAGTTTCCAAGTCGGGATGTCTGTCACTTAACCTTCATCCTCCTTGAATTTTCATCCTGATAGGTTTGGATTAAACCACAGACTGATAAATGAGCATGGCTTTGGCGACACAAAAGAGCAGTCATTAAGGAAACCTCTCTGAAGGTATGAATCAAAGCCAGAAATCTTTTGTTACCCACCCCCCCCACACCCCAGTTCACAGATCGCCCGCAGTAATACATTTTTATTATTTTTATTTATTTCTTTTTTCCCTTCAGTTTCCAAATGGTTTTCATCATTTCCTGCTTGTTTTTCTAAAAGAATATAAGTATCTCCTGATGGCAGACAGTTCTGTTTTTATTGCACTAATGTGGCTAGCAAAAGCATTTTATCAATTTGAAATTTAATCCAGGATTAGGAGGCCGGGTGAATAAAGGGGGATGAAGGTTAAGTAACAGGCCCCCTGATGTGAATAGTATGTTTCACTCATAAAGACTTAGGATAATTAGGAAGGTGATTGGATTTTTTTCCCTAAGGCAACAGTTTTTGTTAAACTGGAGCTTGTAATAGGCACATTCCTTCTATTTATTTAGCTTCCAGTTTTCCAATTCTTCAAACCATCATTTACTTACACATGGTGTTTGGTTTCTTTTTGGTTCTGGAAGTTGCACACCATCCCTCTCTGAATTTTTTTCCTCTCCATCAAACCAAAAGAAACTAAATAGCAAAAAAGAAACTAGGGCTTGCCAAAGACAACAGTTGTTTTGGATGTGACAAGAGAACATTGGAAAAGATTTTCATGAGCCATATAAGAAAATAGTGCAGTGTGTGTCACAGTCACACCTGTGCATGCCTGCTTGCTCAGTTGCTTTGTCCATGCCTGAAAGAAAATGCCTGTGGAGTTACAGTACTGCCTTATTCTCTGATTGACATTAGTTATAACCTGAATGTCAGCTGCCTGAATTTGCTTGAGCTTTTAGCAGTCATCTTATTTTTTAATATTTTAGCAAGATGGTTATCAGAGGCTGGGAAGGCTAGTGGGGGCCTTGCAAAGAGGTAGGGATGGTTAATAGGTACAAAAAAAAATAGAAAAAGTAAACAAGATCTACTATTTGATAGCACAACAGGGTGACTATAGTCAAGATAGTCAATAATAGCTTAACTTTACACTTTTAAATAAAGAATATAATTGTATTATTTACAGCTCAATGGATAAATGCTTGAGAGGATGGATAACCCATTCTTCATTATGTGATTATTATGCATTGTATGCCTGTATCAAAACATCTCATGTACCCCATGAATATATATACCTACTATGTACCCAAAAAATTAAAAGTAAAAAAAAAATTTTTAGAGTCATCTGCAGAATCACATAGATTATTGTACACAAGAAATCAAATAGGCACAGGTAGCCCTCGAAGGTGGTGGTGCTCCCGAGTCACTACTCTGGCCAGTGGGATGGGCCTTATTCAGGTAGATGGGGCTTTCAAGCAATGAGAGGATAGGGAGCCAGGTTCTTCGTTTCTAAAGGCACGTGGGGCGGTGGAAGGCACTGATAGTTTATCTGCCTGGTTAGTTGTCCCTCTCCTTCCAGAACTGCCCCTCCTCCACTCCAACACAGGTCCCCCTTGGGAGCTGCCCTGTTCTTTATTTTTCAGTAAAAAAGTTTTAAAGAAAAGCTCAAGAAGAAAAAAAAAAGATTTTAGCAAATCACCATTTATATAATATGAGAAACTCACTATCTCTTGACAGTCACTGGAAGTTTGGGAATGGAGTAGAGGGCAGGCTTACATTTATCCTACTCACCTCTGTTCCCCATTCCACTGAATTCCTGGCTCCACTTCATATACATGCTAACTAATCCTGTTGGCCCTTTGTTGGCCCAGCTGGCACTCATCCCTAAAGTCTTGCTGACACAAAGCTACGTGCAGCAAAGCTTTTTCCAAATTTGGGAGGCAACAAAACAGGATAATAAAAACCTACTACATCGGACTATTGACAAAGTTTAATGCCATAACTAGAAATCAGCTACATGAAGGCTTGGAAATAGTAGGCCACTCTGCTATATGTGTCTTTCACCTGCTTCATGCCTAACCTGGCGGTAGGGATGACATACAAGACCTCCTCTACTACATCTAACAAATAAGGAGACAAAGGAAGGAAAAAAAGAATGACTTGTACAAGGGGGACATTTATTCGGCACACGTTTATCAATTTCTTGCCATATTCTAGCTACCACCACACTACATTGCACAAGCAATGTTAAAGTAATACAATAAGCCCCATAACCAAAGAAAGTACCAAGTACTGCAGAATAAATCACCCAACAAAATTAATACTGCAACAGCTATACACCCAGCCTTCAGAAGAAATTCCCCTAAGCCTTTGGTTAAGGATTTGTGACAACCTGAATTCCACCTTAGCACTCAAGTTTCAGGTTGAAGACAATGGCAAAGGTGCATTGGGGACATAGGATTCTGTGCCAAAAGACAGGCAAAGGGGGTGCTATGTAAGATGTTACCTCCAACAATAGGCTGGAAACTGTCTATAGACCACAGCACAAAGAGAAGGAGTTTTCCAAGGTAAAGCACGGAAGTCCATTGCTTCATTAGGGCCAGAGGCCCCTGTTCTCCCAAGAAGCTTTGGATCATACCATGAAGAGCCCAGCAATGCAAGCTGCAGAGGCTGGCTGCCTGAGATGGTGCACTCCACATTTATTATCATCAGCAAGAAATCCTGCATTTCAGCACCCAAAAGAAATAAGAAACTCCTGTCTGATTGCTGATGAGCACATGTACACTTTTCTGGGCTCCGAGTCCACTCCTGATAAACATCAAAGAACCAGCTGCTCTTACCAGGACCTCGTGGGGTTTTTACTTACCCTCCAATTCCAGCATATCCCAAGATGAGTCATATGCTTTTCATGAAGAGCAAAAAGAGGTGAATGAAACCACAGGCCGGGTAACAAGGGTAACTTATTCCTGAAACAAATACTTCCAAGGACAAATACACAATAAATCATCTAAACTATACCAAAAGCCTCAGAGAAAGAAAAATCATGTGTCATTTCAAAGAATAATTCACAAGTCTTAATTATCTCAATTTTTCTTCTTTAAGGAAAGTTTAAAATTCAAGATGCAAAGTCACAACCAAAGCTCTCATTGGGAATAAAACCTAACCCCTCACGGAATCAAACATCTGCAATCACATGAGTAACAGAATATGGGTAAATGGGAGGAAATACAGAAAATACAAATACCATGAAAATTGCATAGAAAGCATCAAAGTATCAGGCCAAGTTCACAGTCACTCAAGGCAGACAAAAAGTGAGACCAAATCCCAGCTCCATCACTTTCTGTGTGACCTAGGACAGGTTACTTAATCTTTATAAGCCACAGTTGCATCATCTATAAGATGAGTATAATAATACCTGCCTCTGTGTTTTGTAGGAATTAGATGAGATAATATGTCAAGTGCCTGGCTTATAGTAGATACTCAAAATTATTGAAAAATTATCTTTTGAACTCCCAAGACCCTATCACAGCCACACAACTTTACAAGCATTAAAGACATGATTTAAAGGCAGTTTTAATTGTTTGATCCTTTTTCTGGTAGATGTTCAAGTTAGTTAAGTTTTTATTGGCATGCTAAGTTTTATGATCTGTGGATGCATTTTTCATAATTACCAAAAACTATTCTCAAGTTACTCTCCAAAATTTATTTCATTTCTCCCCCTACTTAACTTTTTCCTAGGGCCACATTTGATCAGATTTTCTTTTTCAACATTATCAAGGTAATGAGTTAGAGGAGGGCCTTTCATCCCCTACCAGATCACTGAAGGAAAATGGATACTTGTTGCTATCCAACAGCAACTCTTACAGATGACTGGCAGGCATGGCTCAAGACGAGGTGCAGCCTTTCCTGTGGTTCCTTTCTGTTCTGTTACCCTTCCTTTCCTGTGGTTTCAGAAAGGACTTCTTCCGGGCAGCAATCCCTAGCCCATGCAGGAATAATCCAGCCTGTGTGCAAGCAATTAAGGCACCCATTGTTTTTACCTGGCCTATTTTGGCCCCTTCAGTTTCACTGAACCAAAGTAAAATTTGACTTCTGTTCCTTTTAGTTTGGGATTTTTTGGAATCATGTGTAGTAAAGGTCTACACAGGAACCTATTCAGCTCCCTATCACTGCCTTTCTCATCCACATCATTTGGTAAACCAGGTATACACACCGTCCCTCCCTTCCTCCCTTCCTCCCTTCCTCCCTTCCTCCCTTCCCTCCCTTCCTCCCTTCCCTCCCTTCCTCCTTTTTTTCTTTCTTTCAATCAGAAAGATAAGTGCTATAGTGAGAATCAAGCTGTGCTATAGTCACCATAGGTAATCACTTTGCATGTAAAATGGGTCTGCTTTACCAGTAGATGACAATTCTAATCCATACATTCAATCCAATAAACTGTTAATGAATTTTTAGTGTGTGCCAGGCCCCAGGCTATGTGCTGAGAATACAAGGGTTATTGGAGACATGGTCCCTGTCTCCATGGAGTTTTAATAGAGAAGTAGAAAAGTCAATAATGTAGTGAGTTATTGTACTCTATTGTGTTATAATAATATAGTATAACAATACTACAATACTCTGTAATGCAGAATATAATAGGGTATATGGTGACTGTTTTGGGGGAAAAGGTCATTTTGCTGGAGAAGATCATCATGGAAAGCTGTTTTTAGTTAAGGATTTTATTGTCTGATGGAGAAAAACTGTCAAAACTTTCTAAAGTTTCTCCCAGATGGTTTCTCAAGCTACTCCAATAATCCTCCATGGTGTTGCCAGAATCATCTTTGTAAAATACAATTTAAGGCCGGCACGGTGGCTCATATCTGTAATCCCAGCACTTTGGGAGGCCGAGGTGGGAGGATCACTTGATGTCAGGAGTTCGAGACCAGTCTGGCCAACATGGCAAAACCCTGTCTCTACTGAAAATACAAAAATTAGCTGGGTATGATGGCATGCACCTGTAATCCCAGCTGCTCAGGAGGCTGAGGCACAAGAATAGCTTGAACCCGGGAGGGAGAGGTTGCAGTGAGCCAAGATCATGCCACTGCAGGCCAGCCTGGGTGACAGAGTGAGACTCTGTCTCCAAACACGCGCACACACACACACACACACAATTTAAGCCACACCTTTCTTAAATCATTTAAGGAAACCCTATATCTCCCTTACAATAAAACTCCAAAGGCTAACTCTCATGATGCATGCTCCATGCACACTTCATGGGCCTCTCTCCACTCTTCCACACTCTCTCACATCTCCACAGTCTTTCATGTGTTAATTCCTCTTTCTAGAAGGTTCTACATCCCTTCCACCTCTGACCCCTTTTCTACCTGGTGAAATCCTACATCTTCTTTGAGATCTACCTCAAATATCAGCTCCTCTGTGAACCCTTCTCTGACACCCTCCACCTGCTTTGCCCACCCAGGGAATTTGGCACCTCTAACAGACAATGTTGGTTGGCTAAGAGAATCCTGTTCCTCAACCCCACTATTTTATCAGTTAGAGTCTCCACCAGAAATAGATGGTATATACAGATTGGGTCATTTGAGAAGAGCTTCCTAAAGAGACTATTTACCAAGAAGTGGCAGCAGAGACAGCCAGCGTGGTGGCTCACGCCTGTAATCCCAGCACTTTGGGAGGCCAAGGTAGGAGGATCACGAGGTCAGGAGATCAAGACCATCCTGGCTAACACAGTGAAACCCCATCTCTACTAAAAATACAAAAAAATTAGCCGGGCTGTTGGCGGGCCCCTATAGTCCCAGCTACTTGGGAGGCTGAGGCAGGAGAATGGCGTGAACCGGGGAGGCGGAGCTTGCAGTGAGCCGAAATCTTGCCACTGCACTCCAGCCCGGGCGACAGAGCTAGACTCCGTCTCAAAAATAAAAAAAAAATAAATAAATAAAGCCTAATGGATATTGCAGCACCCAGGGAGCCAGAGACAGCAGAGTGTCTCTAGGCCCATAAGGGAAAGGAGAGCTGGCCACTGCTGGCCCAGAAGGAGAGGACCACATGACAGAAGCTTCCAAATGCAGCCTGCTGCTGCCACAATGGAGAGAATGAGGGAAGTAAACAATCAACCAAAACCCCACCCTTGTTCTCCTCTTTCTCCGCATCTCTCCACTGTTCCCCATTGCCCAAACCCAAGAGCAAGGGGACCCATTGATGTCTTTTCTCTGTCAGCCTCCTGGTGTAGAAAGCAAGGTTTAGAAAAGAGGAGAAGCGGGGGTCTGGAAACGCTACACTCTCATTTTGTCATTCCTCTTGCAGCTGATGGGGAGAAGGGGGTGGCATTTGACATGGCTTGGTCTTATGTCACTGAAAGTCTGCCTTGGAGCTCATAGAATGGCCCTTAATTCCTTGATGAACAAGCCAAGCCGGACATCCCTGGCATTTCCCCTCCTCCACCCTGAAAGTGGATGTGACTCTAAAGCTATGGTTGCCATCTTGAAACACGGGGAGAGTCCAAGAAAATCACAGACCTCATGTCATTGAGGCCTTAAACCCATACTAGCAGCTGCCTGCTTCCAGACTTTCTACTGTGTTAGAAATACAAAACTCTATTGATTTATGCTATTATTTAGTGTTTTCTGTCACTTATAAAGGAAAGCATTCCTAACTGAGGTGGCTTCCGTATATTATAGCAAGTCCTGTTGAAACTATCTGAATAGGTATCTGTCTTCTCCCCTGGAATGTGAGTTCTGCAGAGTCAGGGCTGGCACAGCGCAGGCCCTAACTGTTGCTCATGGAGTGAGTAAATGAAGCAATGCACGAAGCACTGCAGCTATACAAGTAGGATTCAATATCATCTTGATGCTTCTTCCAAATGCCATTTCTTCCCTTAGCGTTATTTTACCCCAAGGAACTCCCTCTTAAATCCCCTGCTCCCTCATCCTCCCTCTGCCCTCATATGTCCATCGTGTATCAAGCAGACTTGCCTCACACAAATTGTTTGCATTCTGTTTAATACCTATTTTAAAAAATGATTCTCGCTCTAAAAGAGATGCACTGATTAATGTACTCAAAATATCTTGCACTACACAGCCAATTCCTTTATCCTTGTTCTATTCATAATGTATAACCCTTCTCTCTTCAAATGTGCATAAATGGACCCATTCCCCATCAGCTTATTTGTAACTGCAGAGCTTGAGGTGGTGCTAGATGTCAAAAATGAAAAATTGCTAAATTCAAAATTGCTTCTCTCTTTGTTTTAAAGGTGACCTGCAAGTAGTTTTTATTTTTTTTAATGAGCTAATTGTAGGATTATATGCTGAATGCCCCAAATGCAGAGAGTGAGAGAAGAACACTCAGCACATACCTGCTACAAAATACCTGGTATTGTTTCCTCGCCTCTGCAACCCCAGAGTGCTGACACCCACATTCCCCACAGCCCTAGTGAGGAGACTGACTCAGAGGCTCTGCTTTTGAATTGGGATAATGGGTGTCTAGAACAATGGTAAGCTGGGCTAGGAATGGGAAGGCACAATTTGGCTATTTGCTGGGTGACCTTGGGCAAGTTGTCTTAGCCAGAGCTCAGCCCCTCCACACCTGCCACGAGGGAACTGGCCTCTTCATTCCCTCGCTCTGAAGAACTGATGGTTATGACTTCGTGTTCAACCTGTGCCTTCCATAAAGGGAGGCTATCAGAGCTGTAAATTATTTCCAAGACTCATCAGGCCCATACACATTTTATTTGATTGAAAACATTCTAGAATATATGCAGTGATCCTATCCGTTTCTCAGTTCCAGACCCTGCTCTTTCTGGTTCCAAACACAGCCCGAGGCCAGGATAGGATTTGGAAGATCTCAACTCTTGTCCTGCACTGAGATGTAAAGACACTCGCTCAGAGTGACTCAGTCACTTCACGGGTCCACAGCCTTTTCCAGGTCATCTATGAGTCTATTCAGGAAGAAAATCATGCCAAACAAGAAGTGGAAGTTCACTAGGTGATACTATTTAGGGAAAATCACAGAATTTCATTAGCAATTTTTCATTTTTGACATCTTTCATTTTTGACCCTCTCCTGATGAAAATGGCACCCTGGGATCAACGTGAAGTTCTGCCTTATTTACTCTGTCTCCGGTTACCTGTCACCTATTAAAATGTGGACAACCATTTGAGGGTAGCACATTAAATTATTCATTATCTATTATTACAGCTCAGAGAGCATGAGTTGTTCAGATTCTGTTCCAATGAGCTGGCTACTACAGCATCAATAGAACAGCAAGCAGGGCAATTTTGCTATGGAGTCCAAAGAAGGGAGAAAATCAGAGTGAGTGGAATCACAAAAGGAGGGTACCACCATGAGGGGTGCTGAGCACTTGTCATCCATCCACTCCTTCCCCCATCAAATATTAAGTGTCTACCGTGTGCCATGGAGTGTGCTAAGAGTGGATGATCCATTATAATGTGACTTCCTCATCACAAAGAAGACTAAGAACACTCAAGATCAATGTGGCCCACTTCCTGAAATCCCCCCAAGCCAGCACTTCATAATTATGCCTCTCTGGGAGCTGGAAAACTTTGGCTTCCATGCCCAGGGGACACAAGACCTCCACACTGACCTCCTAAGAACCAAGCAACACTGACCATCTGAACGCAGCTCCTCTTCCCCATCCCACACTGACCCTACTCTAGTTGTTTCCAAAAGACAGTGGCATTCCTGTTCCTTTGCCCACTGATGTGGCAGCTGTGTGGGCCTGGCAAAGACACTAATGAAGGAACGCTGCTAATCTGGAAAATAGGAGGGCTGAATCACTATTCGTGCCATGAATTTATCAGCCCTGCTTACATACAAAAATGAAAACAAATACACGATCAGGAGAGCCATGCTACGTGGATCCTGCAGAGACTCCATCTTGGTCCTCGGAGTTCTCTGTGAGCACCTAAGATTTAGACAAGAACCCTGAGGGATCGAGTCCACCCTCAGCCCTCACGGCCTCTCCCCGGAGGCTTGCTAGACCCAGGGCTCTTTCAGGCTCTATCTTGTTCAAGTATTACATCTCCCAGTGGGAAAAGGTGGTGTGTTTGTTTGTTTGTTTTGTTTTGTTTTGTTTTTGCCTTCGTATTAACGTATCAGAAAGATGTTGGAAACAAAAGCCCAGTTTGGCCTTCTAGTGAAGTTACTTGAGTGTTGCCAAGTGCACACAGGGAAGCCAGCCACTTCAGGAGGTTAGAGCATCAGCAAGTTGGATTTGAGCATCGGCATCTGGATTTGAAAATGCCAGGCTGGTACTTGCGGGTCAAATGGAAATACCATGCTGAACTCTATGCCTTGGGAGCTTAAGACAGATTAAGTTACTGCTGAGACCTTGCCTAGTCAGAATTCATCTGCAAAATGAACTACAAGAGCAAGCCATTCACAATCAGGTAATTCCTATCATAAACCTAATGAGAAAATAACTCAGAAGCCACCAATGGCTTTTGCCTAAAGAGATGAATGATGTGGAGGCGAATCCTTGGCTGTAAGAAGAACAGAAGAAATTAATTGCTGAAACCTTCACAGCATGTTGAAAGCCAAGAATTATCCCCCGGATCTGCACTTATAATTTACAACAGCTGCCTCCTTCAGACAGGCCGAAGTGACTCTTGGGCAGAGCACAAAGCCCAGCTGATTGCAGCAATGAATCTGCAGCCAGGTCAACACTCAGCACTGCACAGATGATGCCCGTCCTTGTGCACATGCACAGAACCTAGCCGGGGCGGAAGACTGGAGCCCTTGCTCCCCTTACTCTCTGTAGCTAGCACTTCCCTTGTGACAAAGCATCATCCCACTCACCAGCTTATTGTCATGATAACATTTTTTAAAATTCCACTGAGAGATGGCTGAAGCACAGTCTATTTATTGATACTTTTTAGCTACTAGAAACTAGGATTGTCACAAATGAATCATGAAAGAACATCTTATGCCCTTTGGTGAACTCCTTGAGGATGGTAATAGAAGAACCAGAGAACGACATCAGGAGATTCCTTTGGGTTCAATTCCTAAAGTCAGCACTCAAAATATATATATAGGAAAAAAAATAGGATATAAGCAATCAGGAGAAAATGAAGCCAGAGAAGGTGGAAAGTTGATATGCAAAGGATTTATTTAAAATAAATAACTTTTGTAAGGGGTAAAATTTGCAGAGGTAGTCTCAGAGAAGTGTGATTTCTACTAAAGATAAGTGCAGGTCTTGGGTAAAGCAGATCATAACCTCTGTAACACATGTTTAACAACTTATTTTCTGATTCATACCTGAAACTAATGTTTCTATTTGAAGGACAAAGTTTTAAGACTCTACCCAAAGTGAACTTGCCCAACAAGCCATTTCTACTCATCTAATTTGTAGCCTCCGATGCTGAGAATACTATTTGGGAAAGAACGGAAATTCAGTGAAACCAAGATTTAAACAACATGGATACAAGTATGGAGTGGCAGATTTTGAAAAATTGCTTTAAAGACTTGCAGCCACTCTTCACGTGATCAGTTCTGAAAAATTGGGCTGCAGATTTCATTGTGGGTTCTCAGCAGAGAGAAATTGAAGGGCATTATTACAGAAAGCCCCAATTCTCCAGTCAATCTCCCTTGAGAAGAACTTAACACAGCACAATGATCTCATGATTACCTAAAATTCCAAAATTAATAAGATGATTTATTTTGCTTACAGGGCCAGCTGCTCTTAAGTTGATGTTCCTAAATTAGGTAAGACACTGAGTTTCTTCAGCTGTTTACACTTTGCTGTGAATGTGTTTATTAGATCCTTTTCTAAGAACAAGCAATGCTAGGAAGAAAAAATATATGTGTGGTCCGTGCGTTCTTGGGGATGAAGACCAGGGCATATATTTTATGGTGAGACCAGTTGCTCCCTCTAAAAGTATCAGATTTTTCCTTGGGTTACTGTACTAATGTAGAGATTGAGACATTTTTCAAACTGCTTAGGTCATATTTTAGTGGCCACTTAATGCATCAAAATCAAGGGGGCAGACAATAGGATACTGTACAGGATGGCCAACTTTCCTGGATCTGCTGGCTTCATATCCCACCCAGACAAACTCCCTCCTTTCTCCTGTATCCATCACATCTTCCTCACTCTTATAGGATTGCAGTTGCACAGGACAACAGGAGTTTGGATCCATATATGTATGTATAGATATAGATATAGCTGGCTGGGCATGGTGGCTCACACCTGTAATCCTAGCACTTTGGGAGGCCGAGGTGGGTAGGTCACCTGAGGTCAGGAGTTCAAGACCAGCCTGGACAACGTGGTGAACCCCGTCTCTACAAAAATACAAAAATTTGCCGGGCATGATGGTGGGTGCCTATAATCCCAGCTATTTGGGAGGCTGAGGTGGGAGAATTGCTTGAATCCGGGAGGTAGAGGTTGCAGTGAGCCAAGATTGCACCATTGCACTCCAGCCTGGGCAACAGAGGGAGACTCCATCTCAAGAATATATATAGATAAAGATACAGATATAGATACATAAAATACAGGAGCTTATATATATATAAGCTCCTGTGTCATCCCAGTGAATAATTCAGAGACACACTCCAACCTGACCCCAAAGATAATTTAATTTATGGCCAGTTTCTGCTGTTGTTAGTACTTGTTCCTCCTGCAGCCTTCTCTATCAAATGTACTAGGTATGAAACCACAAATTCTTGCCTAACCCCCTCAGCTTTTTTTTCCTTTTACCCAATAAAAAGGGTAACTCCATAATCCATCTGCCAACAACCTCCATCATGATCATTGCTAGACACAGGAATGAGACGTAGCCTTGGAGACGGAGCCATCTCCAGGGCATGATGGGCTGGCAAACAACATTGTGCAGGACTCGACCCCAGCAGTGACATCCTGTGGCAGCAAGAAGCAATGGTCATAGTAGGCTTGCCACATAGACTCCATCCAGCTCCTTCCACATCAGGAGTGAGTTGGGGGGTCAAATGATCACCCACCACCTCTACTTGTTGAACTGAGCCAGCTGCTGCAGCTCTTGTACAAACTTATAGGAGAGGAAGATGCTGGACTTTCTGGTAATAAAGCGAGCAGGTGCTCCTGCAATAATTGAGAAGATTACATTCTCATCACCCTCAAATTTATATCAAGTCCTTCTGTTCTACTTCCTTAAAAGGAGACATAAGATCAAATTTTAGCAACCCCGTAACATGACAAACATTTTGAGCAGCAGAATTAAAAACAACAACAGCATCTCCTAGCAAGACCCCCTTCTCCTTAGCCTCTCCACTCCTCTCCTTCAAGGTGACTTTCCTGGCACTACCACCACCCTCACAACCCACTGTGCTCCTTATTCCTCTCTCATACTCCATCAGTTTATTTCTGCTAAAATATTAACTGCTAATTAAACTGTCAGCTGATGCTAATGACTTCAGATGAACATATATCTGGGAGCATTGGCATTTGTAAAAAAAGACTTACAAAGAGCATTGCCTTCCTCTCCCTCATGTTGCTACTGTCTCAGGGGCTGTCCTGTGAGCAGTTTCCACCCTTTCTTTCCTTTGCCCAAATAAGGAGTAGGATGAATTGAATTAAGCCTAGATATTCTACTTTTTTTTTTTTTTTTTTTTGAGACAGAGTTTCACTCTGCCACCCAGCTGGAGTGCAGTGGCACGATGGCTCACTGCAACCTCCGCTTTCTGAGTTCAAGCGATTCTCCTGCCCCAGCCTTCCAAGTAGCTGGGACTACAGGCACGCACCACCACGTCTGGCTAATTTTTTGTATTTCTAGTAGACAGGGGGTTTCCCCATGTTGGCCAGGCTGGTCTTGAACTCCTGACCTCAGGTGATCTGCCTGCCTCGGCCTCCCAAAGTGCTGGGATTACAGGCGTGTGCCACTGCGCCCAGTCAATATTTTCCTCTTGAACAGTGCCATCCTTTGCACTACATGAAACTGGTCTCATGATGCTTCATGGTACACTGGCCTCTATCTGTTGAATGTAAACAGTTTAGAATCATGATTTTCACTTATCTGTCATGGTATCTTCTATTGAGGAATTTTTCACACATACAAAGGGGGTCTCTAGCCCATTAGATCAAGAGCTCAAAGGCTTATGTGGAAAGCTCCAAGTTAGTGTCTAAAACCAAGAGTCCTAACCTTCATTCTGTGATTTCCTGGAATTCTAGAGAGGAGAAGATTGCAGACAACAGCAGAATCTGTACCTTCCAGTGAAAACTTTTGAGTCCCCAGTTGAGGGTAGAGTGAGATTTCAGAGCAATCAGGAAGACTTCTTCCTCTTGAAAACTGCCCAGACTCTTTTCTTAGTGCCTTGCACTTTACTGAAATGTTAACATGCATGTCTGGCTCCACGCACCTGGTGGTCCAAGGAAACAGGGTCTGATTTGTTTTTCCTTTGAAGCAGGGACTCAGTAAAGGTTTGTTGAGTGAGTATATAAACGATACACAAACAAATGAAAAACAATGAACAACCATTGCTTCTGATACTATCTGATACTAATAGAGGAGAAAAAAAGATGTTCATCAACTTATTCTCCAAAATAAGCCAATTACAACATGGAAAGTTTGCAGGACTCCCTATAATAAGGACATGTGGGCTTGATCGAGCGGTTTCAGCCAGGCAGCACTGTGATGAGAAAGACAATTGCATATTTTGAGAATGAATTATTATGCAAATGTTTTCAGAGGGATAAATAATAACAAATTTCTACACACTGTATTTTAGCATACCTAATTCAGCATTGCACAAATTGGCATATCAAGTGTGCTTTGCCTGAGAGCTGAAACTGAGAATCCCTTCACCCACATCTAAAACACCCCCAGTGTCACCAACTGCCTGAATTGTATGTTATGGCTAGAAGTGTGTCCCCAAAATCCATATGTTGAAGTCCTAACTCCCAGTACCTCAAAAATGTGGCCTTCCTTGGAAATCAGGTAGTTGCAGGTGTCAGTAGTTAAAATGAGGTCATGCTGGAGTAGGGCGGTCCCATGATACAATACATCTGGTGTGCTTATTCAAAGGGAAGATTTGGACACAGATGAGTATATAGGGAGAACAGCATGTCAAGGTAAAGAAAGAGATCGGGTGATACAGCAGAAGCCAGAGACACCAAAGATTCCAGCAAACAACCAGAGGCTGGGAGAGAGGGAGAGTGATAGAGTTGGGATGTTTATCCCCTCTAAATCTATTTGAAATGTGGTCCCCTATGTTGGAGGTGGGGCATGATGAGACGTGTATGGGTCATGGGAGCTGATCCCTCATGAAAGACTTGATGCCCTGCCTATAGCAATGAATTCATGCAAGAGCTGGTTGTTACAGAGCCTGGTACCTCCTCTCTCTCTTAGTCCAGTCCTCTCTTGCCATGTGATGTGCCTGCTCCCACTATGCCTTCTGCCGTAAGTAAAAGTGCTCTGAGACTTCACCAGAAGCTAAGCAGATGCCATGCTTATAGAGCTTGTGGAACCATGAGGCAAATAAAACTCTTTTTTTTTTTTTTTTTTGAGAGGGAGTCTCGCTCTGTCGCCCAGGCTGGAGTGAGTGTAGTGGTGCGATCTCGGCTCACTGCAAGCTCCGCCTCCCGGGTTCACACCATTCTCCTGCCTCAGCCTCCCAAGTAGCTGGGACTACAGGTACCCATCACCATGCCCAGCTAATTTTTTTTTAATTTTTAGTAGAGATGGGGTTTCACCATGTTAGCCAGGATGGTCTCGAGCTCCTGACCTCGTGATCTGCCCGCCTCAGCCTCCCAAAGTGCTGGGGTTACAGATAAAACTCTTTTCTTTATAAATTACCCAGCCTCAGATAATGCAGAGAGGCATGGAGCAGATCCTTCTTCACAGCCCTCAGAAGGAACCATGTGACACCTTGATCTCAGACTTTCAGTCTCCAGAACTGTGAGACAATAAATCTCTGCTGTTTTAAGCCATCCCATTTGTGGCAGTTTGTTACTGCAGCCCCAGGAAACTAATGCATGGTGCTACCTCTTGCTCTTTGCCTAACTCTTTTCTCTCATCTCTCCACCCCCCAATTAAATGAGCCCAGTGACACAAGAGTAGTTGCTCAGAGTGTCAGCCTGAATATCTTGGTCAATAATGGCCATCATGAAGTCAACCCCTATTCTTCTGAGTGGGGCAAAGTATCCATCATGTTGAATTTCTCATCAGGTTTTTTGAAGACTCCAGAATCTTCATCACGCTCACTCTTGCTTCCAACTCTGCCCTGTGTGCACCAAGTTTAATCAGATGGGCACCCCTGAGACAAGCACCAACACCTCTTTGTCTATATAAGTAGTATTATCTTATTGTTTTTCAACTTGGATAACTAAGAATCCTTCAGAAGTATAATTTATAAAATGTCCACGCCTAGACACCCCCTGAAGTATGAGAGTACTTCAGGAGGTGTCTCCTGTGATATTTCCATCTTCCCCTACTCTTATTCTCCAGGAGAGTGACAGATACTGGATATCCAGAGAGTGGAGACACAAGGAGGCTGAGTGGTTGGGATGACTCAGTACCCATACCCGAGCCTATATAAATATTTCAGCCACAGCAACAGATAAAGAGATGAGCTAAGTCTTCTTACATAGGACCGAGCATCCCAATGAAATGAGCCTAGCCCTCCATTGGACCTCTCCCTTCAGAAGGCCACAATAAACAAGAACCCACCAGAAAAGGGTCTCTGCTGCCACTTGCCATCTTACTTGACCACAAAAACATCAGTTAAACAATCACATAAATTCATTCAACCTTTGTGCAGAACTTGTATGTGCCAGGCACGGTTCCAGGAACGGAGAATACAACAGTGACTAAGAAACAAAACCCGCCCCTCATGGAACTAAATCTAAATGGAAAGGGAAAGAAAATAAACATGGTGTAGAAATAAACACATTGAATATGTTAGTGATAAGTGTTTCACACAAGGAATAGGAGTGTCTAGCAGAAGTCATTTGAAGAGCGTTGCTTGTGTGTTTTGCCAGGTCAGACAGAGTGCTGGAAGAAGAAGTGACAGAGAAGACGAGATATAAGGAATGAACTGGAAGTCATCATGAGGGAGGAAGCCATGCAGCTATGCAAGGAAAGAATCTTTCAGACAGAGGGGAGAGCAAAGGCAAAAGTTTCAGTAGGTGTGAAAAGTGCAACATAGTATGCAAATGCAAACTAACAGTGTTGTTAGAGAGGAAGGTGAAAATCAATATTCAGCAAAACCTTCCATTTCAGAGGAAATAGAAGAAGAAAATAATTTAACACCAACTGAACACATGAATTCATTCTTTTGCTCCATAGAGACTTTTGCCTCACCTTGCATATCTTAGCCCTCAAAAACACAGGAAAACTACCCAAATTGTACTAAGGAAATAAAATTTCGAGTAACATTGGTAATAGGGTTGTTACCCCAGCAAAGCCCAGTCAATCCTGACTTATACAAGGGTGCAGAGAGTGACAAGAATTGAGCAAACTGCTGAAGAAAATAGGGTTTCTTTTACAAATAAAAATAATAATAATAATATGATCTTCAACTATCTGTAAACATATGAAGTAGATGTAGTCTGGAACATTCTGAAAGTTAGAAACAGAGTTGATAAGTAGATTTCAAATCATTCCAAAATAAATGCATAAATAAATACATAAGTTTGTAATAATTAGACCAGCCCAATACCCACTGAGGAAACAGGCTTCAGCCAGAGATGTTGTGGAAGGAATGCTGGCACCAGCACCAGGAGTGTGGGCTGAACTAGGAGGGTTTATGGGAAATCCTTTCCTACTAGAAGTTTCAGAACTCCAGAAGTAGCCCTTTTGTTTTTGGGGGTTGTTTTTTGGGTTTTTTGAGATGGAGTTTCACTCCTTTTGCCCAGGCTGGAGTGCAATGGCACAATGTCTGCTCACTGCAACCTCCTCCTCCCGAGTTCAACTGATTCCCCTGCCTCAGCCTCCCAAGTAGCTGGGATTACAGGAGTGGGCCACCACACCCAGCTAATTTTGTAGTTTTAGTAGAGACAGGGTTTCACCATGTTGGCCAGGCTGATCTCAAACTCCTGACCTCGTGATCCACCTGCCTCAGCCTCCCAAAGTGCTGGGATTACAGGTGTGAGCCCCCGCGCACGGCCACCCTTTTGTTTTTTAGCAGTCCCTCGTTCCCTAATATCTCTCTGCTTTGACAGTGGTGTAACTAACATTCACCAACATTCAGACCACAGTGTCAAGGTTAGTAAGTTTCTTTTCATTTCATCAGTCTAACTCACGGCTGTCATCATCAGATGTCATTTAGTACTGGGGGAAAATGTACTTGTGATTTCTGACCTTAGGCAGTTATCAGAGTTTAGCCTTAATAATTGTGTGAGAGATAAGATCATTAACAGAGTTCAGATGGTGGCAAAGGAACCCTAAATAAATTTACTCTTTAAGAATAAATTGATACCTTTATCGGGGCTCTTCCTGAGACATTTCTGATAAACAAGAGATGAGGATATTTTCAGTGTATGTTCATGCTACAAATTAAACTCCCATCGTGAGAAATGCAAATTTCTTTCCTGAGAGCTCTGCTCTCTTGTTTGCTTTAGAGGAGTCATGATTATGATGGTGTAAATACCAAGCTTAAGACCTTACCACTCAAATAATCATTCACTTACTCACTTCTTACACATGTCCACCTGCCACAGCAAAATTCACCTTTGCCTCCACGCATGTTAGGTTTATCTTTTCCCTCGAACGTATTTTCATACATTAGATTTTCACCCAGATACCAGCCCTGTACATGGTGGAGCCTCAATCAACGTAAAACAACAATATCTGCACACCTCTTAGGGAGCTACATGATATTAAAAGTTTTTCATTACTTTTCTCACATTATCTTTTTTATTCAGCAAAGCTTACCCTACGGTGTATTTTTTTTTTCCCTCAAAACGTCTTTATGCCGGATCCTTCTCTTCTCTGACTGAAATTCATCTGTGTTTATTCCTCAAGCTCTTGCACTTATATATTTTATTACAGCTTCTTCATACCCTTTCCCACTCCCAAACCTAATCCTTTTCTTCTTTACCCTGAGGGCCCCTTCCAATATAACTTCAGGTGAAGCAAATGAAAATACTAGCTTTTGCCCCAGGCTTCAGCCTTCTTCCACAAAAATTAAAACGTAAAAACATCACATGGATATTAATATTATATTCCCTGCCCTGTAAACCTTCTATAACGTTCTGTGGTCTGTCAGTCAACAGCATTTATTGAGTGTCCATTCTGAAAAGGAAGTCAGTGCCCTTTGGAGGACTAAAGGAAGAAAAAGTATTCTTTGCTTTCCTTTACTACCAGTAAAAGTTCCATCTTGTTCTGTTTACCTCCACTCAGAATTCCTCCACACCCCCGTACCTGTCTGCAAACGCTGGACCAACACTCGCCCTAAGTGTTTTGTTCCTCTCAGGTACCCATTCTCCTGGTTTCCCAAAGAAATCTTCACAGTACCTATAAATTGTCCAATTCATAATAAGCTACACCCCATCAGCTCCAAAAGGCCATAATAGAGGCAGTGAACTAAAATCTGTGAACCCTGTCGATGCGCCTGGAACTGCAGTAGGTACTTTACGTTCCTAATAACATTCATTCCTAGAGCTAGTCTGCAAGATGAAAATTACTCCCATCTCTCAGATCTTACCAATCAGAATCAGAAGGGCTCAGTAACTAGCGTGAAGGTTTTTAAAGTGGCAGAGTGGAGAGCAAATTCAGATCTGTTTGACTCTAAAAAGCTTCCACAGGAAATACGTTTATTTTGCAATTTGGCCAAAGAAAATTGCCTATCCTTATCAAATTAGGAGTTGGGGATCAAGAAATTCAGATTTTGCTGGGCACGGTGGTGCATGCCTGTAGTCCCAGCCATTTAGCAGACTGAGGCAGGATGATTGAGTCCAGAAGCTTGACTCCAGCCTAGGCAGAAAGAAAAGAAATTCAGATTTTCTTAAGTGGTAGTGACAGAGGCCATTAAGCTACAAATGAAAGGGTTTGAGTTTAGAAATGGGCAGGAGCATGGGAAAGACAAAATGGAATGTACATTTGCAAGAGCTTTAGGGATAACAGTGAGAGATTTCAGCCGAAGGGTCAAAGGATTTCCTGGGAATTATCTAGTCATGGTTGGATGATCTTGGGAAGAGTGTTGAAAAGAATGACAGAGGCTGTGGCCACACTGTTCTTGAGGACAGTCTTATTTCCCTCTGGAGATTCTCCCATATTAATGCCCATCCTGGCGTTTCAAGGTTCAAAGCCTCAGCCACAGCAACAAAATGGCTTCATGAAAGATAAAGAGGATCAAAAAACTCTCATACCTGATGCTTTTGCTATTAAACCAATCTCACCAGCCTATTCGCAATTGCAGGGGGTCAGTGTAACATCAGTAAGCCACATCACCCAAAGCCCAGATGGTCTAAGTCACAGCCACATGTATCTCCTTTATGGCATATGGAATTATGTATCCCAAGGGTCAAAATGACTGGGGAGATGTTCACACAGGAATTCCAAAGTGAAAGCTGGGTTAGCTCTCACTATTCACCACAAAAGTCCTCTATTTATGTATTTATAAGGTGAGGTAAGGGTTGCCTACTCAAGTGCTGGCAGGGACAGGCAGGTCATGTGAGTGAGGGGTGATAGGAAATGGTAGGGCGATGGAGAATTTGAACACAGAACAAGGCTCTTACCTGTCCAATCCAATCCTACTATCACTTTAATCCCTCATCTAAAGAGAGGAGCCGCAACCCAGTGAAGACGATTGTTGACCAGTGAGAATGGATACCCAGCATTGCCAGATCTTTCCATCTTTCGAGACAACCTGGAAAAATGTAGTTTGTGTGTATTCTCTGGATTTTTTAATTGGTAACTAATAAAGCATTTTTAATAGGCAAAATTGAGCTGTGAACTGCTCCAGACAGCCCCCACACCAGTTTGGATTGTCTCCAAAGTCCTCCTTCATCCTGAGCCTTCTGGCTTCTGTCATTGGGTTGGATCCCTTTGTTCTCGAGGCAAGGTATTCCATCTACTAAACTAAAGGCAAGTATGTGTACCTCTGTAAAGCCTAAGCAGCTACTGAGTCCTGCCATGCTCCCTCCTCTCTCCTTTTTATATCTCTTTTATTAGTGTACAGTTAGTTCCACCTCAAGTATATCCATGTGCTCAAGTACATCTCTGTGCTCCCTTACCTGCTATGAACTGACAGCTGCCCAATTCCCAACAGATTTGCTATACCTCTTTTGGACTGTCACGTAAGCTCTCTTAGCCATCAAATACAAACACATAATCGCCACTATCAAAAGTAAGCATTTGCAGTGCAGGCCGGGTGCAGTGGCTCACACCTGTAATCCCAGCACTTTGGGAGGCTGAGGTGGGCGGATTGCCTGAAGTCAGGAGTTTGAGACCAGCCTGGCCAACGTGGTGAAACCCCATCTCAACTAAAAATACAAAAATTAGCCAGGCGTGATAGCGCATGCCTGTAGTCTCAGCTACTCAGGAGGCTGAGGCAGGAGAATCGCCTGAGCTCAGGAGGTGGAAGTTGCAGTGAGCTGAGATCATGCCACTGCACTCCAGCCTGGGTGACAGAGCAAGACTCTGTCTCCAAAAAAAGGAAAAAAAGTAAGCATTTGTGAGGTACCTCTACCAAGCTAGCTGGCTACGATCCAGCTTACTTCCCTACGTAGGTGGTGTTATATAGTGATTGCCAGTATGTTATCTGAGTCAGACTGCCTGGGTTTGAATCCCAACTCCTCTACCTACTAGGTGTGTCATTTGGAAAAATAAATGATACAACCCCTCTGTGCTTCAATATCCTCAGCTATGAGATGGAAATTATAACAATACCTACATCAAAGGTTGGTTGTAAGGATTAAATGAATTCTTATAGGTAGACCTCTCAAAATGGTGCCTGCCATACAAGTGTTCTATGGTTTTGCTAACATAATTCAAAAGGACCAAGCAGCACTTTTGATGTAGGTAATACCAAAATGGGATGTTAACTGATAGCGATGGAGAATTTGAACACAGAACAAGGCTCTTAACTGCCTGATCCAATCTTACTATCACTCTTCCTCCATCAGTCACTCCTCCCCACAAGGTCACAGAAGCAAAAAGCTGCACAAAGACAAAGCAAGTTAGCATCTTATTACCAGCCAGGACTGGGGCTAGCAGGGAGACTGAGGCTGAGATTGGTCTGGCTTGGAGCTGGATCACAGGCTGGGCTCTCAGACCTTAATGTGGAACTCTAGAGAAGTAGATTCAAATATACAGATGGCCTTTTCAGTTTAGCCTCTATAGCTCTAAGCGGTCTAGCACCAAACTATAGAAAACACTAGAAAAGTGTGTTACACCTCCTTTCCTCCAAAATCAAAACTTAAATTTCAGAGATAGCCCTAGCTAAAGAGAGGCAGGGCTTAATGCCAATTCCCCTCGACACATACACATACACACACACACACACACACACGAAGGGCGACAGGCTAGTCAGAGACGACACCGGTGGCAGCCAAGAGATCTTTATTGGAGAGGTAGAGGTCAGGTCGTGCGGGGGAAAGAGAGAAGAGAAGAGAGAGAGAAGAAAAGAGAAGAGAAGAGAAGAGAGAGAAGAGAAGAGAGAGAGAGAAGAGAAGAGAGAGAGCTGCTGGTGTGCTGGGTTTTATATCCCTTGGGCCTACGTGGGGTGGGCCCAAGGGAAGGCGGGAGATGCTTCTTCCTGATTGGCCCTCCTTTGGCGGGTTCAGACAGTGCCCGGTCAAGGAGGGGAGAAGAACCCGGAACCGGCGCCATTTAGGTACCCCGGTTACCTAACAACACACACCCTTCTGGGGCAACAAATAAGAATTCTCTGGCTTTTACTGTACAGAATGAAATTGGTATAAGCAGCTGTGTCTGGTCTCTCCCAGTTGGACAGCAATTTCCAGAAGGCTTTTGGGGAAACAGGCCATCTCATTTCCCCAGGCTTCTGGAATAAGAGAACAGCTTCTAAGGGTGGGAAATGCAAAGGCAGTCCCTCATCTAGTGCTGTGAACACTTCAGTGTCCTAGAACTTGGCCGTCGCCATCTCTTCCTCCCTAGAGTTGGAGTGACTGAAGCTAGGTCCTGACTCATCTTCAGAAGTAGAGCAGGGCGGAAGGAGAAGAGAGGACCCCTGAGCTCCTGCCAGAGACCAGCTCTAAACAATAAATGTGAACAACAAACACAGCAGGGGTGACCTTGGGTCTACTTATGTGTAAATGAGGGTTGGACTCATGGTCTGTAAGTTCCTTCTCGCTCTAACACTTTATGAGCTATAAGGCCATGAGCTCAGGCACCACGTCATATGACTGCCTAAGTACAAACACTATATTTCTATGGCCTTGGCCTGTAGAGAAGCCACCACAAGTTCAGTCACTGAACTTCATCAACCTAATTTTATAGCTTGCTCCCATTGAAGAAGTGCCTTCTCTGTACTCCACCCATGCTCACTGAAAACCTTCCACCCACCTGGGGAGCTTTCAGATATGGAACTCTGAGTCAAGTGGAAAGCCACTATGAAAAATCCAGCTCTCTGGCCCTTGAGGAGTAGAGCATTGTGTTGCTCAAGGGTACACTGATTCCAGGCACTTCTGATTTGCTGAAAACAGTGACAACTTGTTCTGTAATTCTTCATGCTTGTTCTCAGCTCAAATTTCATCTAGACATTTCACAGTTAGTAGAGCATGTGAAAGGGTGTGTTTTTCACCCGCACACACATTTTTCATGTGCTTTTTGTGATTGGATAACTCAAATATAGCTTTGTTTTAAACCTTCAGACATGCTGTGATATTAATGGAAGAAGGAAGTTTACAGGAAAGGGAGATATTCTGGCCTCTATGTGAAAGGGTGGACTTGAAGGTTGGCTTTATTTTATCAACCCAAATATGACCCTTGAATGAAAGAGGTTACTCAGAGCATTACAAAGAAAACAGAACTTCAGAAGGAATATCACGTAGATACAATCAACAATGAAATTTCTAACAATCCCAGTCTCCAACGCAAGCACAGTTTTAGGTTATGCAAAATTTTTCTTTGCAATGAAAAGAAATCAAGAGCTGGCTGTAATTTCCAACACACCATATTGCAGTGCCGTTATTTAGAAAACTAAACATATGTATATATAATTTTTAAACAAAGATGTTGTTGTTGTTAAGTGTAAAGCCTACAGCAGTTATATTTGTTACAAACATTGGGTCTAATCCAGGGAGGGGGGAAAATTACTTTTTCTGCCACAGGAAGTCTTACCTCTATTAGCTCTGGGACACGGTTTTTCAAAATTACAGTTTCCCTCCCTTGGGGCCCCAAGAAAATATGAGGATGGAGAATCGGCTTTGGGTCTTTGCTCACATAAGTCACAACATTTTAGAGCAGAGGATTTTGGAATAATCCTTAGAACCAACTACTTTACCCTTCCATGTAGTATTATTATAAGGTCCAAAAAAGAGAGCAAATCAAATAAAATGGGATGAATGTCAGAAGAACGTGACATTCTTCTATAATGTGTTATTTATTACTGCTAACAAATAACAATCAGTGAATACTTACTATGTGTAAGTCCCTGATGTAGGCACCCTTATGCATGTTAACTCATTTTTTTAAGAGTTGGGGTCTTGCTCTGTCACCCAGGCTGATGTGCAGTTGCACAATCATAGCTCACTGCAGCCTCAAGCTCCCAGGCTCAAGAGATCCTCCCATCTCAGCCACTGGAGTAGCCAGAACTGCAGTCATGAGACACTGTGCCTGGCAACTCATTTAATCCATCCAACAACCTTCTGAGACTAAGTGCTATTATTAAACCTATTTTATATATGAGGAAACTGAAGTCTAGTGAGATTCAGTAACTTTCATGGCAAGTGAGAACACTAGAATTCAAACCTGGGCAACGTGGTTCCACATTTTTAACCACTGTGTTTTTTAATTGTGTACTCACTGTGTGCAATGCTAAGGCTTTGCTAGATGCTTCGAATTTATTGTCTCATTTAATTACCATAGCATTGTAGATTTCCGCACCCCAATTTGCAGATGACCAACTACAGATCAAAGAGACCAAGTAACTAGACAAGGGGCACACAGTAGGCAAGTAGCAGAACAAAGATTTGAACCCAGGCCTACCAGGTCTCAAAATTTATATGAAGTTACGTGTCAAGTACCCTGTGCTAGGAGCTAGGAATTCACAGTAAACATGTGACATGGTTCCTGCATTCCTAAAGATTATGTCTCCACCTTTCTGGGAAGGAAGATAGAGAAAGAAAAAGATGTTACAGTATAATGTGATTATTGCAAAAGGCCCTAATTTTATAAGCAAAATTACACCCTGAGATCTTGGAGTTCAACAGTAGCGTCTTGCTCCCTTTATAACGGTCCAATTTTTTTTTTTTTTTTTTTTTTTTTTTTTCTGAGACAGAGTCTCGCTCTGTCTTCCAGGATGGAGTGCAGTGGCACAATCTCAGCTCACTGCAAGTCCTGCCTCCTGGGTTCACTCCATTCTCCTGCCTCAGCCTCCTGAGTAGCTGGGACTACAGGCACCCACCACCACGCCCGGCTAATTTTTTTGTATTTTTAGTAGAGAAGAGGTTTCACCATGTTAGCTGGGATGGTCTCCATCTCATGACCTTGTGATCTGCCTGCCTTGGCCTCCCAAAGTGCTGGGATTACAGGCGTGAGCCACAGTGCCCGGCCTATAACAGTCCAATTTAATGTGACTCCTGAATGAAAGTAGGCCCACCCTATTTGCTTAGGTGATCTGAAGAAGCCATTCCAGAGAATCTGTGAGCCTCTCTTATGCATCCAGGGGTGAAAATGGAAACAGAGTACAAAATCTGACTATTTAACACTTTATCAACCAAACAAGCTTAGCTGAGCTTTCAAAATTAACTTAGTAGTTCTGAGAAATAAGAAGAGTTACTTACATATGAAGAGCTCTAAGGCAACTGGAGACTGGAAGAAATAATGGGAAGGAAGGAACCAGGGGGTCCTACCAATTTGGTGACTAGGACCCTATTCTTCATTAAATTTCTAAATTTGGTCCCACAAGCATGAGCAGAATGAGGAAACTCTGCCTGTGTGGATGAACACTGGTCTTTCTGGCTTCCAGGTGTGAGTCAAAGGGTGAAAAGGGAGTGAAAAACTTACATATCTGTCCAGATGACTGATGGTGGGGAAAAATCCCATTTTTCACAAATTATGGGCCGTTTTTTTTTACTGCTAGTAATGCACAGAAGATTAAAGTGAAGTCTATATTTCACAAATGGGAGGACCAAATGATTTAAAACCTTTGTTATAATGACCTCCTTCAAAGTGAAGAATCAATTTCTTTTACAGCAAGGACCTGTTAATTTAGGAAAAGGGAAAGAGGGAGGAAGCACGTGAATGGAGCATAAGAGAAAAAGAGGAAAAGGCGGGGAGAGAAAATAGCTAAGGAGGTTAGGTAGAGTTTTTCTGATTCTATTTTTATATGTCAAGCAATGTAGAGGTCACTTTGCATAGTGAAGAGAGGATGAACTTTGGATTCTGTTTTTAACTCTGTCTGCCCCTTAGAACCCCAATGGCTGCTGTAACAAATCAGCCCATATTTAGTGTCTTAAAACAACCAAATATATAATGTTACAGTCAGAAGTCTGATGCAGGTCTCCTGGGGTGTCAGCAGGGCCTTGTTCCTTGTTGAGGCTCTGGGGAAGAAACTGTTTCCTTGCTTTTCCAGCTTCTTGAGGCTGCCCACATTCCTCAACTCGTGGCCTGCTTTCTTCCACAAAGCCAAGCCAGCAATGGCCAGTAGAGTTTCCTCACATCACATTCCTTTGACATTGACTCTCCTCCTCCCTCCTGCTTCCACTTTTTAAGGACACTTGTGATTACACTGGGCTCACCTAGATGAGCCAGGATCATCTCCCACTTTTTGAGGTAAGCTGTTTCCTCCTTAATTCCATCTGCAAACTGTCTTTTCCATGTAACCCAACATATTCAAAACTGTAATTTTGAACAACTGTGTCCCAGAGCTAATAGAGGTAAGACTTCCTGTGGCAGAAAAAGTAATCATTGTGCAACTGCATCATTACATATTCATGTAACCCATATTCTGCCTACCACAGGGGCTGAGGGACCCTGGCAACTTACTTAGCTACTGACTCTCAGTTTCCTCATCTATCAAATGAGAATAAACACTTGCCTCAGGATTTCTGCAAAAATTAAATGATATTACATCAGTAACTCATCTGTAAGAGTGGGCCCTTGGTAAATACTGCCTATTGTTATCTTTGTTAACTCTTATTAGTCCGTTTTCATACTGCTATAAAGATACTACCCGAGACTGGGTAATTTATAAAGCAAAGAGGCTTAATGGACTCACAGTTCTGCATGGCTAGTGAGGCTTCAGGAAACTTACAATCATGGTGGAAGACAAAGGAGTGGCAAGGCACGTCTTACATGGCACACGTGAGACAAAGAGTGCAGGGGAAATGCCAGACACTTATCAAACTACCAGATCTCATAAGGACTCCTTCACCATCACAAGATCAGCATGGGGGAAGCCACCCCCATAATCCAGTCACCTCCCACCAGGTCCCTCCGTTAACACCTGGGGACTACAATTCAAGATGAGATTTGGGTGGGGACACAGGGCCAAACCATATCATTTAATAAACCTATTAAAGAAGGCAACAATGCTATAAAAAGCTTTTCTAATGACCCAAGCAGTCATTTAACAGTATATGCTGATAATTCTATTTTAAGCTTTTTTTTTTTGTCTTCATTTTTCATTATATGAAACTCCCTGGAATGTGTCCTGCAAGCTGTCATCAGCATATGTACATCAATCAACAAGTTCTTGCTGCCTGGCATAGGACTGGCAGGAAACAACAAACTTAAGCCAAGAGGGCTTTCTCCACCTTTGCTTTTTACACAGAACCCTGCCTGGAGTCAAGGGGAGCTCAGAAAATGAAAAAGAAGTTAAAGTGATATCTTAAATGATTTTACTTCTCCTGTCACACAAAGCAACAGGATCTTTCTGGCAGGAGCCCCTTCAGATATCAGTAGATCCAAAGCACTCTGAGTGACCTGTTGGGCAAATGGCGGTGTCTTATGTTGTAAAGATTGAAAGTTCTAAATCTTAGAAGATAAAAATTAGAGAATCGCCAAGCAAAGGTACCTTGCTCCTTTCAGTATTATAGTATTATAGCCACCAAATATTGCCTACTTATTATCCAAATGTTCTGAGCAAGCTCTTCTTCAGCAAAGCTAAGTATTGCTGGAAGTTCTGCTAGGTACCTACCAATTAACTACATCTTTTACTTCACAGCTGCTGAGATAGTAGGAAATTCAAGGCAGTTGTTCCCAGGAGCTAGCCAAGTATAAGATTCCACTGAAGATGAAGAGAGAGCATTTGGAGGCACAGCTAAGCTACAATTCATCTAAGATGAGAAGTGAGAGGTTTCTTCATGGTTACCATAAAGTTGGTCACCTCTAACAAGCATTGCCAGATCAAATTATTCTGTTCTCTACAAGCATAAAATATTAGGTTGGTGCAAAAGTAATTGCGGATTTTGCCATTACTTTTGCGCCAACCTATTACTAGGACAAGTCAAGTCGCTGCAGACACAAGCCACAGAGCTCCAGGGATCTTAACTCTCTACAGCTTCTCCATGGTCTGGGGAGAAACTTGTCCTAATAGCTCTAACCACAGAGACTTTATATCGGGGCAGCAGCCTTCCAGTCACACTCCACTTTTTGTCGGGGTAAAATAAATTTTCAGCCATAGTTATATATAATGAAACAGAGTAGAACTTGAACTTAAATTGCATCTTCTGATTCTGTGGCTTTTCCCTACCACAGGAGGGTGCCCCTTTAAATTAAAAAAACAGAGAGAGAGAGAAGAAAAAGAAAGTAAGGAGTGGCTGCCAGAATATGCTCAGGCTAGTATACTACAATATTTGAAATAATATGGATGCTGCTTTTAAGTATGTGATGTTGTTTAACTTTCACAAGAAAAACATCTATGTTAAGTGTTCATAATTCGTGGACAGTTTGTTCTCTGAGAAAAAACAAACTCTCCAAAAGTATCTGTGCCCTGACCTTGCCCTCTTGCTCATTCTGGAAGGTTCAGGGAATAGCATTACTCCATAGAATTTGCATTCAGTATCTTGGGAATCAGAAAACTTCCAAGAGTGGCACGGGCAGTAATGGGTGGAGACAGAGCCCTCCAGCCAAACACTCTCACTAACACATGATCCCTCGGGCAGCTGAGGCTGCAGCCAGAAGAAGGAGAGGCAAGATCCAAGGGCAAAAAGAGGGGTTCTCGGCCAACCATCCGTGCATCAGAGGACAAGTAGCTATCTCCCTCGACACATGCATGGAATAATGGAGCAAGGCAGAAAACAATAAATTGTCAAAATGGCAGCTCTATGTAATCACCAAGAGAGCTAATTGGGTTATAGAAAGAAAACATACACACACATACACACACACACACACACACACACTCATAGAGACAGTCCTGTGAAATACAACCTAATGCTTCCTTATGAATTTTCATACTCCTCTGTGATCCATCACAGCAGATATTATACCCCAAACTATCATCCATCATGAACACTACAAGCCAGCAGGGAAGCACAGCACCAAGGGGACTCGTGACCTCTGCTCCCTGAAGTGCCTCCCCTACCTCCTGCAACCTATAACTTGGGAACTCACTAAGGAACAACGTGCTAAGGCAGCAGGCATTTAGTGGCACCTATGCTTGTACAGGAGTGGCAGTGCCAGGGCATTCTCCTGTTTGCCGGGGAATCCATTTGCACCACATGTGCAATGCTGGGGTGTAGAGCATCTCCCCAGCAGGAGATTTCTACTAAACAAAATTTTGCCTCCTGTGAAAGATACTCTCACACCTCAGAGGCGCTGGTAATCTCCAAGTTCCAGATTTTCCCATTAAGGCTTCACTCAATGAAGTAGGCTCTGTCTTTCTGTTGTAAGAAATTCTAATTTAAGACTCCAATACTTCCATGGGATCCTTCCCTAGCATATCAACCTAGGGACCCAGGAGAAGCAGTGGGGAAAAGTAAACAAAGAATGAAGAAGAAGAATGGGAGGAACAGTTGAAAGAGAGATTAAATATGACAGGTACCTTCATATACAACATCTTGTCTTTGAAACAACCCTAACAAGAGAATTTCATTTACTCTCGTTCCAATTTTAGTATATGTGCTGCCGAACCAAGCACAGAATTTTATTTACTCTCATTTTGCAAAGGAAAGACCTGAGACTCAGAAACGTTACTCAGCTTTTCTATGTAGGAAGATTATTTTGTGTTTTCTTTATTTTCTCAGAAGGCTGGTAAAGCTAAGGACAATAGGCTGTGGGTACCCCACCTTGTTCTCAAGAGGAGCTGCTAGACCTATTCCTGCAGGTTTTGCTAAGTGGTGGCCACACCTATGCTTGGATCCCACCATCCCATTCAACCTGTGTAAGCAGAGTCTGAGGCTTGTTGAGAAGAACAGGTGCGAGAGTCATCCACCCAAACGGGATTTCTACAGGATGATGGGACTGAGGTTCTAGTCCTCGGCTGGAGGCTTGTCAAGTCAAAGAAACTCATCAGTCTGCCCTGGTGCAGTCACAAACATGAATAGGATGCATTTCGAGAATGTTAGGAAAGGCTAGATATTTCTTCCTTGGAGTATGTGGGCTTACCAAACCTCAGTGTTGTTGCTGCCTCAAGCCCAGAAATTCATACACTTCTGAATACAGTAGGGTTCCAGCTTGTCCTTCTAGCACATGGCATGGCCAGGATATGTGGGCTCCCATGGGCCCAGTACAGACTGAGAAGGGGACTTGGTCCTATTTGTCCTTGTGGAACTCAAAAGAGCTTCCTGCCAGGGCAAGAAGACCTCAGAACTAAGAGGCTGTGGGGTAGCCCACCACAGGCAAGACTTGAGGAGGGATTTAAGAGAATAGCAGAACAGCATGAGGATTTTGTGTACCGCAGGGGTCCCTGTGGGGTACCTCTGAAGGACGCACAGATGGCGTGGAGGACCTGAGAGTTGCCCATGTTGGCCAAGGAAAACTGCAAATAGCACCAGCTAGCTAGAGACTTTTGCCTCTTTTCGCCTGCACTTTTCTCCCCATGCCCCAACCCTAGAGGGCCCAGAAGATAGGGAGGGATAAAGAACAAAGAATGTAGAGGATATAAAAAACCATGCTAACATGGTTTGTCTCTGTGTCCCCACCCAAATCTCATCTCAAATTGTAATCCCCTCATGTCGAGGGAGAGACCTGGTGAGAGGTGACTGGATCATGGGGGCAGTTTTCCCCACGCTGTTCTAGTGATAGTGAGTTCTCATAACATCTGATGGTTTTATAAGCGGATCTTCCCACTACTCTCTCTCTCTCTCACCTGCCACCATGTAAGATGTGCCTGCTTCCCCTACTGTCATGATTGTAAGTTTCCTGCGGCCCCCGCAGCCATGTGGAACTGTGAGTCAATTAAACCTCTTTGCTTTATAAATTACCCAGTCTCAGGTATCTCTTTATAGCAGTGTGAGAACAGGCTAATACAAATGCCTACCCCCTCACTCCAGGGCTGCACTGAGCCGGGGCTGGTAGGGATGGGGAGAAAGGATGGGGAGGAAGAAGGAAGCTTCCAGTTATAAGTGAGCTTCAAGTTTTAGAATGGACTGAACTAAAAAAATAAAATGGATTGAACTAAAAAATTTTAATGGCTAAAAATGAGCTTTAATTATCAACATAAATTATGATTACTGAACAGTTGTCAACAACTGAAAAGCTTTGGGATCCTAGGGTAGGAAAGTGAGGTTCATCATAGCTTGAATGAAGGTGGTATTGTAAGAAAAAAAATTTTTTTTTGAGACAGAGTCTCACTCTGTTGCCCAGCCTGGAGTGCAGTGGCGCAATCTCTGCTCACTGAAACCTCTACCTCCTGGGCTCAAGTGATTCTCCTGTAACAGCCTCCCAAGCAGCTGGGATTACAGGCGCTTGCCACTATGCCTGGCTAATTTTTGTATTTTTAGTAGAGATGGGATTTCACCATGTTGGCCAGGCTGGTCTTGAACTCCTGACCTCAAGGGATCTGCCCACCTCAGCCTCCCAAAATGCGGGATTACACATATGAGCCACCATGCCCAGCCGGGAGAAAAATTTAAAAACAGTATTTTCCAACTTGGACCCTCTCAAAGTCTGCTAAGCTAATAGGTTAATCACATCGAATATCCCAGATGTTTGCAAAGTCAGCATTTGAACTTTATTTTCCAACTGCAAAGGCAGAGGATCATTCTCGTGCTATGGGGATAGAAATCGAAGTCAGCTGAGGCTGTAAAACTTAGAGTTAAACAGATGTCTTAGAATCACTCTTCTTTATGGTTATCATCAGCAGCATAAATCTGTTTCTTACAGGAATTAGAGAGCTTTGTTTAGGAATTTCAATAGGAGTCTATGGTGTAAATCAGTCCAGTTCCATATAATTTTGTCCACCATTGTGTCAAAGTTGGTAGCAGAAGAATACGCTGGCTGACCAACTTAGTGGAAGACACCAAGAAGTAAGTACTGACAAAGACTCCCTCTTTTACCAAACTTGTGTTGGGTTCCTCTGAGCCCTCCGGACAAAGCCTCCACCTCTGCCTGTGTTTAGCAATTCTTCTAAGTCAGCTTGGCAAAAATCCCCCTACCCGTGGCAGCTCCTCTTAGTAATTTTCCATGTACTGAGCCCTTCACTCTGTTTCTAAAGCCCCAGCTATCTTTGCTGTGTTCAGAGTGGAGCTCAGTCACTCCTCGATTGCAGTAGTCTCCCCTGCACTGTCACAGGCTTGAAGAAAATGCATCTCGCCATCTTTAACAAGTGTCCAGTGAATAAGTTTTCATTAACGGTACTGACTCCAGTTACCTTACTGGCTTGAACAGTGTCAAAAAGTAACAAGACAACTGCCTCTATTTCTTGTGTCTGTGGTTTTGTCAAGGCTGTTTTATTCCACTGTTGTCAAGTACATTTTTAATTTTCTCGTTCTTTTTTGTTGTTTGAATTAAAGGAAAAGAGGGAAAACATTTGAAAAACAAAACAAAAAAAAACATTTTTAAAACACTACAAAGGGACTGAGGGAAAGGACCAATTAGTATGCATGACAAAGAAAGGCTCTGCATTAAAGGCTGGGGAGGAAGAGAAAGGGAAGGGCTGGGGGAGGGAGAAGAGAAATGAAACGGGTTTAGCCAAGTCAGGCTTATGTACTAAATGTTATAGCTTTATAAATTCCCAGAAGTGCAAAAAAGATCTTAGTGTATATAATGCTTTAAAAAGTCACAGAAGGAAAAAGGAAATGAATTCAACTCACTTGCTTTCGGGGCTGCCTTAAAAAAAAAAAGAGGCAGATAAATGCTGCTAACAGAGCTCTTTGCAATGTTTCAAAATGAATAAATAAAACCTTCCCTGCCAACTTTTTTTTATTATTATGTCTGTCTCTGACTTTTTAAATGCTTTCCTTAAAAATGTTTTCATGCTTCCTTTTCCCTGAACGTTTTACAGTTCGCCTTCTTAAATTTCACTGGAGACCTGCAAATCAAGTTGCATCTTGCTGATTTGATAGCTGCTTTTACGCAGCCCAGCGGAAGGCAATGCCTTAGCATCACTCTTGCTGGCAAGAGAGTTTATTAGCAAGGCCTCCCCTGCTCGGATGGCAGGAGGACATGCTAGGAAGGCCAGACTAGGCTTGGTCTGGCCCAGGGGCCAGCCAGCAGGTGACTGGATCAGGCGGAGCAGGCCACTCAGCGGTGACCTTCAGTCTCATAGCAACAACAAAGGAAATCACCTCTTTCCCCAAACATCATTAGAGACTCTTGCTTTTCCACCCTGGCTGGAAGAGAGGAAGGGAAAGTGGACAGAGGCAGGAGAAGAAAAATCCTTGTTTTGCAATCCTAGTAATTAGTCCTAGAGGATTTCTCCAACTGCTACTGCTGGCAGGAAGGCCTAGAAAGTGGAGTCGTCAGGCTCACTGCACCGGCCACCGCGGTGCCGGCTCCCTACTTGAAATTCAAATGAGAGCTGCTCTGACCTTTGCTGTCACATATTTTATTTCAGAGACAGTTTACAAGGCCTCTCCACCATGCAGGTCATGTTTTAGTTTAAACAGAAATACTCTCGTAGGTGTTAGATGCGAGTTAATGATTACACTGAAATCATTCTAATTAGGCTCTGTTGTTACACACTGCCCTTTGGGGGCTGCCGCTGTTGTCACATAAAGTATTTTGTAGAAAAATAATTGGTCTGAGCTCTCTTTCTCCCTCTTTTTGCATACCCATCCACTCTCTTCCTCTTTTTTCAAAAAAAAACAATAATTATTATTGATCTTTCAGCACGTGATCTGGAAGATCATTCACCTCTCGGTCCTTATGATCCTTCAGGAAGGCCTCAGGCTGTCAGTGGCTGCCGAGGGAGGTCACCTCCGCTGGTCCTTTGGCAGTGTAGGCCTGCGTCACTTTATCAGAGGGGAAATGAGAATTAGATCCCTATTAGAGTTCCTCCAAAGCATCCTTACATTTTGTTTTGTTCTGCTCTGTTTTGGGGGGAGCCCCCAAGAGGAACGGTTGACTTATTCCAAGAGGCTTGTCACCTTCCTGTGCTGTGCACTGGTGTGAGGAATGATTCAGTGCCATGGGCGGTGCTTACGTCTCTGTATAATTTCTTTGTCATTTACCTACATCTACATACATACACCATGCACAGTTCACTCTCCAGCAATTTTGTATCTTGTTACCGCCAGGATGATCCAATATTGATTTTTTTCCCTCTCAACTTTTCTTTGTTTCTTCTCATTTACCCTCAATAATTGACCCAAATGCCTTACAGAAAAAAGCACTTAGCTATTTAAAGGGATATACTTAACACTAGAGGAAGAGGAAACAAATTTGGGGAAAATGAACAGGGTCTATTCTCAAAAAATGGACAATGCTGATGAAGATAAAATGGACCATCACTTGGAGAAAAAAAAAAAAACAAATTTTGTCCTGAACTTCTGACAGTTAAAAGGTTGGCTGAAGAGTTGAAAGGAGAAAGGAAGAGGCTTCAAATGAAGAGGCAAAGATTCAAGCTGGGAAGGGTGTGCTAACCTAATACCAGGAGTAGTTTGAGTGCTTAACATCCTTTCCTACAATTGAGAGTCCTGACTACACTTTTTAAGGTTGTTTCCAATCATAAAAGTATTGGAAAAAATTATCCCAAGGCCAACTGTCTCAGCCACTCTAAATCTAGATCCAGTGTCATCAGAGAATTTGGGAAACAAAAAATTTTAATGAAGTTTATGCAGCAAAAAGTTGTTTGAGACAAGTTGGCAAAAAATTTTCTCATCCTGATTTTAAAAAAAAGTGTAAAGAATCAACAAAATTAAAAAAAAAAAGATTACTGAAAAAAGAAAAAAGAAAAAGAAAAAAAGAAAAAAGAAAAAAAAAGAATCAACAAAATTATAAAAACATTGCTACTGTTGACTGACCTTAAACATTCAGAATGTCTAGGATTTGCTGTCTGGACCAATAATCCTTTCCACTCAAAGTGAGGTTCACGGACCAGCAGTGCCCATCTCACCTGAGGGTTTGTTAGAAATGTGGAATCTCAGGCCCCATCCCAGATGTGCAGAATCAGAACTTTTACTCTAACAAAATCCCCAAGTGATTCATGCATGCATTCAGTCTGAGACGCTTATTGTACTACATTCTTACCTTCAGAGACCCAGGACTTTTTTCTCCCCCTTAAAGATTCCCTGACTCAACTTGAGTCCTGTGAAATCCACCTTGCATTTCATGCCACCATGGGGAGAGACATAGGAGCTCCAAATCCTCACTCGGTTTCCCCAAAAAGAGGAAAAGTATAAGACACAGACATTAATTGGGTTTTCAAGAAAAAAAAAAGCAGTAATGAAAACTTCCTTGAGAAATATATTGTTGTAATGTTTTGCTTTTATTTTCTTTTGACATTGGGAAGGGGCAGGTGGGTTACAGGGACAGGATTCAGGGAGCCTTGAATCCCTTTGAAGGAAGTCATAAAAATTAAAATACTAAGTTAGAGACCTTTTGTTCTTTTTCTCTTTACTTAAGAGCTAAAGTAAGTTGTCAGTCCACAAAAACCCTTGCTATATGAATAAACATTCCATCGGCGATGCTAAAAATTCAATTAATGTCCTATGCAAGTATGAAAGAACTAGTTTCTCACTGGTTTGATTAGCTTACATCTTATTAGGATTTAGTTTTAGAGGTTTTATATACACACACACATCTATATATGTATATGTATATGTATATATACTGTGCCTATATATATATATGGTAAAGACACTTGCTGTCTCTCCTAAACAATTAAAAACAAGTTTATTTCATGACCCCCCCCAACCTTAGACTGCAGCCTGGCAGCGTCGTGCCTGCCAAGGCCTCCAACTGCAGTGTTTGTTGGCAACACCTTTGTCACCGCCTAAACAAGGCATCAATAATTAAATTCCCATTTATAAAAAGAGGAAATTATTCATGCCATCAGCACTCCCCATCAATAATGGGAGGAAACCTAACTATCTCATTACCCCATCACACTGTGTGCAAACAGAACTGCCCGTTGTTGACAATAAATATTTGATAAGTGAGGAAACAGGAAGGATAAACCAAGGGTGCAGAGTAGAGCTGCACAGTTGCCAGGGGACTTGGCCTCGGTGACTGTGGTTTACCTCCCAGGTCATCCTGGAGAGGCCTCCTGGATTAGCTGCAAACTCACCACAGCTGAATGAAAAGCAGGCCATGTGCCTGCTTCTGAATCACACAGCCTTTCTATCTTTATTCATGTCTAAAAATATAACAAATCTTGGTTCTCACTTTTCTTCCTTTGCTTTCTCAATACACTCCTAGAGAACTTTCTCAATCAAAGTTTTAAAATACGCCATTGTATTTGAAACATTCTACTATGCCTCAACATCCCGACTGGAAGTTTAGTGAAAAATGGACTGACCAAGTGGGTGGGCACTCAAGATTCAAGCTCAGCTTTCTCATGGACCTGCTGGGAAGCCACGGGGAAGCTGCTTTACCGCTCTGTGCCTCAGTTTCCTCAAGTTGAAATTGAGATATTTGGAAGAGCTGATTTCTCTTTCAGCTCCTAAAAATAAAATGTTTCTTTTCATGGAACGCCTTCCCCCATAATAATTTTTTAAAATACGGGAAAATCACAAGTCACCCCAAAGGAAAGATGCAGTGTAATTTTCAGTTTGGTACTAGCTTTGCTGCTGACCTTAGATAAATCGTTAACCCGAGCCCCCATGTTTCTCCACTCCATTGAATAGAGATAATGCTGATTATTTTCTTTTGCAAGGTTATTCTCTATTTCTACCCCTATCTATTTTCCACCCTACTCAGTCCTCCTCGGTATCTTTGGAAGCAGACGCCATCACTCATTCTCCCCTCCTTTCTAACTTCCTGTTGGACTGGGCCAATGGAAGTCTCCACCAAGAGACTGGAAGGCAAGAGTTGAGAGATGCTAGGACACTTCTTTGCCACTCCCTCCCTGTTTCTGCAACCCTTCTGGGACAGCAGTCCTGTCTTTCCCTAACTACAGCTCCCACCAGATGGTCCCTTGCCACAGCTCCTGTTTTCACTGGGCTCTGGAAACCTATTTCCTCCCCTTTCCCTCTCACCCCCAGGCATAGGAACAGCTTTCGCAGTGGCCAGCCTCTGGTTTCTTTGTCTCTGCTCACATCTCTGTAAGTATGTGTTTCAGTAAAGCCCCCTATTCAAGCTACCAAAGCTCAGTTCCATTTAATGACAAAACTCTGAGTGATACCCATAGTAAATATTAAGAATAATCCATCTAAAATACTTCTGGTGCTGTATTAGTTCCTTAAGGCTGCCATAATAAAGTACAACAGACTGAATGGCGAAAGCAACAGAAATGTATTTTCTCATGGTTCTGGAGGCTGGAAGTCCAAGGTCAAGGTGTTGACAGGGTTGTTTCCTCCGAGGCCTCTATATAAGTCTGTCCTCACCCTGCTATAAGGACATAGAAGAGACTGGGTAATTTGTAAAGGAAAGAGATTTAATGGACTCACAGTTCTATATGGCTGGGGAGGCCTCACAATCATGGCGGAAGGTGAAGGTGGAGCAAAGGCGTATCCTACATGGTGGCAGACAAGAGCGTGTGTGCAGGGGAACTGCCGTTTATCAAACCATCAGGTCTCAAGAGACTTATTCACTATCATGAGAACAGCACAGGAAAACCTGCCCTCATGATTCAATTACCTCCCACCAGGTCCCTCCTACCATACTTAGGGATTGTGGGAGCTACAATTCAAGATGAGATTTGGGTGGGGACATAGCCAAACCATATCAGCCTCTTTCCTTGGCTTGTAGATGGTCACCCTCTCCCTGTGTCTTCACATCATTTTTCTTCTGTTGTGTCTGTGTCCTAACCTCCTCTTCTTATAAGAACATCAGTCAGATTGGATTAGGATCCACCCCAGTGACCTAATTTTAACTTAATCACCCTTTAAAGACCCTTAACATTCTGAGGAACTGGGAGTTAAGACTTCAATGTATTAATTTGGCAGGGATAAGATTCAGCACAAAAGGTACTTTCAATATAATTTCAGCAGGTACTTTCAAAATAATAAGGACACAAGTTTTTAAGAATGAAACCTGGCTGTATTTCTCACATATCCTTCAAGAGAGGTCTCCCAGATCATAAACCCAAACCACAACTAATAGCCATGCTATTCATGGGGTATGTGGTACCAGACATAAGCTCCAACCAAACATTGGTGACAATGTAGTACTGACTTTACCCACCTCAACCAGAGGAATCTGTGACCAAAATGGGAGCATGCCAGGGGGGAAGACATTAATTGGGAGGCAGAAGATGGGAGGTTCTGGCTGAGCGGCCTTGACTATCACTCAACATTTCAGATACGCCATTTCTGCATTTATAAAATAATATCAACCACTTCATGAGGTTATTAAAAGAATCAAAGGAGACAGTAGATGTAAAAGTCCCTTGCAAACTTAAAATACTGTCCTGTAGAAATAATACACTTGTCCTAAGTTCAATTGTTCTGTTTTCTGTTTTTCAGAGTAGGAAGAGTTGAAAGACAATAAGCCCTTTGAAATCAGGAAAATTTGTCATACACTATTTTTATTCCTTCCACAGCTCCTAGCTGAGCACACAGTGGGTTTTCAATATATATTCATTGAAGTAAGTTTTCATCAGTGCAGTGCTTATCCATCTTCTATTAATTAAAAACAAAAACATTGAGCAAAGGCACCCAGTTCTGGAAGATGAAACTAGATATATCTATTAGTTTGCCCATTAAGTCAAGTTTATGAGAACTTCTCAACATTTTTGCCTATGTCTTTTAGTAATTAAAGCACACCAAGACATTTAGGATGCATTTTGAAAAACATTTATCAATATTATTTCCAGGGGCCATTATATATGGACCATGATCCTTGCCCGAAGATGGGAGAACTTCTTCAGTTTCCTGATACAGTAGTCTCCCGTTATCCATGGGACATATGTTCCAAGATCCCCAAGAGATATCTGAAACCTCAAATAATACTGAACCCCATATATTCTGTTATGTTTTTACTTATACATACATACCTATGATAAAGCTTAATTTATAAATTAGGCACAGTAAGAAATTAACAATAACTAGTAATAAAATAGAATAATTATAACAATGTACTGTAATAAAAGTTATGTGAATGTGGTCTCTCTCTTTCTCCCTAAATATCTTATAGTACTGTACTCACGCTTCTTCCTGTGATGATGTGAGGTGATAAAATGCCTACGTGATGACAAGAAGTGAGGTGAATGACATAGGCATTGTGAGGTAGGGTTTAAAACTTATGAATTGTTTATTTCTAAAATTTTCCATTTAATACCTTCAGATCAAGGTTGACCTCAGGTAACTGAAAGCAACAAAAACAAAACTGCAGAGAAGAGGGACTACTGTAATTAGATGGAACTCTCAATGTAATTGGAGTTTGACCCAATAACAGCTCCATCCTCTAATCAACATATCATGGGTTCTTGTTAATATGGTGAAATATATTGATTGATTTTCAAATATTAAACCAATTATGCATTCCTGCCATAAAAAAAAAAAAAAAAAACATATCATGGGTTCATGCCTACTCTGAAATTTTACTTTAAGGACGACTGCATTTTGCATCATTTTTACATTACACTAAGTGACTATTGAATGCTGGAATCCTAATTCTTCTTCAAATGCTTGAATAATAAAAAGTGTTACAAGAAATACCAAGGAAGTCTAACTAGAAGTAGAAATTATTGGATAATGAATAATGGGAATTATAAACTGGGATTTTTTTTTTTTTACTTAAGAAATACTTTCTTCAGTCTTTTGACCTTCGCTTGATCTCTTTCTACAAATCCCTTAATTTCAATTCAATGTCACTCACCCAGAGCATTACAGTAGACAGTCTTTCCTTGAGTTAGGGCCGGTAGGTTTTCTCTATTTTGGTTTATAATGTGATGGAAAGTATGATTTTAGTTGAACTGTGAGATACATTGCATAATTTGCATAGTTGCTCTCCTATTCAAAACCACTTCTTATTGTGTAACATCCTTGTGACATTATTACAAATCCAGAGAGAGAATGTGAAAAAGAGAGAGCGAGGATTATGGGGAGTTAACCTCCAAGGTTCCCATTCCACATGCTGTATATTAGCAGGAATAAAGAGGAACTGGGAAAAGCTAAGAAACAGTAAAAGGAGAAATAAAAACAACAGATGTTTTAATGGGAACGAGAAAATTATTTTGCCTATGATTGGATAGGAGAATGTAGAGATGCACATGAGGGTGGAGCCTGAGGTCAGGCTATCTGGTTTGAATGCTGGATGTGCCAGTTACTCACTCAGTAAACATGGACACATTTTAACCTCTCTATGCCTTAGCTGTCTTTTTTGAAAAAGGACAATGTGAACATCTACTTCATAGGGTCATTCTGGAGATCAATAGAGCCAATTAACATAGGCTGAGCCTAGCAAATAATATCTGAATAAATATTAGCTGCTGTTGTTACTGTTATTGTTATTGTTGTTGATAAAAATGTTCAGTCCTTCTTAAGTCAGAATTTTGCCATTGGTTAAAATCTTTCCAAGTATGTCAACATCTCACTCAAATGTAGGTGATGTGGTTTGACGTCTGTTTCCTCCTAATCTCATGTGGAAATGTGATTCCCAGCGTTGGAGGCAGGGCCTGGTGGGAGGTGATTGGCTCGTGGGAGCAGATTCCTCATGAACAGCTTAGCAACATCCCTTTGGTGATAAGTGAGTACTCACTCAGTTAGTACTCAGAAGATCTGGTTGTTTAAAAGAGTCTGGTTAAATATAATCCATAGGTTCCAAGAAAAAAGAGTCTGGGATCTCCCCGTTCTCTCTCTTGCTCCCTCTTGCCATGTGCGATGCTGGCTCCTCACTGTCCTCCACCATGATTGGAAGCTTCCTGAGGCCCTCTCCAGAAGTGGAGCAGATGTTGGCACCATGCTTGTACAGCCTGCAAAACTGTTAGCCAATTAAACCTCTTTTCTTTATAAATTACCCAGCCTCAGCTATTCCTTTATGGCAAGCTTGTCCAACCCATGGCTCACAGGCCTCATGTGGCCCAGGACAGCTTTGAATGAGGCCCAACACAAATTTGTAAACTTTCTTAAAACATTATGAGTTTTTTTGTGAATTTTTTTGTGGCTCATCAGCTATCATTAGTATTAGTGTATTTTATGTGTAGCCCAAGACAATTCTTCTTCCAGTGTAGCCCAGGGAAGCCAAAAGTTTGGACACTCCTGCTTTATGGGGACATAAAAAGGCCTAACACAGTAAGAGACATATTCTATAAAAGAGATGGATTGGTCTGGCTCTTTCCAGCTCTCACATTCAATGCTCCTGTGAGGCCATCAGACCCTCCAAGCCCTTAGGCTACATATATTCTAGAACAGGAAGGAACCTGAAAGACCATATTGTCTATTCCACATATTTTGTGATGAAGAGAGAGACTCAGAGACATTAGCTTTGGCTGGATTTCTCATAAGGGACTATGTGTCAAGCATGGGCCTAGAGTGAGAACGACATCCATGAGCATGGCCAGGCCTCTCCTCACTACATGTCCAGCCCACGTTGTCACCCATCTCATTATTTTACCCATGAGTTCCTTAACCCAGCATTCTAAAAATTAACTCATGCATGGCTAGATTTAAAAAAGTGATTTGAAAGACCAAAATGCAAGTTTTCTGAGGGCCCAAATCTTGTCTTTTTTTTTTTTCTTGTTAGCTGGATATATTTCTCAACCTCACCTTAACCTTTTTCTGTTTCTCCCAGAAAACCTAGCACTTTGCCTCACACAAAGCAGATCTTAAAAAAAATAAAAATAATGTTGTTTAAAAATGTTGGCTTCACTCAATTTGCAATGATATATCTATCATCATTCTTTCCTCACCCTTAGCATGATTTGACATATGGGTATAGAGAAAGATCATGAAAGAAATAGCTCATCATAAGAAATTTGAATTCCTGGTTATTTCAGAACTCCTATCATATTTTTACGCCCACATGTCTAAAAATAGAAATTAGCTTCCTGAGGGGCCACTGCATCACTGCACCATGATATTCCTCAATGTTCCACCAATGTGCACCACCAGTTGCCCACTTTGGAAACTATGTCCACTAGCACGTCTTAGTCCATTTGGGCTACTTAAGCAAATACCATAAACTGGGTGGCTTATAAAACTAGAAATTTATTTCTCAGTTCTAGGGGCTGGAAAGTCCAAAGTCAAGGTGCCAGCAGATTCTTGAGGGCCCACTCTCCAGTTTATAGATAGCACCTTCTAGCTGTCTCTTCACATGGGAGAAGGGGAGAACTGTTGATCTCCCCAGGACCTTACAAGGTTACTAATCCTGTTCATGGCAGCTCCACGTGCTCTCAGGACCTAATTGCCTCCCAAAGGCCCCACCTTCTAATACCATTACATTGAGAATTAGGTTTCAACATATGAATTCTGGGGAGACACAAACATTCAATCCACAGCAGCACACATAAAATTACTTTGTCAAATCAAAAGGCGGTTTTGGCCACAAATTAAATGCAAACTTGGAATGGCTGCCAAATCCTATTTATCAATGTAACAAATAATATTTACCAATTGCTTCATTTCCCTAAATTGTTTTCCATCCTCAGGGTGTGTAGCTTGCATCTTAATTTAGCACTAATTTCTCCACACTAGAAACTTCTCCTGTGTGTTTTACCTTATTCCTGCTTCGACAAAAGCAAACACTGATTTGGACTCCTCTGGCAACTTGCTAATACAACGGATTAGTGCATTCTGCCTTAGGCAAAGTCTTTCTTTCTGCCTTTTAGGGATTGTGCAGCCATCAGATGTAATTCTGATTCTTGATATTTTAGCAGTCATGCATGGGACTTCTTTAGGCAAGTGAGACTGAAATAGCTCTCTGACAACATGTTGGAACATGTCCCAGTCAAGGACACAAACACAGTTGCCTCTAAGACGCAGAATGCTGAAAGGGATGGTATAGTGGAAGAAGAATGAGAGAGAATCAACTCAGAATTTAGTTCTAAATCTGGGATATGATTAATCATCTACCAATCATGGCTTGATTTTCCTTTTGTCTCCACATTTACCACAACCGAGACATTAAAGACCAGAAACCAAGAAAATATGTGACATAAGTAAAGATGACAATAAGACCTTAAAGCCAAATTAACACCTCCTTCATACAGACAATAAATATGTGATATGCCTCACGAATAGACAAAAATGCCCTCTCAGGGTGGTCCCAAATTAAGATCTTCAGGTGAGTCACATTAAGGAGACAAAAAATAGGTAACTCCGGTGACAAGGATTCTCTCCTTGACCAAAACTTTAGTCAGCTTCCTCTGAAACCTTTGCTTGATGAGGTCTGACATTACGCTTCCCTTCTCATCCTTGCAGGATCCAGTCTGAACAAGAATTCTGATCAGTCAGTTTAGGGAAAATCACCCCAGGGCTTTCATATCTGACCACCCTAGATATGCTATCACCCTGCCTTCAGTAATAAACTTAGCAAGTCACTTTAGCCAGAAACACTTTATCTTTAAGGTTTTTCCTCTTAGTAATTTTCCATCCGCTGACACCCACCCTGCTGCTTGGTTATAAATCCCCACTTTTCTTTGTTAGAGTTGGAGTTCAGTGCCATCTCTCTCCCTCACTGCAAGACTCCATTGCAGTGGTCCCTGTACCTATGGCCAGGCTCCCCTCCCCCTGGGAATAAAGCCATTCTTATTATCTTTAACAAGCGTCGTGAATAATTTTTTCTTTAATACTGGCTTGGATTGGGGAGGGTGTATGTCGGCAATCAGATTGGTTGTTTCTTCCTCTAAACCAACCTGCCTGTTAATACAGGACAAATCCCCCTCCGGCCCTCATTTATCATCAGCTTGATGAGCTCCAGGACCCCCTATCTCACCAATCCATAATCTCTCAGCTCAGTGTTTCCAACATGAGTATGCATCAGAATCCCCTGTAGACTGAAAAACTGACTACTGGGTACTATGTTTACTATTTGGATGACAGGTTTAGTAGAAACCCAAACCTCAGCATCACACAATATATCCAAATAACAAACTTGTGCATGTACCCCCGAATCTAACATTACATTAAAAAAAAAATCCCCTGTAGAGCTCACTCAGAATCCCCATTCTCAGGAAGTTGGGGAGCTGAGTGCCCCAGCATCTGCATTTTTTTTTTTCTGAGACAGAGTCTCGCTCTGTCTCCCAGGCTGGAGTGCCGTGGCCCTATCTTGGCTCACTGCAAGCTCTGCCTCCTAGGTTCATGCCATTCTCCTGCCTCAGCCTCCCGAGTAGCTGAGACTACAGGCACCCGCCACCAAGCCTGGCTAATTTTTTGTATTTTTAGTAGACACGAGGTTTCACCGTGTTAGCCAGGATGGTCTCTATCTCCTGACCTCATGATCTGCCCGCCTCAGCCTCCCAAAGTGCTGGGATTACAGGCATGAGCCACAGCACCCGGCCTGCATCTACATTTTTAATAAGCCTTATAAGTGAATCCAACACCGATGCAGTTCATCTTACATATATAAAAATTGGTGATAACAGATGTTAATGAACTTGTCCCAGGCCACATGGCTAGTCCTAATTAGGTACACAGCTGGGCTCTGCTCTAGTCTCTAGTTTCCTCTTAATCTCCTGGTTGCAGTAATGAGCCTCTGCTTCTAACGGCATTGATAGTCAGTGCCCCACCTGACTTTATAGGTCCTTCTTTTTATTATTTTTTATTTGCTTCGTGTGTGTGTGTGTGTGTGTGTGTGTGTGTGTGTGTGTGTGACAGAGCCTTGCTCTGTCACCCAGGCCGGACTACAGTGGTGCGCTCTCAGCTCACTGCCACCTCTGCCTCCCAGGTTCAAGCAATTCCCCAGCCTCAGCCTCCTGAGTAGCTGGGATTACAGGTACCTGCCACCATGCCTGGCTAACTTTTGTATTTTTAGTAGAGATAGGGTTTCACCATGCTGGCCAGGCTGGTGTCAAACTCCTGACCTCAAGTGATCCTCCCACCTTGGCCTCCGAAGTGCTGAGATTATAGGCGTGAGCCACCGCACCAGGCCAGTCCTTCTTAATACAGCACCTTGCACTAAACTCTCTCCAGTCACTCTCCTTCTACCTCCCCAGCACCCTCTACTTTAGTCAAGCAGCCCTCCGTGTTCTGTTCCCCTCATGTGTTGTCATCTTCACATGAAATATCCTCTCTTCTCTCCCCAACAAGTTATTTCATCAATTCCTCAACTTTCTGCTCAATTCCCACCTCTTCCTCAAGCCTATGTGACTGTTGTGCTTTCACTCTTCTCCCTCTTTTGCCCTCTAATTACACTTCTGTCCTTAGTGCACAGCTTGGCCATTAGCTATTTATTCTACTATAGTTGCTGTGATGGTTAATTTTATGTGTCAGCTTGACTGGTGTATTAGTTCATTTTTGCATTTCTATAAATAAATACCTGAGACTGGGTAAATTATAAAGAAAAGCAGTTTAAGTGGCTCATGGTTCCACAGGCTGTACAGGAGGCATGGCTGGGGAGGCCTCAGGGAGCTTTTATTCATGGCAGAAAGCAAAGCGGAGCAGGCATCTTCACATGGCCAGAGCAGGAGGAAGGGGTGGTTGAGGGGAAGGTGCTACACACTTTTAAACAACCCGATCTCAAGAGAACTCTATCCTGAGACCAGCACTAGGGGGATGGTGCTAAATGATTAGAAACCACCCCCACGATCCAATCGCCTCCTACCTCCCACCAGGCCTCACCTCCAACATTGGGAATTATCATTTGATGTCAGATTTAGGCAGGGACACGATCCAAACCCTATCAACCAGACCATGGGACACCCAGATCGGTGGCCAAACATTGTTTCTGGATACACCTGTGAGGGTATTTCTGGAAGAGACTAGCATTTGAATCGGTGGACTGAATAAAGCAGATGGCCTTCCCTTGTGTGTGTGGGCCTCATGCAATTCGTAGAAGGCCTGAATAAAACAAAAAGGTGAAGAAGCTTGAATTTACTCTGATGTTGAGCTGGGACATCGATCTTCTCCTGCCATTGGTGCTCCTGGTTCTCAGGCCCTTAGACCTGCACGGGAATCTACACCATTGGCTCTCCAGCTCTGAGGCCCCAAACTACAGCACCAACTTTCCTGCATTTCAAGCTTGCAAACAGCAGATCATGGGACTTCTCGGCCTCCATACATATAGCTTATTAAATCTATATCTATCTATCCTATCAGATAGGTATCCATATATATCTCCATCTGATTGGCTCTATTTCTCTAGAGAACCCTGGCCAACATGCTTTTGTTTCTTTTTTACTTATATTTTTTCTTTTAATTTTTATATTTCATTTCATATGGTATTATTGTTTCTTTTCATTTGTTTCTTATATTGTTGCTTTTAATTTGTTTCTTATGTTGTTATCGTTTCTTTTGATTATTTTGCCCAACTAGATCATGAGTTCACAAAGTCAGGGTCCATTCTCTGTATTTTTTCAGTATTCCTCATGGCAGCTAGCAAGGTGTTGAACAGGTAGTGCGTAATCAACATATACTTGCTGGTAGCTTATGATTATTCTGTTACTATTACATTGCCAATTGACATACGTTTGTCCTATCTGTAAGATGTAAACTCTTTGCCACACAGTGGCTCACACCTGTAATCCTAGCACTTTGGGAGGCTGAGGCAGGCGGATCACGAGGCCAAGACCATCAAGACCATGCTGGCCAACATGGTGAAACCCCGTCTCTACTACAAATACAAAAATTAGATGGGAGTGGTGGCGTGCACCTGTAGTCCCAGCTACTCGGGAGGCTGAGTCGGGAGAATTGCTTGAACCCGGGAAGTAGAGGTTGCAGTAAGCCGAGATCGTGCCACTGCACTCCAGCCTGATGACAGAGTAAGACTCTATCTCAAAAAAACAAAAAAGATGTAACCTCTTTACATGAAGTTTTATTATTATTAGCGTATCACAGGCTATGGGGCACTTGGATATTAGTTTGGGAATCACAGGGTGCAGGGCACTTGGCCAAAGCCTATAAACTGCCAGTTTTATGACATATTTTATTTGTCCTCAGAATTATTTTAAAAATTGACCATTATTTCAGTATTAGAATATTTCACATAAAATTTTAACTTCAGGTTTCTCCTAGAAAATCATAAAACCTGGGAATCCTCTGCTCACATTCTTATAGGTCAGAAATGACCCTGGGCTAAGTAAAACCAGTTGCCTCCTTTAGGCAGGACTTGTGTAGTCCAATTTGCCATAGTCATCACCCTTCCTACGGTGTCCCCAAAACAAACAGTGAATGTCAATAGTCATTCATCATCATGCTTGACTGCTATTTTACATCTAGTAGGAAAACAGCTGCTGGGACTATTGTTCTATCAAAGGAGAGAAATCAAAAGATATACCAAAAAGACTGCTCACATTAAAAAAAATAGGATATATGCCTTTGTAAAGGGAAGGAATATGCTTGTATGTTTGACATGCAAACAAAGCAAGTCGGCCTTTTTTTTTCCTTATGTCCTGCCTGCCTCAGTCACTCATCTTGGGTGTCATGTGCACTGATATCTGTAACCACTGATATAGGCCCTACGTGAATGACTGGCCTAGCTACCATGTATTGATCAGATAGTCTAAGTTATGTTGCCATGAGAAGCCCAATAATAACAAATGTTATCTCTTATTTATCCAACATATCCTAAGAGTCATCTGGGGGCTCTGATTGAGGTCTCTTCTCTCTTGCTGATAGAACAATAATCATCCTGAATATTGCCAGTCACATAAACAGAACAAAGCTCTAAAGAGGTCACACATAGGCAACTAAATGCTCCAATATGAAAATGATACATAATATTTCTATTCATAACTCCTTGGCCAAAATTAGTCACGTGGCCCTAACTCAACCACAAGGAAACACAGCTCACTTTCTGCCTAAGGACAAACGGCTGGAAATAAGTGATGAGCAGCATTGATGGACAACCCAAAAATCCAGCAATAACCTGACCTTAAGAAGGCTAAACCTGCCCTTGGAGCATGAGGACCAACCATTGGTGGTCACTTTCTGATGTGTTGCTTTGCTGGATGGCCAGAGTCCAACAGAGCTGTCATTCATTCAAAGCGTTTGCACAAAAGAGAGCCCAAAACTTTGTTGCTTATTTTTGAGTATTCCTAGAGAAGTATAAAGAACTGAATAATTCTTCAGATATGTGGCTAACCATGAGTCTTACATATCTTAACCATCAATATCATATCAATAAGAATGATACTCTCCCCATGAATTTAAGATACTCTGTTATACCTGGGGCAATGGCGACATGAACTGATAAGAAAGGCAAGATTTCCAAGCCACAGGGGTAAGAATTTTATCAAGAAGAGTATAATTTGTTCAGGAGGGAAGCAAAATGAGAGGAAATACATGAGCTCACGGTGCAAAAACCATGTCTAATTCAACATTTTATGTGGCATCTTGCATATTAGTGCTTTAAACTTTTAACAACTTTAATAATATCCTTGAACCTTATTCTTCTCTGACAGGCATATCATAAAAGCCACCTTCAAAAGTGATGCTAGACAAACTACACTTGCTGCTTAGTATTCTTTCTGACAAGTATCTATATACTACTTGTAATATGTAAAAAATACTCATTTAATTTGCCTTTTCAAGATCACAATGAAAAAAAAAACATAGTCAAGGAATGAGAACACATCTTTGAAGGCTCTAATAGGGCCTGGCCATTAAGACTATCTATGTGAACACCTCTGCATCCATCTTTGGAAATCAGCAGTCTTGCTGAAATATACTAGAAAGACTACCCAGCTCCTTTTTCACAGTGTTGAAAACATATGTATATTTTTTTCTACATGCACTGACATTTCTCCCATAGTCTCCTTGTGTGTGAAGAAACATTTTAATCAGAACTCAATTTATCACAGAGAATAATGAATGCTTTAAAAAAAAACACAGATGAAGATACCTTTACAAATAAGCTAAGACTTTCATAAATTGCTACCTGCTGAAAGCACACAATGAGGGCCCTGTCATGAAATCACAGTGAGATAATAACAGTTTAATAAAATTTGGTGACCAACTGAATACATGTATTAAGAATTATGTAACAAGAATGCCTTTTTGTATATTTCCTGCAAGACACAATGTCAAAAATCGAGTCTATCTTCCCAGCAAGCCAAGCTGGAGGATTCACAGTCCAAGACATCTTGATCTCTGTATTAAAAGTTCAGTCTGGCTGTTTGGTCCCTCTCAGTGCATGGCTCACACAGGCAAGACATCTGAAGGTTCTGAAGTATGGTTTAAGATTAGCATTACTGTCATAAAAGCAAAAAAATTCTTTTTAGAATTATATTTATTTTTTTTATTTTTATTTTTGAGACTGAGTCTTGCTCTGTCACCCAGCCTAGAGTGCAATGGCGCCATCTGGGCTCACTGCAACCTCTACCTCCCAGGTTCAGGCGATTCTCGTGCTTCAGCCTCCCGAGTAGCTGGGACCATAGGCGCCCACCACCACGCCCAGCTAATTTTTGTATTTTTAGTAGAGATGGGGTTTCACCATATTGGCCAGGCTGGTCTCAAACTCTTGACTTTGTGATGTGATCTGCCTGCCTTGGCCTCCTAAAGTGCTGGTATTACAGGCATAAGCCACTGTGCCTGGCCTAGAATTCTTTTCAAATTGGACACCAGATGTAAATTCCAATATGACTTAAGAAATAAAAACAATGGAACAAACCACAGATGGCTACTTTAGGACCACGAAAACCTCAACTTTTAATATCACGAACAGATACTTTTCAAAATCACACACACACAACAACAACACAGAGATGCAAATCCCAGAACGTGCGGAATATTCTAAGATCACTCTAAGATCTTAAAGGACTTGATATTCCATTCCGATGGCCCCATTCTGCCATCACTTAGCCACATCAGGTTTCCAGAGAGCTTCAGCTTGTGATATCCCAAACCAGTGTGACAGTCCCAGAAGATTCCAAAGGATGATACAGACAGAGAGGTTTTTAAGCTCAATGATTTGGAACCATCATGACATGTGGGGCCCCAGGAGTAAGTCTAGCAGGGAGAAGGTGGGGAATAAAGGAAGCCTGTGAGGCACTGGAGTGTCCCCTGGTACAAAAAGTTGATGCCCAATTAGATTTAGAAAAAGTGACAAAGAGTTGATGCCCAATTAGGTTTAGAAAAAGCTCTTCTCTGTAAACCTCAATTACCTGTGATGCCTTATGACATTCAGCATTTACAAAGTATAATTACACAATAGTGTCTGACATTTAACGTCTATGGATAATTTAAAAGACTTCTACTTCAAAAAGGCTGCTCATGAGCAACAGTAATCACTTCAATTAGCTTGGCACCATTACAATGTAACAAGACCATTTGACTGCCTATTAGAACCAGCCAAGCTCTTCAACTGTGTTAATTTAGCAGTCATTGCTAATTTCTGGGCTTTGCTACATTTGCATAGGAAAACACAGCCCTCTAAGCAAGAGAGGAAGTTTCATTCCTGAACTGGCTTCCTATTCTTACAGGGGCCTTTTATATTTTCACATAAAAATCAGAAACACATTCAAAACGTAAGCATTTTTTAAGTAGTATTGGGTAAGATAAGACCCTGAACCAAATTGAAGCAAGATGCTTGTTATCTTAGTTTTATGTCATATATACATATGTGTATGTGTGTATGCATGGACACACATTTATAAATACACATAAGTATATGATATATAAACATATATATAGGAAATTCTATAATAGCCAACATGTAACATACATTGGATAATAACCAATATATTTATAATATCCAATCTATTTTTTAAAATATATATTATCTAACATATAATATATACATTACAATATATTTAAAGTCAACTCAGCAAAATTGTGATTGGAAAAAACCGTAGGCTTTGTCCTGCAAAAAATTTTTCAACGATAAGCCAATCCACTAGTACTGGAGCTATGGATACATAGTCTTCTTTATTATTTTTATTTTTGTTACTGTTATGCTTACTATTGGCACTACCTTGCATAAATTAGGCTTTATAAAAATAATATTCTTATACATGATGTAATTTGCTTCTCACCATAAATAATCTATTTTATAGAAGAGGAAATGTATGCTCTGAGTTGGAGTATACAAAGTGACCCACACACCCAAACCTAGAGATTACAGCATGCGCCTTTTAGCGTCAACTTCAATAAAAATGTATTCAACATATTCCATAGCTGAGCACTGTTAAGTACTAAATGCTTATGAACAGAAATTCTCATAAAATAACTTGAAATACTGTGGACTCCTGATGCAGTGCCCTTTTGCCAAGATGCAATAACCTTTTCCTAATTGGGGTCCTCCTGACTTGCCATGGTGTGAATATGGTTTGTTTTGTCCCCACCAAAACTTGAAACTTGATCCCCAAAACTCCATACCATTTAGTAGTCACTCCCATTACCCTCTCCCCAAGGCCCTGACAACCACTAATCTTTATTCTGTCTCTATTATTTGCCCCTTCTGGACATTTCATATGAATGGAAGCCTATAGTATGTGGTCTTTTCTGCCTTGCGTCTATCATGTAGCATATTTTCAGGGTTCATCTGTGCTGTACCATGTGTAAGTACTTTCTTCATTTTTATAACTGAATATTATTTTACAGTGTGGTATATCACATTTTGTTTACCCATTTGTCAGTTGATGGACATTTGAGATTTAAGCTGCACTTACTTTTTGGCTATTATGAATAATTCTGCTATTGTGTGAACAAACGTTTTCATCTTTGATGAGTATTACCTTGGAGTGGATTTGCTGGGTAACATGGTAACTCCATTTTTAACTATTTGAGGAACTGTCAAACTGTTTTTCAAATTACACCATTTTACATTCTTAACAGCAATGTATGAGGGTTTCAGCTTCTCCACATCCTTGCCCATGCTTGTTATTGTCCATCTTTTGTATTATGGCATCCTACTGGGTATAAAGTAGTGTCTCACTGTGATTTTGACATGTACTTCCTTATTGCCTAATGATGTTGAACATTATTGATGATTATTGATCATTTGTGTATCTTCTTTGAAGTGTGAACCCGGAAAATCTGAGACAGGTCTCAGTTAATTTAGAAAGTTTATTTTGCCAAGGTTGAAGACATGTGCCCACAACACAGCCTCAGGAGGTCCTGACGACATGTGCCCAAGGTGCTCAGAGCACAGATTGGCTTTATACATTCTAGGGAGACATGAGACATCAATCAAATACACAAGATGAACATTGATTTGGTCTGAAAAGGCAAGACACCTTGAAGCAAAGATGGGAAGACTCAAAGCGGGGAGGAGGCTTCCAGGTCATAGGTAGATAAGAGACAAATGGTTGCATTCCTTTGAGTTTCTGATGAGCCTCTCCAAACGAGGCAATCAGATATGCATTTATCTCAGTGAGCAGAGGGGTGACTGAATAGAATGGGAGTCAGCTTGGTCCTAAGCAGTTCCCAGCTTGACTTTTCCCTTTAGCTTAGCGATTTGGGGGCCTCAAGATTTATTTTCCTTTCACAGAAGAAATCTTTAATTAAAATTTTTGACCCTTTTTTTCCTTTTCTTTTTTTTTCTTAGAGATGAGGTCTTGCTCTGTTGCCCAGGCTGGAGTGCAATGGTGAGATCACAGCTCTCTGCAGTGTCAGCCTCCCAGGCTCAAGCAATCCTCTCACCTCAGCCTGCCAAGTAACTGGGACTACAGTGCTGCACACTACTATGCCTGGATAAATTTTTTTTTAATTTTTTTGTAGAGGTGGGGGTCTCACTATGTTTTCTAGCCTGGTCTTGAACTCCTGGCCTCAAGTGATCCTCTCACCTTGACGTCCCAAAGTGCTGGGATTACAGGCATCAGCCACCATGGCCAACCCTTTTGCCCATTTTTGATTAGGTTGTCTTCATATTATTTAGTTGTAAGAATTCTTTAAGTATTCTTGATACTACCTCTTTATAATATTTATAATTTGCAAATATTTTCTCCCATTATGTGGATCGTCATTTCACTCTCTTAATAATGCGCTTTAAAACAAATATGTTTTTAAGTTTTATGAAATCTTATGTATTATTCTTCATTAACTGTTTCGATTTATGTATCATATCTAGGAAACCACTGCCTGATCCAAGGTAATTGTATGATCAAAGGTCATGATGAGTTATGGTTATGTATTATCCTAAGAGCTTTATACTTTTAGCTCTTAGATTTAAGTTTTTGATCTATTTTGAGTTAATTTTTATATATGGTATGAGTTAGGGGTCCAACTTCATTTTTTTTTTTTACATGTGGACCTCTACTGGTCCAGTAACATGTTGCAAAGACTATTCTTTCCCCCAACTAAATTGTCTTGGTATTCTTGTAGAAAATCATTTGTCCATAAATATATGGGTTTATTTCTGGATGCTGAATTTTATTTCATTAATCTACATGCCTATCATTATGCTAGTATAATACAGTCTTAAGTATAAGGCTTTGTAATAACTTTTGAAATTTGGTAGTATGAGTCCTCCAATCATTTTGAAGATTGTTTTGGCTCTTCAGGCCCCTTGAATTTCCAAATGGATGTCAAAATCAACTTGTCAGTTCAAAAAAAAATTATGCCGCAATTTTGAAAGAGATTCTCTTTGTCTGTCAATGTTGGATTAGTGTCAATGACCATATTAAGTGTTCCAATCTATGAACACAGGATGCCTTTCCATCAATTTGAAGATTTCTAAAACTTTCTTTCAACACCGTTTTTAGTTTTCAGTATACAAGTTTCACACTTCTTTTGTCAAATTTATTTCTAAATACTTTATTCTTTTGTGCTTTTTAAATAAAATTGTTTTATTTGTTTTTTGGATTACTCATTATGAATATACAAAAATACAATTAATTTTTGTATGTTGATACTTCATTCTGCAATCTTGTAACTCATTTTTATAGCTTTAAAATGTTTTGTGAATTTCTTAGACACATCATCTGTAAATACAGTTTTATTTATTTCTTTCCAATCTTGATGTCTTTTATTTTTTATTTCCTTACCCAACTCTCCTGGCGAACACCTCCAGTCAAATTTTGAGTAGAAGTGGCAAGAGATGCTTTTTTTTTTCAATTACTTTCCTAGTAGTTCTACTGGAGATTACAATTAACATCTGAATTTATAATAATCTAGTTTAAATTAGTATCAACTTAGTTTTAATAGTATACAAAAAACTTCATTCTACATAGCTTTATCATCTTTTCTTTGTGGCATTATTGTCACACAAATGTCATCTTTATACATTGCACATATTTTCAAAATGCAGATTTATAATTATTACTCTATGTAGTTTCCCATAAATCACATGGGAGAAAAAGGTTACAAATAAAATATATATTTATCTGTCTTTTATATTCCAATATACCAATGCTTTCCATTTATTCATGCAGATCCAAGTTACTAATATCCTTTAATTTTAGCCTGAAGGACTTCCTTTAATATATCTTACACAAGAGACTTGTTAGTGACACATTCTTTCAGTTTTTGTTTATCTGACAGTCTTAATTTTTCCTTCATCTTTAAATTTAGTTTTGCTGGACATACACTCTTGATTGACAGTTGTTTTCATTCAATACTTTGAATATGTCATCCCATTGCCTCTGGCTTCCATGGATCCTGATGAGAAATTGGCTGTTAATCTATTAGGCATCATTTGCAATGCAGCTTCTACTTTGCTGCTTTGAAGATTTTCTGTTTGTTTTGGCTATCAGCAGTTTAATTATTTTATTTCTAGAAGTGGATCTTTTTTAGTTTATCCTATGTGATGTCGTCGATATTCTTGGATCTATAGATTAGTGGTTTTTATCACATTTGGGAAGTTTTGGCCATTATTTCTTTAAGTATTCTTTCTGCTCTTTTATCTTTTTCTCTTTCACGTTTGTGTGTTTGCTCTACCAGTGGTTCTTATATTTTGATGTGTTTTCATGATGGTAGTTTTTGTTCTTTCTCTTCTGGGTGTAGGATTCCCTTATGCATTTCTTGTAGGATTGTTCAAGTGTTGATGAATTCCTTCAGCTTTTGCTTGTCTTGAAAAGACTTTATTTCTTCTTCGTTTAAGAAGTATAACTTTGCTGGCTATAGTATCCTTGGCTGACACTCTTTTTCTTTCACACTTTGAACCTTTCATCCCATTCTCTCCTGGTGTATAAGGTTTCTGCTGAGAAATCTGCTGTTAGTCTGGTGGGAGGTTTTTATAAGTGACTAGATGACTTTCTCTTGCTGGTTTTAGAGTTTTTCCGTTGTCCTTGATTTTTGACAGTTTGACTGCCATGTGCTGTGGAGAAGACATTGAATTGTACTTATTTGGTTTTCTTTGTGCCTCCTGAATCTAGATATCTAAATTTCTTGGTGAACTTGAGAAGTCTTCATCTACTTTTCTGTTAAATACGTTTTCTATCTCTTTCATTTTCTCTTTGCCTTCTAAGACATCAAAAATTTGAATATTTGATTGCTTTATGGTGTCCCATATGTCATAACACTTTTTCATTCTTTTTTATTTTTGTCTGACTGGGTTATTTCAAAAGACTTGTCTGCAAGTTTTGAGAGTCTTTCTTCTGCCTGATATATTCTATTGTTAAAGCTTTTGAAGGTATTTTGCATTTCATTCAACGAATTCTTCAGATTTTCTGTTTGGTTCTCTTTTGTGATATCTATTTCTTTGATAAATTTTTCATTCATATCCTGATTTGTTCTTCTAATTTCTTTGTATTGCTTTTTGATATCCTCTTATCTCATTGAGCTTATTTAATATCAAACTAAATTATTTTTCTGTAATTTTTAAAAATTCTTTTTGATTTGGATCTCTTATTAGAGAATCCTTGTGTTCCTTGTGAACTAAGTGTGCCTGTCCCTGGGCCCTCGGGCAGTGTACACTGGCAACAGTGTTAGCAGGTCCAGGTAGGCTGATTCTTGGGCCTCCAGGAGACTTGCTTGCATGCTGGGAATGGCAGCAATTGACCAGGCAGGTAGTTGAGCTCTCAATCTCCTGGGCAGTAGGTGTGGCATAAGCAATGGCAGTAACAATGGTGGGAGTAGGACAACCCTCTGGGACCCAAACTGTTTGCACTGGTGTTGGTGATGGCTGCAATGGGCTGGGTGGGCCAGTCCCCAGACCCACATGTGGTGCATGCACATGGATGCCAGCTGTGGTGGCATCAGTAGGGTGAATGGGCCCAATCTCAGACCCTGGGAGGAGTGCTCAAGTGCCGACATTGGTGGACTCAGCTGGGCAATCCCCAGGCACCCAGACAATGTAGTCAGGTACTGGGAATGTGGAGCAGGTCAGGTGGACCCGCCCTCAGACCCCCTAGATTTGTGTGGCAGGAGGGGTGGGGTGATCCCCAGGCCACTGGCAGAATGCTCAGGTAGGGGCAGTAGCAGCTGCACTGCAGGCCTGACACTGAAGAAGACAAGCTTGCTTTTAGTGGGAGCAGCTGTAAGCAGGTAGCTGAATGGCTCAAGTTTCTCTTACACCTCAGCCCACGGCAGCCAAGAGCAACCGCAGTTGTGGACAGTGGAATTTGTCCTCAGGGCATGTGGAAATACATAGCTGCCTCTCCACGAGGAGAAGGGCAGGGCGTGTTGCTGCCCACAGCTCCCATTCACTCCCCTCAACAGCAGTGGCTATGGGCAATGGGGATCCAGGAATGTGGAGATATAGAAGCTGTTGAGCCCAAAGGCAGGACAGACAGGTGGGGCTGGGCTCTCAGAATGGCACCATGATGCATCTTTTTAGGACTAAGGATTTGTGAAACCCAGTGTGAGCTCTCTCTCTCTAGACCAATGCCTTCATGTGGTCTTCAGGCAGCTCCCTATGTTAGTCTTCAGGTCCTCTAGGGCCCAGGGACTCTCCCGTGACTAAGAATATAGGAGTTTGTGGCAGGAATGTCGACCTCTGGGGGTCTCTCATTTACCCTTTCCCCACATTAGGGAGCTTCTACAGACTCGCAGCCAATCCTGGCCAAACATGCTACCTCACTTCCCTCTTCTTTGCTTTCAATGTTTCTCATCACTTCTCTATTGAATTCCAGTGTCCTTTCTTAGATAATCTATTCAAAGTGTGATTATCTACTTCCTATTTTGGTTCCTCTCTGTGGAAGAGGTGAGTACCAAGTCTGGTCAGTCATCTTGAAGTCATTTTCTCTCAAATTTGCTTTTAAACCATGTGAATTATTTTATACGGTTATTTTGACTTTTCAACTCCAGAATTTCTATTTAGTTTTTTTATACATAATTCATATTTCTTTATTGTCATTCTCTATTTCTTAAGACATTATTCTTATGCTTTTTTAGCTTTTTAGACAGTTTCCTTTAGCTCTTTAAATGTACTTTAAGTATCTAAAGTCTTTGTTAAATAAATCCAGTATCTAGGCTTCCTCAAGGACACTTTCTGTTGATTATTTTTTTCATTTGTACAGAATATACTTTCTTATTTCTTTGCCTGTCTCTACATTTTTTTCTGAAAATTTATATTTTAAATTATATAATGTGGTTGTTCTGGATATCTGATTCAACACTCTCCCCATGGTTTGATTTTGTTTTTTGTTGTTTCTATTTGTTTGGTGACTTGTCATGAACAAATTATGTTAAGTCTGTATTATTTGTCATGTGTGGCCACTGATATCTCTGATCAATTAACTTATTGGTAAGCTAATTACTGGACAGAGTTTTTTTTTATACACCTGTAACCAATAAGTCTTCCAGGCTTGGGTGAAAGACTCTTTGTGTTGGAGTATGCCTTCTTCATGCAGCCAGACAATTGAAGACTCTGCCTTAGCCTTCATTTCCTGCCTACACAGAGCCTCAGGGTCATCCAGAAGAGAGAATTTAGGGACTTCTCAGGTCTTTACTGATCATGTGTAGATCCCCTGGCATGCATACAGCCTACATCTGTATGTGGCCTTATAGATTCCCAAGAATATATCAGAGGATTTCAAAGCCCCTATGGATATCTCACTCTCTAGCCTATTGTTTGCCCCAACTGTTATCTCCACCTCAGGCAGTCTCAAAGTTGAACAACTGCCTCTAAATAGTTTTGATAAATGCCCTTGGAGAAAGATTTTTTTTCACTGGATGAGCTCTGAGTTACAATAAATAAAAGACACCTTGCAAGTAGGTCCAGGGACCCACCAGACAAGTCAAATACTAACAATTCCCCAGGAATGAGGCTTTGGAGGAAGTCCAGTCCCATTCTGTCTCTTCTGGTGGTTGTCAGGCTGCTGGTTTTAATCTTGATTGTGGGATACTCTCTTTCAATGCTACCATAGAGCTGAAAAGAGGTGAATGGGAATAAGGGAAGTTAAGATGCCATGAAGATCACTGTCTTACTGAGATTCACACAATTGTCTTGAATAAATGCTCTCTAGGTTGCTGTAATGGTGAGGCTAGTTGATGAAGGCATGGCAAGACACTTCTCACACAATGTAAAAAAGCTATCTTCAAAGCTAAAATAGTAAGGCAGAATTATGGTGGCCCACAGAGCTACTGGACAAGATGTGTGCCCTCAAGCTAAAAGCCAGTTTGTTTGTTTGTTTAAGGCCACCAGAGACAAAAGCCTGGCTTTAAATGCATTTTAAGCAGAGCTGGAAACAATCACCTTGAAATGCTATGAATCTTGAAAAGCTGCTCCATCTGTGAAATCAGGATTTTTAAAATAAATAAATACTCCTCTCACTGGCCCGGCCCTGAGAAAAAGCCACTGTCAATTTAGAAGTCTAAACTCTCCTTTGAATAAAGTAAAACAAAAACTTTTTTATTCAAAATATATAGGAAAGTTTATATCCATAGATGTTTTCTGAGAAAAGTATGAAAGGATGCACATGAGTAAGAAGAAAACTGAAACTAAACATTTAGAGCGGGATGTGAGAAGCAATGATGAACAAGGAAATGGTAAAGAAGTTAGGAAAAAAGTAAGAATTTAGGTTAACTATTAATAATATTGACTAGTTCAAGGAGTTTCCTTTTTTATTGATATAAAATGATTATACATATCTTTGGGGTATATGTGATATTTTGGTACTGGTATACAATGTGTAATAATCAAATCATGGTAATTGGGATATCCATCACATCAAATATTCATCTTTTCTTTGTGTTGGGAATATTACGATTTTTCTTGCTGTTTTAAAATATACAATAAATTATTATTAACTAATTTTCCTACTCTATTATCAAACATTAGAATTTATTCCTTCTATCTAACTGTATTTTTGTACTCCTCAACCAACTTCCCATGATTCCCTCACCTCTCTTCCATTCTTAGATTCTATTAACCATCATTCTACTCTCTACCTCCATGAGATCCACTTTTTTTATCCCCAACTTATGACTGAGAGAGAACATGTGATATTTGTCTTTCAGTGACTGACTTATTTCACTTAATATAATAATCTCCAGTTCCATCTGTGTTGCTGCAAATGACAGAATTGTATTCTTTTCATGGTTGAATAATACTCCATTGTGTGTATATTCCACATTTTCTTATCTCTGCATCCATTGATGGGCACTTAGGTTGATTCTGTATCTTGCCTATTGTGAATTGTGCTACTATAAATAAGGCAGTGCAAATATCTCTTAGAAATACTGATTTTCTTATACAAAAATTAATTCAAGATGGATTAAAGACTTAAATCTTAGACCTAAAACCATTAAAATCCTACAAGAAAACCTAGGCAATACCATCCAGGACATAGGCGTGGGCAAGGACTTCATGTCTAAAACACCAAAAGCAATGAACAAAAGCCAAAATTGACAAATGGGATCTAATTAAACTAAAGAGCTTCTGCACAGCAAAAGAAACTACCATCAGAGTGAACAGGCAACCTACAGAATGGGAGAAAATTTTTGCAACCTACGCATCTGACAAAGGGCTAATATCCAGAATCTACAATGAACTCAAACAAATTTACAAGAAAAAAACAAACAACCCCATCAAAAAGTGGGCAAAGGACATGAACAGACACTTCTCAAAAGAAGACATTTATGCAGCCAAAAAACACATGAAAAAATGCTCATCATCACTGGCCATCAGAGAAATGCAAATCAAAACCACAATGAGATACCATCTCATACCAGTTAGAATGGCCATCATTAAAAAGTCAGGAAACAACAGGTGCTGGAGAGGATATGGAGAAATAGCAATACTTTTACACTGTTGGTGGGACTATAAACTAGTTCAACCATTGTGGAAGACAGTGTGGCAATTCCTCAGGGATCTAGAACTAGAAATACCATTTGACTCAGCCATCCCATTACTGGGTATATACCCAAAGGACTATGAATCATGCTGCTATAAAGACACATGTACACATATGTTTATTGCGGCACTTTTCACAATAGCAAAGACTTGGAACCAACCCAAATGTCCAACAATGATAGACTGGATTAAGAAGATGTGGCACATATACACCATGGAATACTATGCAGCCATAAAAAATGATGAGTTCATGTCCTTTGTAGGGACATGGATGAAACTGGAAAACATCATTCTCAGTAAACTATCGCAAGGACAAAAAAACAAACACTGCATGTTCTCACTCATAGGTGGGAATTGAACAATGAGAACTCATGGACACAGGAAGGGGAACATCACACTCTGGCGATTAAGGGAAAAAAAAATGGCACATGGATACATATGAAAAAACTGGACATTGTCACATGTACCTAAATCAAATATAAAAACTTAATGATTTTCTTTCTTTTGGATTGTCCAGCAGTGGGACTACTTGGTCGTATGGTAGTTTTATTTTTAGTTTTCTGAGGAACCTAGGAAGTTCCTTTTTAAATAAAGTAAAACTAGATATAAACAATATCAAATAATGCAGGGAAAATACTGGAATTAAATTATTCTAAGGTCCTATAGTTTTCAAAGGAAAAATAGAGACACACTGATGAATTTTAAGCTTCATTAAGTCAAGTATGTATAGAAGGATTTTTTCACCAAAAGAATGAAATGGTACATATAACTCCCAAATAGCAAATAATCTAAATTTGATTAATACAACCTAAGGGAGGAAAAAATTTAAAAATAAAGCAAACGTATTTTAAATAGAGAACACTAAATAGAATGATAGAATACATCAAAATTCTATCAGTATTTGCAATAAAAGTAAACAGAATAAATTCACCAATTCACAGAAAGTGATGCTGAGACTAGATTTTTTTTAAATCCTGCTATATTCAATGTAAGTCGTTACCTTGGGAAGGGAGGGAAGAGACTATTGATAGGAAAAAGCACATGGGAACGTTCTGAAGTGATGAAAATTTTTCATCTTCATCTAAGTGGTGGTTAGATGAATATATCCACATATAAAATTCAGAAAGCTTTACATTGAGATTTGCACATTTCACTATGTATATATTTTAAAAATAAATGATGTTATTGTTTCTGTGTAGTATTACACATATATACGTGTGTATATATATATGCATACATATATCATATATTTTAAAAGTTTCAAAGGAATTGAAACAATATAAAATGGATATTGAGTTGCCTGTTTCTTGTGAGATATCCTGAAAACCACACATCAAAAACACTTTAAAACGCCAAAAAAAATTAAACAGGAAACACATGTTTTATATAAATTAAATATTTATGAATCTCAACATAACTAACTCCTCTAAGTATTTTAGAGAAAATACACTTTTGTCTATCTCCCTTGTACAATTTTTTTTCTACCTCCAGCAGATGGAAGCTGAAGAGATATATGCAAAAATAATCACTGAGAAGTGGTACAAAGTGGTTACTGGAATTTAAATTATGTGTTGGGGGAGAGCTTGCCTTTGATAGGGAAAATCAAGGTTTGCTGCAAGGAGAAGGTGGTTTCAGAATCAAGCCATGAAATATGGCTGAGGTTACTATATGGGGAAGGTAAAGTGAAGACTAGCCATATGGGGAAGGTAAAGTAAAGACATGCCAAGTAAAGGACCCCTCATGAACAGGATTGAAGAGGGAATGATAGGGGGTGATTAGGACCAAGGGGCTTTGGGTATGGGGCAAGTGATAGTGTTCTAAGCAGAGGGCACTGCAAGAACAAAGAGCAAAGGTAAGACCTGTTAGGAGAGCAGCCAGGATGCAGAATAGGGAGCAATGAAGAGGAAAGGAGAGCCCCAGAAGGTTTATAAGCAGGAGAGAAATGTAGAGTCTGCAGCAGGGTGCAGTGGCTATGGATGGGTGTGGGGAGGTTTTCTTGGCAAATTGCCCATAGCTGACCTCAAACCTGGAAGCCTGGGTAGCAGTGGGCAGATCCATCAGGCAAAGCCAACTTTCTCTGTTTGATTCCCTTGACAATGTAGAAGAGCAGAAAGAAAACAGGTACTCAATTATTTTTTTTTTTTTTTGAGACAGGATCTCTGCCACCAAGGCTGGAGTGCAGTGCCATGATTACAGCTCCCCGTAGTCTTGACCTCCCAGGTTCAAGTGATGCTCCCACCTCAGCCTACCAAGTAGCTGGCACTATAGGCATGTGCTATTACACTGGGCTAATTTTTTGTCTTTTGTAGAAACAGAATGTCCATATGTTGCCCACACTGGTCTTGAACTCCTGGGCTCAAGGGATCCTCCCACTTTGGCCTCCCAAAGTGTTGAGATTACAGGCGTGAGCCACCGTACCCAGCCTCAGTTCTTATAAACTCTTACGTGCCTAAGTGAGCATGTATGAACGTAGGGGTGATCCTCTGAAGCCAGAGATAAAGCAAGAGCAGGCATCTAGCAAGATAAGCAAGCCCTGCAGATCAATCTATCAATCTCAAGGGTGAGCTTAGTCCTGATGCCAGATTATAGTCTCAAGAGTGAGAGCTTTGTTTCTAGAAACTCCACATTTTTGGAGCAAAAGGCAAAACCTGAGGCCTATTCCCAGGTATAGAAGTGAACTAGAGCCCCCTTTAGGAAGCTATATCTCCAAAGGGCCACATGCACTAGAAAAGGGTTAGCTAGTTTTTTTTTTAAATCTGCCCTGCAGAGGCATCCAGCCAGGAATTTGTAACCATGGGCCAGCCCTCGCACTTCTTAGGTACTCAAAAGAATCAGAAATTGAGAACTTAAAGCAGACCCAAGATGAGAGTGCCCCTAGGTCCCTGGAAGAAGTACCCATCAAACCAGCTTCAAGGTTCCAAGTAACAGGAACTCACAATGAAGTCTGAAAAACTCACACAGTTAAAAAGGTGCCATCAATAAGAGTAAACAGAAACAACAATCAACAAAAGCATATCCAAAAGGCTAGATATTGGAATTGTCAACCATAGGTTATATTGAATGTTTAATATGTCCAAAGAAATAAAAGCAAGAATTAAATCACATGATACAGTGTTCTGGGTTAAGATGGCAGATTGAAGATAAATTCAATTTTGTTCCCTTCCAAAATCCAAATTATACTGCCAAAACCTTAAAAATCTAAGGAACAAGTAGCACCACCTACTTCTGGAACTGGAGGCTGGGAGTCTGGAAGGCTATAAGGAAAAGGATTGTGTGAAACCTGTTTGACAATCATTTAGATTCTAGATCCTCCACTTCCTCTCCATACCAATGGGTAACTGCTTTTTACTGACCTGGCAAAGGTCCCCAAGCTTATTCAACGTGTACAAAGAAAGGTCTCTGGACTGGGGTTGAGGTCAGTATGGTTAAGGGCCCAGGTAGTGTACCAGATGTTTGTAAATTATTTACGATAGGATGTAACACTGAGCTCCTCGGCCTCCTTCCCAGTATCAATCCCCAGGAAAATTGGCAGCCAGACCCTTATCTAATAGACAGGGGATTAGGAGATAATTCTTTGGGAACATGACCTACCCAGAGGAAGTACCTAAAGAAAATGACATCAGGGGGTCCACAGCGACCAATCCACTGGACAACCATTTGTGTGATGCTCAGACTCAGTTAAGTTCCATTCCCCACCTGCTTGGAGCCTCTAATTTACTTTTTAGCACCATCATGAGCAAGCAGCCAATAATTACCAGGTATCAAAATTAATCTTTAAAATGGAAGAAAAAGGTTAAAATAAATAAACAAAAATCACATAGAGGAAGGTAGACTTTGCAGGGAAAAATAAAGTTTAAAAACCGTCATCAGTATCCTTAAGGAGATAAGAGAACCTATTGAATCCATGAAATGAAAAGATGCTCTAACAAATCAAAACAAGCACCATCAGAAGAATTTGAAAACTTCATATATTGGAGGAAAAAGAGTTAATGCCTAATTAGACTGGTCTTACAGTGTAATTTTTTCTTGAGGAACTTGGAACTTTTAAATTTTACAGACAAAGAGGCCACTTGTGTCCATTCCATAGATGTGAAGTCTGAAGAAGATCATCAAAATGATTAACTGTGTCCTGATTTGCCTTGGACAGTTCCTGATACATTATATGAACACCCTACTGATGTGGCACCCCAGTGCTAACAGTGATGGTCACTGCAGGGCCTATCCAAGTCATGGCCACTGTCCCTCAATCAGAATTGAAGCTCTCTTCCCTTTAGTATAACTTGTAATCATAGGATTTGACTGTTTCATAATGATGCCCTTTATAAGTTATTAACTAAACAATGAAAATGACAGTCTCAAATTATAAAACCCACAAGACAGAGTCACAAACTCAAAACATGTTGTCTCAAAAGAACTAATATTTACCTTAGAAAAATAAATATCGTAGGTTGCCTTTTACTACACACAGGTGAAATTCACGTGCACTGGAAACCGTGACAATACCACTGCTCTGTTATCACATAGTGCAAATCTTGTGCCAATTCTAATAGCTGAGATGTCCTAGAAACATTTTTTGTACAATTCATCTTCCTTGACCCCATAATGAAAGAAAAAAGAGGACAAGAAGAGAAAAGTGAAGGGGGAGGAGAAAAGCTTTGAAGTTCTCATTTTCTTAATCAGAAGTACTGACTTTAAGTCCCTGCTCAAAATAACCCTAACCAGTAGACATAGAACTTCTTATTGCTCCCAGTTTACAGATAGGAAAGCTGAGATTCGGAGACCTGATGAGTTTCCCAAAATCATACCACTAATATGCTAGAATACAAAAACCCACCACTGATTATTTGATTCTAGCTACTGCATTCCAACTACAGTACCTCTTTCCTACGTTTAAAAAAAAAAAGAGAGAGAGAGAGAATTTGGAAGACCTAGCTACTGCTAAAAGTCACTGGCAAGACTGTTCCAAGTTCTTCCCAGCAATGCTACTAACATCCTTGGATTATGGGTGCTTAGGCAAATCAACAGGAGCTCCATGTAATCAGTTTCTCCAGTCAACAACAATCATAAAAATAATAGCTAACATCTTTTTTTAAACATAAATGGCATGGTACACAACGAAGTCACTCATACAGTATTGTCAATTAAATGTTTTCATTCGTTGTTTATAATCCTATTTCAATGTAGCAAGAACAATTTTGGAATTTGGGTGTTGCTCCATTTGGGCTTTCGGATTCGCTCTGTTCAGACATAAAAGGCTTTCAGATTTTTCCCATCTAATTCTCCTATCAGAGAGGGCCTGCTCATCCTTCCCCGGGAGGGCAGGACCATTCTGCAAGGAGATTCTTAGCATAACTAATATCCTGGGATATGCACTGCACCTTAGGGCAGAGGAGGGAACTTTTCTTGGGCAAGCTCAACAAGTTTGCCCCCTATTGTGTCCACGCTGAGTCACTTCCATAATTCTTTCCGGCTCAGCATCTGTTAGAAAGTCAAAACCCTGTTCTTACATGTAATCCCACCAAGACTCATTCAAACACAAATTTAAAAAGTGATTAACTATTACCCTTTGAAGAGGTTGCACAGTGAAACACAACATGAAAACAGTTCAACTTGGGGCTTCCTTCAGTCAATCAACTAGAAAGGCAGTCATTAGAATTATCAGTCACTATACCAGGTTCTGGGGTCTCCTCTGTAATGGCACAAAATGGTGTTTCTCCCTAGGTGTGCTGCAATGTCATTACTGACTTTACCTCTTCTTGGTTCATTCTGGAATGTTTCTTACCCTCTTTTTTCTGGTAACAGGCATGACCAATCATACTCTACCCTCCATTCCTTCCCCTACATCATCAGTGATTGGTGTGGGATATGGGTGTGTGATATTAGCATGATCCTGACTGTATAAACAATCTGAAGACAATGAACTGTTTCCATCTAAGTTATTAAATGGGACCATTGTAGCCTGGAGCTCCAGTGACCATCTCTCTTGACCACATGGAGGAAGGTTATCTACAGAACAGGAAAAGGAGCCAAAACATATATATTGGTGTGCTTGGGCTGCTACAAAAAAATACTAGAGGCTAGATTTCTTAATCAACAGAGATTTATTTCTCATAGTTCTGGAGGTTGGTAAGTCCAATATCAAGGTGCCAGCAAGGTAGATTTAATTCTGAGGCCTCTTCTCTGGCTTGTAGGCAACTGCTGTCTCTCTGGGATCTTACCTGATCTCCTTGTAAGAAAGAAAGCTCTCTGGTGTCTCTTCTTATAAGAACACTAATCTTATGGATCAAGGCCCACCCTTGTGACCTCATTTAACCTTAATTACTTCCTTAGTGACCCCATCTCCAAATACAGTCACCCTAGGGGATAGAGCTTTAGCATATGAATTGGGAGCAGGGAGGACACAAATGTTCAGTCCATAGCAATACATCAAGTCAGATCCTAGCACAGATGAGAGACATCACACAGCTAGGCTTCATGTCCATGGTTCCAGGCCCCATGACCAAATTATTCTGAGTGAATCTTTCATGTCTATGTGCCACTTTGGTATTTTTCCCAGCCATATGAACAGAATCATTCATTTTATACCCAAGCTATTTTTGGCTTGGTTTCTGCTGGTGGCAACTAAAAACTTCCTAATTAAGACATTGGACAAATTGACAATCAGAATATAAAATCTCCAGACAAGAAATATGAGCACATTGTCTTCATTGAATGAACACCGTCTTGCACAAGGGAAAGAATGGGACTGGCCAGGAAAAGCATTACCCAAGACCCATCCTCACTGTTGGTAGCAATCCTTGTTGAAGTTAAAACTCTCAGCATCACTTTCCATATAAGAGACAGAAAAGTCAAAGTTCTCTAGCTTTGCCTTCTTCCAAAGCAACAATTGAGGGAGTCTGATTTAGGAGTCAGAAGCACCCAACTTCAAATCCTGGACCTACTTCTACTGTGTGATGTCAGTTAGTTACTCAACGTCTCTGAACATCGTCCTCCCAAACAATGAAAATAACAGCACCTACCTCACTAGTATGGTGTGAGAAGAAATGAGAGAATATATGTGAAGAGCCCACCCTTGTGACCAGCACATAGAAATCACTCAAAAGAAGCTGGTTCCTCTTTGTGCAGATACACAGATTCCACCAAATCTGACATCAATCATGACTGGGCAGGAACTGCAGCATTTCTGTTTCCCTTACCTGCACCTCAAATCTCCCTGTGGGAAATTGCAGGCCTGCAAATATTCGTAGGGTTCATGAGCAGAGGCCAGATAGGCCTCGGAACAATAGCCTTTTTCATTCTCCTGCTAGAGAGTCCTGGGGCTCCATCCAGAACCTTTCACCCCAGTCTCTGTAAGCCAAGCCTAAATTCAATTACTGTGAAATTAACTAAGCATTAAACAAAAAATCCCAACCTGGAAGTCGTCATTGCTAATTAACTGGTTTCCACTCACTGCTGCTGCCTTTCAGCGGTCGGCTGACAAGGAGAGCTGTCAAGAACTTGCCTGCGGGGTGGGCTTGAGCTGCCGTGAGTTGATTTGAACTGACAAGGCACAGCAAGCTAATATCAGAGCCCTCTTTAGGCATCCCACGTGACACTGGAGGGGCACTCACAGAGTGAGTAAGGCACGGGATAAACAGACTGGCCCAGACACAGAACAGAGACAGGTTGGGGAAAGGTGGGGGGTGTCAAAAAGGAAGGAGATGTCCCTGAAACCAAGTGGGGTGCAGAAGTGATTAGTTAGGCTGTGAATGGGCTGCTTTTCAGCATGATAGCCTCATCCTGGTAGATTCATTATTTTGTCTTATAGCAAGAATACCATAAATATTGGATGGATGGATGAATGGATGGATGGATGGATGGATGGATGGATGGATGGATGGATGGATAGATGGATGGGCAGATGGTTGAATGGATACATTTTGGCAATTAATGGGTTCTGAAATTCTCCCAGGTTCTTGTTGTCCCAAGAGAACAAATTCTAGACTGTTACTGCAGAAGCTTACCCCCATTTCTACCCACCTTGCTCAAAAGAACAAACAAGCAAACAATTACCACCCAACAGTTATTCTGTGTTGTTCTGTGGCACATTTCTAGGGCTGTGGGCTGCGGGTTGTACCTGTTCAACTATTTTGTGTCCTCTTCTGTGGGAAGGAAAGAGGTTGAATAAAAACTTTTAGGCCAGAGTGATGATGGTACAAAGCCACCATCATAAACGGGGAGCCAGAAGTGGGTGTCTTCACCTTTTGATTCACCTCTTCCTGTTTTCTTCCCCTTTCAAGCCAAGGGTTAAACAATTTATTAATTGCTAATGACTAAATGTATTGTGCTAATACATTGTAACAACAGTGACATTTCTGGAATTAGTTTGCAAGTCTGGAGTGATACTCAGTGATAGCCAAAGAGTCTACAGAAGTATATCAAGGGCTGTATTTGAAAGTTGAAGTCAGTCTGGTCTAAAATTAGCTGAAGCAGCACCAGGAAATATCCGTGGAAATAGGAGCTCCATGTATACGAGCTTCTGTTCACTTTGGAGGTGAGGGGCTCAGGCCTCCTCTGCCCAGAGTCGCCCTGCTAACCAGCTCTCCAGTACTTAACAAGCCCAGGTCAGGTTCTGAACAGATGTTCTCAGGGTGAGCATCGTCTGAGAGGCAGGAGGGTATGAATGGCTCCTCAACGCCTCACATCAGAGCTTCTGCCTTTCTAAAGCTGGGCAGTGGTCCCCATCAACAGGATGCCTGCTCTGTAACAATGCCATGAATCTTCTCAAATCAAGGCCCTTCTGTCTCAGAAACTGGCTTGCAGCCCCAGATGTGTGTGTCTTCTGACCCATAACATTTTTTAATTGAATGCTGATGTGTAAATACTCAGAGGCTTCACCTATGTCTCCAGCATCCCAACATCTCTTGAAAACTGAGAGATTTGGTTAACACTAGCCCTACATTCCTCTGGCCACAGCAGCTGCCTCCTGAAGGGGGAGCATGGACTCTCCACATCGCCACAGTCTCCACCTCTTATTGTCTAATTTTGTACTGGCTTCACCCATTTCTATTTCCTGCCAGACTCTGGCAGGCACCTGAATTTGTGGCTCCAGGCTTATGAATCTCTCTGCACAAAAATACTGAGAGCCAAGTTCAAAGTACAGGTTTCCAAGGGAAAAATAAATAAATTATAAGGCTTCTCTGCCACAAGTCTCACTACCATCTCCTTGTCACTCATGGGGCCATCTTTCCTATCCTATGATATTCACACCTAGCTCAGGGGGCATCTTAGTCAGCTCAGGTAGCTATAATAAAATACTGTAGATTGTGTGGCTTAACAACAAACATTCATTTCCCACAGTTCTGCAGGCTGAGATGTACAAGATCAGAGTAATACTATGGCTGGATTCTGCTGAGGGGCTCTCTTCCAGGTTCCAGATAGCTGAGTTCTTATATCCTCATATGGTGGGAAAAGAGCAAGATAGCTCTCTGTGGTTCCTTTAATAAGGGCACTCATCCCATTCATGAGGGCTCCATCCTCATGACCAAATCACCTCCCAAAGGCCCTACCTCCTAATACTATCACAATGGGAACCAGAATTTCAATATTTGGATTGGAGGGAGGACATAATCAATCCATACCAGTGGGAACTTAGGAAAATTAAATTACATTTATATTCAGGGACTACCCACTGAAGTGCCTACCATATATTACAAATAGATGCTGAATAAATATTAGTTCTCTTGTTTTTCATAGGAAATGGGGCTGGGTCTTCAATACTCTGGGAGTTTTTGTTTGTTTGTTTGTTTTTTCAGCTTCCCTCTCGACTCACCGAGAAGAGTGATTGTATATAAGTTAATTTCTTAAAACAGTGGCCAGTTCCACTTCACAGTTTACTCCCATTTGTTCTCATTCCTTGGTCTTGAGTTTCTTCTCCCTTTCTTATTATGTTTTTCATTTTTCTCTACTGCATTTAGCATCAGACCCTCTCTCTGCTACTGTGCAGATGAAGGGTTATAAACTTAAAGACCTTCAGGGTTCAAATAGGCCATGAAAATGTGTGAAATTCCTGAGCTTAAGATGACAGTATGGCCTATAGTCATCTGAATCAGGCCGTAGCCTAAAGTCATTTGCATATGACTTTGGAAGGAAGGAAGGAAGGAAGGAAGGAAGGCAGGCAGGCAGGCAGGCAGGCAGGCTGGCTGCCTAGCTGGCTGTTCTGAACAAACTAGTCTGTTACTGGATTGGACTAGCGGCCACCAGTTTGCAGAGTATTTTAGCCATTCCAACATAAAATCTAGGTTTCAATCCAGAGTCTAGACCAGTGATTTCCAGGCTTTTTATTTTCGCATTCGGATTAGTAAATTATATTTAGCCCAAGTCCCGTTAGATGAACCTGTGTTCATTTATAAAGTAAATTCATTTACTACTGTATTAATAAATTTTGAACATTGTAAAACAAATACAAGGACACCAAATGCCACAGACAATCTGATGCATCACTTGGATCCCTCCTTCCGGACCAAAAGGCTTGTTCCCTCAGCTGCTAGAGAAAACCTCCCTGCCCAAGATCAAACCCTATCCCAGTGGCCACTTGCAGGAGTATAAAGTGCTGGTGCCCTCTTAGAACTTGAGGGCTCAGGAGAACTCTGAAAAGCTTTCCCTGCTTCAGAGCTTTCTGTGGGTCAATGGAGGTGTTTACTGTAACTGCACCACAGCCAACATCTCCCTCCTCTCTCCGCCAGCCCTTCCTCTACGCACTCCAATTGCACTCCTTTACAGGTGTTGATCCTGATGGTGATTCCTAATAAATTCCTCCTTTATTAAGCTCTATCTCAAAGTCTACTTCCTGGAACTAGATAATTAGAAGTTCTGATATGTCCCCTCTCCCCACAAGGCACTGTCTTACAGACATTTTGGGTTACTCTCATCTCACTTTGGAGAACAATGGTCTAAGCCAGTGCCGCCTGACAGAATGTTCTGGAGTGATAGAAATGTCCAAAATGGCAGCCACTAGCCAACACGTGGTTATTGAGCACTTCGATGTGATTAGTTTAAATAAGGAAGTAAACTTTTAAAAATATTTTATTTTAATTTTAATTTAAATAGCCACATGTGACTAGGAATGACAAGTGCAGGAATAAGTTACTTGTATCACAGATGGGCAGATTTAAAGGGTCCAGAGTTGTTATTACTCCTCTTTTTCATTTTGAGAAAGTAAGTGTGCAGTAATGTATATAATATATATGCAGGGAGTCATTTAATTTAATCATTATATGTTGTTAAAAAAAAAAAAACCTTCATCCTCATGTCAGATAAAATATTCAGTAGCATCCCAGACTGCTTCTTTGAGCTGGAGACAGTCTTTGTGAGTTAGCCAGGGCAAGTGCTCAAGGGGCAGAGACAAGACCTGTCATCTGGTCTGGTTTGATCAGTTCAGTTCTGATGTAAGTGAACATTCCCCAATCAAACAGGTTTTTCTGCACAAATGCTAAGCTTCCATTTAAGAGATCTGACCAAGAATCTGTGTCTCCTACCCTGGAAAAATGCTGCTGCTAAACCCCAGCAAAACTGCACAGAAATTTATTCATCAGTGACAGCCTAATAATGTGGTGGGTTCCAGGGGTAGAAGGAATCCAAATCCAATTGCCTTATGATCTAAAGAGAGAAATACCTAAGCAAGGTGAACCCGGAGAAAACAGTTCCGTTTCCATGAGAGGCACTTCCTCATCTCTCCCTCCACAGCCCTTTTTTCCAGTTTGAAATAATTTCCCAGGCTGTGATTATCAGAAGCAAATGGGAGATGCACTCAGACCTAGGAGACAGCAGATACCACCATGCCCTGGGAGCTGGTGGAGTGGTTTGAAGTGTTAATGCATTATCTACTCCTCTGGAGAAAGGTTAAAGTTTGGGCTTGAATCACAAGTGAAAATGAGGTTGGTGGCCTGGTTGTCGCCCCTCATAGGCATTTATCCACAGTGTCGAAGCCTGGCCCAGCTGGTGGTCTCAGCTCATCAAAGCAGCAAGGCAAGAGAAAACGGGGGTTAGAAGCCCAGAGAGCTTTAGAAGTGGAACACTGGCTTACTTTCCCTTAAAATGACAATTAAGCTATGCATGAGTAAAAATTCCTCTCCTAGGGAGGAAGCGAACCACAAGTTTTGCCCCTTCCTTTTCCAAAATGGCCTTGCCTCTGGTGTGCCTGTGCCTTTGTGCATGATGACCCTAGTGTGCAGTGCTCTCTCTTCCTTCTTCCTTGGGCTAACGAACTTACTAACCAAAATTCAGCTCCTCCTCATGCTTTCATTCAACAAAGAGTTCTTGGGTGCCTTCTATGAGCCAAGGGATGCTATGATTCCACAAACATTTCTTGGACACAGCCATATAGAGGTCAGACACAGTCCCTGCTCTCATGGAGATTATAATCTGTCAGGAAAGATAGATGCTAATAAAAGCACTGTGAAGGAGGACAGTAGTATGCAATGAGAAGATACAAGGAAGACCTGAGCAAGTCCAGGGCTTCAAAGAAGCTTGGTTAGGGAAGAAATTGTTAAGCTGATGCTCACTGTGATCCATTTCTCTAACCTGAGGCTCAGTCTACCTCAGTGTTGACCAGTATCCTGTGCAAACCTTCATTGTAACATTTACTGTTGTATCATCTTATCTTCTACTACTGAGATTGTCTATTCCCTTCTCTGCATTGCAGCTGTCTATTTATATATGTGATCATATGACTGCCCACAAACATCCTATTTCTCCTTCCCTCTGGACACATTTTAGGATTGGGCACTCTGTGCTCCCTTGGATGTAGTCTTTTGACTTGCTTAAGCCAATAAATTGCAAGCAAAAATGACACGTGTCTCTTCTGGGCAGAGCTTTGAAAGTAAGTGTGCAATTGGCTGTGGTCCTTTTCCCAGGTGCGGGGATCCTGTGGGGATTATATCGTAGATGAAGTTTCCAAAAGCCTGAGTCCCCAGGTACCTAAGCGACAAAGCCCCATCACTGACTTTTCTTGGATGTAAAGTATGAACATGAAATAAATGGTAGTCATGTTAAGCCACTGAGATTTGGAAGGGTTGTCTATCTTTGTCAATAATAGTCAACCTCGTCTGGTTGACTATTACAATATGTTAGCCCCCCTCAGGATTGGAGCTCCTATAAAATAAGAGGTACTTATATATCTTTGTATCACCAGTGCCTAGCACATGGTACATACTCCGTGAAAGTTTGTTGAATTCATGTCAAAGTATACTTGGACTGTTTTTAAAAATCAGCCTAATGGAAACTCAGCTCAGATGTCTTTAAAAACGGTGAAATTGGGTCGGGCACGGTGGCTCATGCCTGTATTCCCAGCACTTTGGGAAGCCGAGGCGGGAGGATCACGAGGTCAGGAGATCGAGACCATCCTGTCTAACATGGTGAAACCCCATCTCTACTAAAAATACAAAAAAATTAGCCAGGCGTGGTGGTGGGCATAGTCCCAGCTACTCAGGAGGCTGAGACAGGAGAATGGCGTGAACCCAGGAGGCAGAGCTTGCAGTGAGTGGAGATAGGGCCACTGTAGTCCAGCCTGGGTGACAGAGCAAGACTTTGTCTCTAAAGAAGAAAAAAAAAAAAAAAAGCTGAAATTGTCAGAAACTGGATCACTGCAGACAGCTAAGATGGGAAATGATTGTTGTGGAAGCAACGTCATTGAATGTGATCACGTAGCATATGCTATGATACACAATGTTTATGAAAGTAGTTCAGTTATTTGCTCAGAATGCTGACTTGCATTGAATACAGATAAGATCAAAGTAAAAAAAAGGTTAATGATGTCCTGGATCACATCCATTATTTTTGTAATTGCATCTCTATCCAACTGACACTAGGGAGAATTAGCTTCATATTCACAAACCAGGGAGAAGGGTAAGTAATTAGGAGAAGAACCAATTCCCCAAAGGTTTTAAATTTGGAATCTACTCAATTACTTCCCCCTTGAAAACTATATCCATTATTTGAAAGCACTTTTCAAGTTTCTGAGTCATCCTATTTATAATACTTTATCTTCAATTACTTTTCTCATTGCATCTTTCATGGAATACATTTCCAATTTCCTGCTTAATTCCCTGTCTACACCCATGAGTATCCCAGGCTAGTCATTTAAGGGTTGGAACATATGTAAAGTAATAATGCAATGGAATATTCTCCCAAATATTTAAGGGACAAATATTTGTTCCACATTACACCTTGTATTACTCATTAATTTAAAAATAGATTCTTTGCAGAGAGGATAAAAAGAGAATCTGCCATAAATTTGGAAGAGATATCCTTTTTCAGAATATCTCTGTAAAAAGAAATCATTAATGATGTTAGCCTTTAGAACAGTTTTAATTTACGTGTCATTGAGGAATATGAATCACTGTGAATTCTAATTAAAAGGTCATTATTCAAGTCAGTGGTGAGGTAGGCTAATTGCTATAACAAATAGACCTAAACATCTGATGCTCAAAACAATAGAAATTTATTTCTTGCTCACTTGCCCCTGGACCAGTGTTTAGACATTCTGAATGCTGTCAGCCCTCCTCCACGTGGTCATTCCAAGGCTTCTTCCACCATCTCATTGGTCTTTATTCTGATCCCCATCCCATCAGTGGGGGCTAAAGAACACAGACTAGCATGCATGGAGGATTTCAGTGGGATGGGCCAAGTAGTAATACTCAGCCCTTCCACTAACATTGTTGTTGGCACAGTTCAATGGGGATATCTGATGCAAGAGAGGCTAAGAAAAAGAAGCAGTGGATTTCAGGAACACCTAGCAATCTTGCTCACAATGCAACTTTGGGTTGATATACAAATACCAGTGAAATTTAACAAAACAGATAAAAGAGACAGAGATGCAAATGAATTGAGCTTGTTTGTTCATTTGATTGGGGCATCCTAGTTACATCATCAGTCCTGCACGATAAAATGAGGTTCGACCCAGTTTGAGCAATTACATTTTCTCTCCCAGTATCACCACTAGAGGTAACGCAATACAATACTTATAGACTGTTTGACTATTATACCAGCAGTACTCCGAGTGTGATCTGCAGACATCCAGAAGTCCCTGAGATGTTTTCAGGAGACTAAAGAGGTAAAGAACATTTTTGTAATAATACTAGGCTGTTATTTGCCTTGTCTACTATGTTGACATTTGCACCAATGGTGCAAGATCGATACCTGATCTTTTAGCATAATTTATGGTATGAACTCATGGTTAAAAGAAAAGAGGGATGTAGGGATTAGAGCAGTTTTACTTAAGAATCCTTGATGATGCAGTAAAAATTATAATTTTTAAGTATGAACTCGAGTACACATCTTTTTAATATTCTGTATGACAAAATGGGAGGTATACATAAAGCACTTTTGATGCATACCCAACTATGATGATTGTCTCAAAGAAAAGCATATGTGAAATTGTTTGAATGGAAATCTGCACTAGCCAATTTTTTCATGAAACAACATTTTTACTTGAAAGAATGGCTGACAGTCATACCATAGTTATTCAAACTTGGGTACTGGCAGACATTTTATCAAAAATGAATGAAGCAAGCTTGTCACTGCTAGTGAAACATACGACAGTATTTATTGCTGTCATTATTGTTATTTATATGATGAAATACGAGCTTTCAACTAAAAATTCAAATTTTAGAAATTTTGGATACTCCACTATGAGCTTAACAACTTCCCAACACTTAAAGACTTCTGATAAAATTGGTGATGATATTAATGAATGTGATTTTTATTTTTTTTGAGACAGTGTCTCATTCTGTCACCCAGGCTGGAGTGCAGTGGCACGATCTTGGCTTGCTGCAACCTCTGCCTCCCGGGTTCAAGCAATACTCCTGCCTCAGCCTCCAGTAGCTGAGATTACAGGCACATGCCACCATGCCCAGCTAATTTTTGTATTTTTAGTAGGGACAGTATTTCACTATGTTGGCCAGGCTGGTCTCGAACTCTTGACCTCAGGCAATCTGCCCACCTCAGCCTCCCAAAGTGCTGGAATTATAGGCATGAGCCACCCCGCCCAGCCATTTGTTTTGTTTTATCTACAATGAACTGTGTGAGTAATTTGGAAACTCCGCATAACTCAGGAAAACAGTATTTTCCAAATGAACAATACATAATGCTGCAAAATTACACATGGGAAAAAGATTCATCCAAAGTGAAAAAATGACAGACTAATGGATTTTATTGTCACAGAGGAAGAAAATTTTATTAGTATGATTTCAGATTCCACATATCAACTAACTTTAAAGAAACCACCATTTTTCAAGTTCTAGTATAGTATCCAAAAATAATGTCCACAAAAAATTATATGAAAATCCCACTAAAATATGTCTCCCTTTTCCAACTATATAACTATGTGAGGCCTGATTTTCTTCATATATTTCAACAAAAATAACATAGAACAATAGATGATTGAACATGGAAGCAGATACAAAAATCCAGCTATATTCTGTTAAGCCAGACCTGAAAGAGATTTGCAAATATCTAAAATAATATCACTCTTCTCACTGACGTATTTTTATTTTGGAAAATATAGTTATATTTTATAAATTATGTTACGTATTAACATATGATGAATATGTTACTTTTTCAATAAACCAAAAATTCCTTTTAGTTTCTCAGTGTATTTTTTGTTTATTTGTTTGTTTTTTTGAGATGGAGTTTCACTCTTTTCACCCAGGCTGGAGTGCAATGGCACGATCTCAGCTCACTGCAACATCTGCTTCCCAGGTTCAAGCGATTCCCCTGCCTCAGCCTCCCAAGTAGCTGGGATTACAGGCACATGCCACCACACCCAGCTAATTTTTATATTTTTAGTAGAGACGGGGTTTTGCCATGTTGGCCAACCTGGTCTCAAACTTCTGACCACAGGTGATCCACCCACCTCGGCCTCCCAAAGTGCTGGGATTACAGGCGTGAGCCACCACGGCTGGTCCTCAGTTTTAATTTCTAATATGGTTAACATAACAAAAGTTCTTTGGGACCCCAGTCTCTTTCATTTTGTTGATAAAGAAATTTTGACATAAATAGGTTTATTAATTCAGCAAATATTATGTATCTATTATGTTTTAGAACCTGTGGGGGTACAAAAATGAATAAAACATAATTTTTGCCATTAAATAACCTAAGACCATGTGTCAATTTTTAGACAGATACACAATCACACAGAAGTTATGTAAGCTCCTGAGACACGTAGCCTCAGAACTGAGAAGGCTATCTGGAGCTACATAAAAAACATTTGACTTGAGTTTACAAATCTGCTTTAAAAATATAGCTTAGTAGATTATATCTCAAAGCCTTAGCATCCCCAATCCATAAAATGGAGAACTTGCCTACCTCACAGAGCTTATGTGAGGATAAAATGCAGTGCTTGTGAAACTCTAAAGTGAGATACAAATACAACTGTCATTATTGTCATTCTTTTCAAGAAATTCAGCAACTTGATATGATAAAGTGAAGGGAATACATACATCAGTGTTTTCTGTGTTACCATTATAACATCTAAAAACACTAAGTTTTGAAACAAATCTGACTCCAAGGCTTTCATATCAGAGACTGTAGATCCCTTATCTTAGCTCAGATCAAGACAGGACAAAGAGAAGATCAGAACACTTTTCCCAAAATTGGTATTAAACTATATGGTCTGCATGGATATCTTGAGTGACTGCTAAAACCCGAGTATGCTATGTCCACAACATTCCTATGATCTGGAAGCCTCCTTTTGTCTATTAAAAGAAGTATTCTGGCCAGGCATGGTGGCTCACACCTGTAATCCCAGCACTTTGGGAGGCCGAGGCAGGCAGATCACGAGGAAAAGAGTTTGAGACCAGCCTGGCCAACATAGTGAAAACCCAACTCCACTAAAAATAAAAAAAATTAGCCGGGCACGATGGCGCGTGCCTGTAGTCCCAGATACTCAGGAGGCTGAGGCAGGAGAATCGCTTGAGCCCAGGTGGCGGAGGTTGTGGCGAGCCTAGATTGTGCCACTGCACTCCAGCCTGGGCAACAGAGCAAGACTCTGTCTCAAAACTTTTGGCCAGGCATAGTGGCTCATGCCTGTAATGCCAAGACTTTGGGAGGCCGAGGCGGGCAGATCACGAGGTCAGGAGACCGAGCCCATCCTGGCTAACGTAGTGAAACCCCATCTCTACTAAAAATACAAAACTCCATTAGGAGTTCGAGACCAGCCTGGCCCACATATCAAAACTCCGTCTCTACTAAAAAAAAAAAAAAAAATACAAAAAATTAGCTGGGTGTGGTGGTGCACGCCTGTAATCCCAGCTACCTGGGAAGCTGAGGCATGAGAATCACTTGAACCTGGAAGGCAAGAGGTTGCAGTGAGCCACTGCACTCCAGTGACAGAGTGAGACTCTGTCTCCAAAAAAAAAAAAAAGTATTTTTCAATTAGCTTGAAATGACCCGTTCTCCAGGACCCCAAACTAGCCCACAGTAATAATCAGTTTCTCATATAAATAATCATAAATTATGTTTAAAGTCTGTTTTATAATTTGAGAAATAGCTCCATAAAACTCATCCACCCATGCTTTTACTCTAATTTGAAAAATCAGCAGTATTTAACGTATTCAGTTAATAAATACATATTAAGCACCCACTTTGCACATGGCACTTTGCTAGGCAATGGGGGTGTTAGATAAATGTGATTCTTACTCTCTCAGATCTGAGAGTCTGGCAGAAAAAATAGGCAATGAGCAAAGAAATAGCATAAAATATAATAATTTGTGCTAATATGGGCAAGTTCAATGTTTTGGAAGCACATTTTAAAAGCACTCAACCAGTCTTGTAGAAAGATAAAGTGGAAAGAGTCATCATGGGAGGCTTCCTGGAATAAGAGGTGTTTCAGTCAAGACCTGAAGGGTGAGGGGATATTCAGTCAGGTAAGGAGAAACGGGAACAGTATTTTAGTCAGAGAGCACAGCTGTTCACACCTTCTTTCCCTCCAGTTGTGACCTAAAGCTCTCCTCCTGTTCAGAGCAATGACCTTCTGGCCACCAAATCTGAGAGATATTTTCTAGTGGTTTCATGTTCATTGGCCTCTCACATCTGTCTGGCACCAATTCTTTCTTGAAACCCTCATTTCTCTTAGCTTCTGTGACATCACAGTATACTACTTGTCCTCTCAGTACTTTAACTTTCTGTGCTTTTTGTAATTCCATCCTCTATTCCCCCATTCAGTGTTAACTTTCCTAAAGGCTTGAGCCTATATTCTCTCTTCTTTATACTTATGTTCTTTCAAAGTCCATAGCTTCAATTATAACTTATACAAGATGTCTTAAAGGTTTTTATGTCTCCAGCATGGACCTTCCCCACTGAGCTCCAGAATGGTGGTTCTTAATGACTGTTTGACCTCTCCTCTTGTACAGATCAAAAGCTCCTCAGACTATCTGTGCAACACCAAACTCATCAACCAATCTGGTCTTCTTTCACAGTTTCCTCTTCATTGACTGTCCCCACCAGCCATCCAGTTACCCAGCCAGACTCCTGGGAGTTTTCTTTGGCATGCCCTTTTTTCTCATGTCTCCTATCTTAATCCACCACCACGTCCTACCAACTTTATCTCCCAAATATCTCTCAAATCAACCCACAACTCTCTACATCCTCCACAGCCACCCTAATCCAAACCAGACCATCCATTGCCTGGATTACTACAACAGCCCTCCCAAATGCTTTACCCAAATACTTTCAGCTTCCCTCTGCCAATTCCCACTGCAAACAGAATGATCTTGAAATATTCTATTCTACCAACTCTGCTTAAAATGTGTCCGTGACTCTGAACTTCCTTTAATACAGAGATACACATTCCTTACCATAGCCCACAAAGCCTTGCATGATCTGACTTGCCTCCTATTCATTCCAGCCACACTGATTTTCTTCCAGTTCCTCATTATTATAAGGTTCCCTTGCTGAATAGGACTTTGTAAATCTTGGGGGTTTTTTGGTTAGGAATAACCTTCTTCCTCCTTCTTCTAGCTAATGCTGATCATCCCCATCACTTTACCAGAGACTTTTTTTAACCTGGTTGACAAGGTCACTAAGCTCTTGTACATTATATTTCTCCCTATTCTTGTTCTAATATCATTGATTTGATCATTTAATGATCATATAATAATCATCTTCCCATAAGGACTGAGATTCCTTCTCGGCTTATCCTTTGTATCCCCCAAAATTTAATACAGGGCCAGGCTGAGTGAATAGGTTTTTTTAAATTAATTAATATATGTGAAAAGGCTCAACAGAAGAGCGGGAAAAATGCATGCATGAAAGGCTGGAAAGAGTTCAGTAAAGATGAATCCTCTAGGAAAGAAAGAGGAAGGTGGAAGGAAAAGAGTGAGTAAGGGTTAAGGCTGGAGAGGCTCATGTGACTCCAAGCAAATAGCCACAATAAAGAATGAAATGAAAAGTCCCTGCACTGGTTTCGACAAGGGAGCAAGGTGATCAAATTTGCATCACTTTGGCTTCCATGTGAATACATAGGAAAATTCAACTCTAGAGACACAGAGAAGACTTCAGCTATTCAGAAATCTGGGAAATGAATGATTCATTGGGACATATAGACTAACAGTGGTGGCAGTAGGAATAGAGAAAATTGGGTTGGTTTGGAAAACAGAACATGAGGAGGACTCAGCGAGCCTGTGACCTCTCTTTTCCAAATGCTTCCATAATCACCTACTAATTTCAAAACCCTAGACTGTGTCTCTTCTGGCAGAGACTTGAATTTCCTGAAAGCAGCCCAGGTCTCTCCTATAATCTTATATTTCCTCTTAAGTATGTCTTTGTAGATCACACTCCCTGGTAGAGAACACAGAAGCAAGGTTCTAATAGTTCTTCTAGCTCCTTGCCTTGTGCTAACATTATGCCATCTGTCCCAATCATTGGGTTAATAATAGCTTTTTAAAGTGCTTCTAATTTTTTAATTATCTATAACATTCTTCAAATATCTGAACTCAATCCTAATAGTATTCTTAAGAGTTCATTCCATTACATTTATACATTTTATTGCAAGTATCAACCCTTTTAAATTTACCTGATTAAATTTGACCTTTCATCTGTTCACATTTTTTTCTCACACCATAGTTCATCAGAGAGTACCCTTTATTCAACCTTCCACCATCAATTTAGCATCTATTTTGTGCTAGACATTTTTCTGGGCACTGCAGATAAAATGACAAACAATACATGGCTCTTAACTTCAATGAGTCATAGTCTAGTGAAAAAGATAGGAATATAAAGAAGCATTTAATCTATTTAATATATTTAAATTTTGCCCGATAAATGTACTAAAGACATATAAACACATGTTTTCAAAGCCCCAAGACCTCTGCTGGAGAATGCTTCATATAAGAAAGGTCTTTTGTTCTGAATCTTAAAGGATGCATAGAGTTTGACATGCAAAGAACATATGTGAAAGGCATGGAAGAGAGAACAGCACATTAAAGTCATGACATATACAATAATGTTATGTGATCAGATTTGTTTTAAGGAAATAATTCCAGAAGTCACCACTGGTTCATCAGCTGCCTCATGGTTTTCTTCCTCATTGGTATTATTTAGGATCATATTATGAATTTCTTTTAGAACACCTCTCTTTAGTATTTTCTTCTTTTTTTTTTTTTTTTTTTTTTTGAGATGGAGTCTTGCTCTAGTCACCCAGGATGGAGTGCAGTGGCGCGATCTCGGCTCACTACAAGCTCCGCCTCCCGGGTTCATGCCATTCTCCTGCCTCAGCCCCCCGAGTAGCTGGGATTACAGGCACCTGCCACCACACCTGGCTAATTTTTTGTATTTTTAATAGAGACGGGTTTTCACCGTGTTAGCCAGGATGGTCTCGATTTCCTGACCTTGTGATCCGCCTGCCTCGGCCTCTCAAAGTGCTGGGATTACAGGCATGAGCCACCGCGCCCGGCCTAGTATCTTCTCTTTTAGAAAAAAAAAAAAAAACTAGTAAGAACAGGAGGATATACTGTTTCTTTATACTTGTTTCACTAGACCAACCAGAATGACTTCTGTAGAATTTTGCTGATATGTCCTGAGTGGCTTTACATCAGCACTGGGTTGAGTCACTAAATCTGGCAGTAGATCTTCAACAAGACAATTCTTCATTTCTGAATAAAGCTGTGCTTAGTTCACCAATTCCTAAAATCAGTTCAGGAGACAATTACATTGCAGCAACTCAAAAGAAAAAGAAAAAACATACTAACATGAATCACACATCCCCCAAGTGCCATATACACCATTCGAAGAAAAAAAAGATCTTTTTTTTTTTTTTTAACCACTTCACTATTTAATTACAAGCAAAGTCCTCTGTGGTTCTCCGTGGTCTCCTCTCTCTAACAAAAAAAAAAGAAGAAAAGAAAAAGGAAAATCACTTCCACCATTAACTCCTAACCTAAAAAGTAAATTCTGCCTTAAATAAAAATCTGGGTCTTTCTACTAAGCTAATTTAGTGTTCACATCTTGTTATTGAATGATCTTAAACTTCTAGGGTCCCCACTCTATATATTTGTCAGCATCTCTCCTTCAAATCCCAGAAGCCCACACACAGAAACACTCGCTCTCTCTTCATCCACTGAATGAACTCTTAATTCTCCTACCTCCAAGAACCCAATGGCTGTCCCTCAACATAGGAGAAACCAAGGAATTCTTAAAGAACACGAAGAGAAAATGCCCCTTAATGAGACCAACAGCTCATCAGCCACTGTCTCCAGGGAAACCCACAAATGTGCCCCAGCCCAATCAGCATTCTCATTAGCTACAATGGGAAGAAAAAGAACCAAGAGAGAAGGGTCAAGAGCAATTGTCTGCCACTGCCATGAAAAGACCGTTTTTTTAAGGCTCCAGTTGGTCCCTATTGAAACTGTCATTCTCAGATTACAGCCAGCAGTACCAGGAGCACCCGGAAACCCAGAGAAAATCACCAAGCTGGTTTCTGTCTGGTTTCTGGGAATGACATGCAACCTGTCAGCAGGCATCTTAGCCCACCGAGCCCAGCAGCTGAGGTGGTGGTGGCAGCTACCCTGCTTGACAGCACCCTCTCCAGAGGCCCTGTATCATTACAGTCTGCCCTTCTGCTGGGGTAGAATTAACTTGTTGTGACTGTATGACAGTTCTGACGACTACACAGTTTGAGGCAAGGAGCTGGGTCACACGCTGCTACATGCATGGGCTGTCACTAACTGCTCCACTAAAACCAGACAAAACCTTGTCAGGAGAGATCAGCTCCTCTGGAGACAGAGGTAAGAGACTCAACTCATGGCCTGCTTGTGAGGGTTTTGTTCAGTTCAAGGACAGCATCAACTGACAAGAGGACTTACTCAGTGTTACAGGGAGACACAATCAATGCCAGCAAGAGGAAGGAGGCAGAGAGGCAGAAAGGGGAAACACACCCGGACAAATTCGAGAGTGCTGAAGGAGGCAGGCTGTTAAGAGGTGGCAAAAGAAGACAGTGTCCTCACTTTGGAAAATCGATAACATAAACTCCCAAATCACACCTATTTCACGGTCATAAAAGCTCCATCAAGAAACTAAAGCAATCAACCTTAGTGTTACTTAGTACAGTATCTTCTCTATGCTTAACACTGTGCTAAGTATTATAAAAGCTACAAAAATACAACACATGACCCCTAACTTTAGCGACCTTACAATTTCGCTGTTGAGATAAGACACGCTGTCATAAAAATACACAATGTGGTCAACATACCCCTCTTTCCTCAGGCCTATACTCCCAATGGGAACCTGAAGACCGAGTTCAACCTGCAGAAAGAGGAGAGGACTCAAAGGACAGAGAGAGGCACAGCGTGAAGAAATCACAGGGAAGTTACCCCATAGCTCCTTTAAGAAATAACTTTGCCCATCCTTGGGCTGCTACAGGAGGTCAAGATTCTTGCTGTCCTTTCCTCTCTTTTTGGCTGTACCTGAGGAAAGTCCCTCCAGGTCCCCAGACTTGGGTGTTAATTGACTCACAGTTCTGCATGGCTAGGGAGGCCTCAGGAAACTTACAACTATGGCGGACAGGAAGCATGCATGCCTTACATGGCAGCAGGCAAGAGGGAGCACGTGAAGGAGGAACTGTCAAACACTTATAAAACTGCCAGATATCCTGAGAACTACTATCACAAGAACAGCATAGGGGAAACCACCCCCATGATTCAATCACCTTCCACCAGGTCCCTCCCTCAACACATAGGGATTATAGGGATTACAAATCAGGATGAGATTAGGTGGTGATACAGAGCCAAACCGTATCAGTGAGCTTGCATACTTTTCATGCTATTACAGTGATGTGCTATTTAACTTACTCTTCCTTCTGCAAGTTGTCAGACTCAGGGATCCTGACAACTTTGTTAAACCCCAGGTTTCTTCCTCTTCTGTTGTCTCCATTCCTTATCCAACCTAAGCATATGTAAGAAAGTGATAGGAATAACCTGAGTTTGTCCAAATTAAAGAGATGGGCTTTGAGTTGTAAATATTTACCCTGAAACCCAACTGTGGATTTATTAGCTATGTAAATTTGGTCAACTTAGTCTGAGTTTCTATTTTCTTAACTGCAAGATTAATGTAAAAAATAAACATATGAAAGTACCTAGCATGGTATCTGGTACTTGGTAGGTAATTAATAAATGTTGGCCAGGCACAGTGGCTCATGCATGTAATTGCAGCCCTTTGGGAGGCAAGGCAGGAGGATGACTTGAGCCCGAGTTCAAAACCAGCCTAAAATATAGTGAGACCCCCCATGTCTATAAAAAATTTTAAAAGTTAGCCAGACATGGTGGTGTGTGGGAGGCTGAGGCTGGAGGATCACTTGAGCCCAGGAGGCTGAGGCTGCAGTGAGTTGTGATTGTGCCACTGCACTCCAGCCTGAGTAATAGAGTGAGAACCTGTCTCAAAAAACAACAGCAACAACAAAATGTTGGTTTCTTTTTGTCTGTTTTAATCCTGTACTAGTAACACTGAATGCCCAATTAAGTATAAATTTGTATGTACAGTCTTTATTCTTAATTAGTACACTTGATCCCCATTATTCACAGAGTCCATATCTGGGAGTTGACCTACTCACTATAATTTATTTGTAACCTCAAAATCAATACTTGCAGCACTACTAAAATCCTATGACTTTATTACTTGATTTGGGGCTATACCCACAGATATGCACAGACTGACAAAAAATTTAAGTCACCCAATGAGCACATTCTTCACTGAGGCTGAATAAAGTGACACCCTGCCTTCTTATTTCACCTCATGTGCAGTAAATGAGTATTTTTCACAGTCTGTTTTAGGCATACGTTTTTTGCATTTTCATGCTTTTTGTTGGTGATTTTGCTGCTTAAAATGGCCCCTAGGAGTGCCTGTAATGCCAGCTACTTTGGAGGCTGAGGCAGGAGAATCACTTGAATCTGGGAGACAGAGGTTGCAGTGAGCCGAGATCGCACCTCTGCACTCCAGCCTGGGCAACAGAACGAGACTCTGTCTCCGAAAAAAAAAGAAATGACCCCTAAGCATAGTGCTGAAGTACTGTCTAATGTTCCTAAGCATAAGGAGGCTGTGATGTGCCTTATGGAGAAAATACATATGTTAGATAAGCTTCTTTCAGGCATGGGTTACAGCACTGCTGGCTGTGAGTTTAACATTAATGAATCTACGCTACATATTAAATAAGGGGTTTTTAAACAAACCCACATAAAACAAGGTTATGAATTGATTGGTTGTCAAAAATATTGTAACCAGAGGCCCACAGGAACCTAACTCTGCATTTCCTCTAGGAGCAGTGGGTTCAGTACTTGCTAATTCAGTGTTTGTATTAATATCAGAGAACATAACTGCCAAGAATGATGAGAACTGATATATGTCTTTTTCTCATTTAATTTCCACACTGATTCTTTGAGGCAAGAAGCTAATTAGCAGAGTCTATAACTGCATTATGAAAAAAAAAAAACATTCACTTGATTTGGGTCTTGAAGGGTCTTAAGTACAAAAGATCTTGGGAGAGAGGAGAGGTGCATGGCAAAGTGAATCGGCGGGATCTGTTCATCGGAAAGTAAAGGGCTTCACTTACCAGATCATGAGGTGAATGTTGGGACTTTGTGGGACATTTGTACTTCCGGTAGCTTCCTCAGTATTATTTATAAGTCATTTTGGATGACTAGATGGATTATATTCATTTTTCTTTCCCTCAAATCTCCTCTAAAGAGCTTAAGCATTGGTACTGCCTTCATCTATAATTAGTAAGATAGCTGGTGATACACTAATGTGGGATGAATTTCCCAAACCAGAGTCTGATGAGATATCAAAGGCATCAGAGTTCTTTTTATCTAGTCAACCTCTCAGCTAACTCAAGCGAGAAGCATAAAAAGATTCAGTGTGTCTCTATCTGGTCATTATCTTTTCTTTACTGTCTTTTCCTACCCTGAACACACACCTTCTCTTGGACAGCGTTAGGAATATAGACAACTCTAAATAAAATTCCATTCTTTCAGGAAAAGTTTAGAGTCATTTTCTTAGGGACAAGAGGGGAACTTGATAGGCATCTGTTTCAATTCCCTCTATTTCAAATGAGAACTCTAAAGCTCTGGGAGTTCATGAGACAGACTGGGGACTACAGCCTGTTTCTTCCACCAGTTGAATGGACTTTCCATGCCTATAGCAATTATGTGTGCAGATTTTCCAGAAAAACTCTAATTTTTAAAATGTTTCGTTCCATCTTTGCTCTAAGAGTACTCATGGCTGTTAGTCTCTGGGCTCTGAATTTTGGGTCTGATGATAGGGTCACCACAATTATTATATCATGTTTTCTCTAAGCGATAGGAAGACTTTTCTTAGCTCTCATCCTCTTGCAGCAATTCATCCAGGCCTGTGGCGTCCACTGTCACATCTGTGGGTATGATCTCCAAATCAAGTAATAAAGTCATAGGATTTTAGTAGCCAGATGAGTCATTATACTGATAATGATGAAATTGAGTCCCCAAGAGGCCAAATCATAACTGAAATGACACAGCTAGCAAGAGATAGTGTCAGAATGTAACATGGGCATCTAAAAATATTATGAATATATAAAGAAGTTGGTTGATATTAACTTGCTAGTTTAATATCACAATTGGTCTAAAGATTGCAAGAACCTCAAAAGCAGCATTAGTAATATATTCACATAAAACAAATGTAATGGTTAAGACCTTTGTCTCCAAATTGAGAGGCAATAGGCTCTGATTTTCTCATTAGAGTAATATTTATTGACCTATATCACCACGGAAAATGATTACCCTGAACACCTACCTGCAAAAACAACCATGAAAACATTTATCAGGATTTCTATAACAAAAAGAACACTTTGAATGAAACACAAATACTTGGTCTACATTTTATTAGCACTTAAAACTCAATTATCATTTCACACCAGAAGTGAAGGCAGTGACATTGACAGGCTTTTAGCAATAAACCTACATACACAATTCTAGCTCTTAGGTCACTTGAAGAGCCTTCTCAAGCTGCTGGAGGCCAGCAGATCACATTGTAGGAACAAATGTTCTAAATGATTAAGGAATCTGTTCCATTAAAGAAAAGCATTGTTTAAAAGGCAAACTGTTTTCCAAATTAGGGGGTGCCAGACAATGGAAGAGTATAAGAATTATCATCCTATTGCTCTCCCCCAACAAAGGATGCTCTGATAACTGGACTTTTCAGCTGCTTGCACAAAATAACTGAATTATGGCAACAACCTCCCTGACTCATAATTCTTATCCTTCTAATCCATCCTACATTCTTCTGCCAGACATCATGGCCTGAAATATCATGTTAATCATGCCAGTTCCTGCTCAAAATCCTCAGTGATCCAAAGGCCCAGAAAGTCAGAGCTATTAGAAAGTATCATCTGGGACAAAACACTATTCCTGTGGTCACAGGAAAATAAAGACCAACTTGGAAGGTTTTATCATCCTACTGCAGTCAAAAAGCCAAATGGTTTACAGAAAGGTTGATCTTGTACTTCTGTTTGCCTGGGATATCTCAGTTTGTGTCTGTTGTCACAGCTAATAGCACTTCTGCTTGGTTCTCAAAAGTGTCCTGGTTTGGACAAAAAAATTTATAACCCTAGTTACAGGCATTATGATACCACATGCCTGCCACCATTATAAACATTTTTTTACCAAAAGTTATAGACACTACAAGGACCGAATAACAGTTTATCGCCATCTTCTCATCTCATCCTCCACCCAGCACTGCATCATAAGTATGAGTGAGGAGGATCATCATGAGGGCCAGCAGAGTAAAACACCTAGCTGATGCAAACTTTACCCCCACCCCATCCCGAGGTTGCTTCCCATCTTTTCCTGGTACGCTCTTAGCATCTTGTGATTCTCCATCCAAAAATACAGAAGGATTCAGACCTGACCACACATCTTGATGCTTGACTGCCTCCAGAATGTCCAGTTTCACTAGGTCAGCAGCTAAGCACCCGGAATCACACCAGCCCCATGTATTAGACAGGGAAGAGGCGCATGCTTTCCACTGCCTAGGAAAAGGAGGTTGTCACCAAGACACCCTGGCTAACAGATTTAAAAAGAGAAAAATATAGGCCAGAAAGTATAACCTTCTTAATCCTAGAACATTTACAACTCCAAATACTTGATGTTTCTATGGAAAACCTAGAATATTGCCCCTATCTATTCCTACTGAAGTTGCTCTAACAAAAAAGAATTCTAAAATAGAATTGAGTTCCCTCAAATATTTTGACAATAAGCTTTCATGGTCCTATTGTCATATAGCTATTCGTATTTTATGTACTTCTTCCCAATCCTTCTCTTGCCTAAAAAGTTTTCACGGTCTGCATATAGTATATATAAAATCTTGTATCAAGCTTTAATCAAAACTTCTTTACCAAGTTGTTACATATAGTTGCCAATTATAATTATAAAAGCATCTCAATGTTTTTAGTTGATAGATAACAATTTAATAATTTACCTGGTTTTATATTTAATTTCCTTAAATTTTTCTACAATTGCAAGGCATTTGGTTAAGCACTGGGAATAGTAAAATTTAAAAAAATAAAAATAAATGTTTTTACTAAGTAAAGAATATTGGGCTCTTTTGGAAAACTAAATTTGAATTCTTGAGATATATTTTAATAGCTCTGGTACCATCGTCACATATTAATCACAAACTTTAAGAAAATCAAAAAGAGAATAAGAAAATGAGGAAGAGGAGAAGGAAGAAGAGGACAGAGGGAAAAGGAGTGGGTTATGACAGAGCAGTGAGAAAGCAGGAGGGAAGGACTTATAATTACAAGGATAAATTGAGGGTCTTACTTCTGTTCTGACATTTGCTTCATGTAAATGATGGAAATACCATACCAATTCATTTGAATACATGCCAAGTCCTTCCATGAATTATAATAAATGTCAGCATCATTCTAATATTTAAAAACAAAAGCTATCTATAATTCAGCCATGACCCTTTCCCTATTGTCTACTCCATCATGTAAAATAGCCATTGCCTGGCCTTTAAGGCCTTATACACTCAGCCCAACAACCAAACTAATTTTTCTCCTTTTGTCTGCATAAAACCTCATCTCCAATCAGGAATACTTATTGGGAAACAAACATGAAGAGTTTGCATTTTCAGTAATGCAGGAATAGCTTTTACTAAAATAAACTTCTCACAGCTAAGAATTATAATCTCTGGAATAATTTTTTTAAAGTAAAGAACTATTTAAAGGCACAAGAGAATAACAAAAAAAATGCATAAATTGAAAGGTAGTAGACCTTGGAAAAAAGGGAACTGAACTGGGTGTGATCATCACTTTGATAGCTTTTCTTTTAAGAGAACTTCCCAGTCCAAGGGATGTCAGACAAATAGAGTTCAAGCAGAATTATAGCCTTAATGGCTTGAAGTATCTGAGGACAGAGTTCACAGCCACCAAAGTGACTGGCAATAAAGAAAGGAAATTCAAGTAAAGGAAGGTTCCCCAAAATTTGCATGTAAACTCCCCTCAAATCTTTGTCTGATTTTTACATGACTTTTGCACACATACACACACACACATACACACACAAAGACTCAAGAAACCCAGCAGAGAGCAACAGCTGAAAGGCTAAAAGAGTAGAGCAGAAATATCTGGTGCTGCCCACTGCACAGTGGGAGGAATTTGAAGTTTAGATGTTTCCAAGTAAGAGGGTTTGGGTAAACATCTTCAGTTTTCCACTAAAACCCCAGAAAGGCACATTTTAGGATGAAAATGTATGCCTCTGAATTAAGGAATTTACGCTAGTAATACTAAGGGCAAAATCAACAGACCCACCTTAATAACACCAAGCTTCCAAGGAGATCAGCCAGTCATTTAATCACCTGGGTAAACAAAAACCAATACTCTTCACTGGAAGATAAAAACATCCAGAGATTTTACAATACATCATCCATAATGTCCAGTATACAGTAAAGAAACAGTAGACATGCAAAGAGTCAGAAGAATGTGAGCCACTATCAAGAGAAAAGACAGTTAATAGAAATTGATCCTGAGATGACCTGAAGGTTGGAATTAGAAAACAAGGACTTCTAAGCACCTGCTTTAATACTGTCCAGGACTTAAAGGAAAAACTTGTCAGAATGGCTATACAAATAAGGAAGATCAACTGGGAGATAGAAGATATAAAAAAGAACCAAAGAGAAACACTAGAGCTGAAAAAGGGGGGAACAGCTGAAATTTTAAAATTCACTGAAAGGGCTTAACAGCAGAAAAAGGGGCCACATAGGCTGCAGAAAAAATAAAAGCCAGTGAACTTACAATAATAATCAGTAAAAGTAATTCAACATGAAGAATAGAGATTCAGAACAGCAAAATAAAGCTACAGTGGCCTATGGGGCAATATTAAGTTATCAAACACAAATAATTAGAGTCTCAGAAGCATAGGAGAGAGAAAATGAGGAAGAAAAAATATTTCAAGAAATTATCACTAAAAACTTTCTTAAATATGGTTAAAAAAACATTAACTTACTGTTCCGAGAGAATATGTAATCTCAAGCAAAATTTTTAAAACAAACCCATATCTAGAAACATCATAAACTTTTAAACTAAAGGTAAAAAAAAAAAATCTTAACAGCATTTGGTGAGGGGGGAAAGACACATTAAATACAGGAAAATAACAATAAAAATGAAGACTAAGTTGTCATTAGTAATAGTAGAGGCCAGAAGACAATAGAATAATATTTTTTAACTGCAAAATAAAGGAGAAGGGGGGAGATGGATCTAACAACCCAGAAATCTATATCAAGTGAAAATATTTTTCAAAAATGAAAACATGACAACGACATTCATGATCAGCAATCATGAATTTTAAGAAACGATAAGGAAATTCTTTGGACTAAAGAGAAATGAAAGCAAATGGAAACTCATGTCTATAGGAATAAAGAACATTAAGAACGATATATGAGAATAATTATAAATGGTTATTTTTCTTTTAAAAATTTCTTTAAAAGGCAAGTGTCAAGTTAAAGCAAATAATAACAACATAATATTGTAGGCTTTAGAACACAGATATATTTTTTATTATTTTAAAATATTTTTATATTTTATAAAATAAAATATACACATATTTTAGAAAAAAATGACAGTTATATGACAAAGGTTGGGGTAAATGAAATTATACTCTTGTATAGGTTCATATATTTTACAAAAAATGGTACAATATTCACTCTGTAGTAAGTTAAGAATATTGCATACTGGCCGGGTGCAGTGGCTCATACCTGCAATCCCAGCATTTTGGGAGGCCAAGGCGGGTGGATCACCTGGAGATGGGAGTTTGAGACCAGCCTGACCAACATGGAGAAACCCCATCTCTACTAAAAATACAAAAATTAGCCGGGCGTGGTGGCGGGTGCCTATAGTCCCAGCTACTCAGGAGGCTGACACAGGAGGAGCACTTGAACTCGGGAGGTGGGGGTTGCAGTGAGCCGAGATTACACCATTGCACTCCAGCCTGGGCAACAAGAGCAAAACTCCATCTCAAAAAATATATATATATATTGCATACTATAATACCTAGAATAGCTACAAAAATTAGACATATAAAATAGCTTACATGCCAGTAGAAGAAACAAAATGGAAAGTTAAAATAAATATATGATTAACCTAAAAGAAAGCAGGAAAGGAAGAAGGGAGAAACAAAAAATAAATAAAACAAATAGGAAATTAATAGTCGCTCTATATCCAACTATATCAACAATTAGATAACTATAAAATGATAGACCTGAATTCTACAACATCGATAATTAACATTAAAAGTAAGAGAACAGAGTTTCTGGTCCAACATGTAAAGAACTTGGTAGTTATCACTCCTGTCCTCCTCACAACAACAAAAAAAGATGAAGCCAGGTGCAAGGGCTTATGCCTGTAATCCCAGCTCTTTGATAGGCCGAGATGGGAGGGTCACTTGAAGCCAAGAGTTCAAGACCAGCCTGGGCAACACAGTGAGACCCTGTCTCTAAAAAAATAAAATACAAGAAATTAGCCATGCATGGTGGTAGGCACCTGTAGTGTCAGCTACTCAGGAGGCTGAGAAGGGAAGACTGCTTAAGCCTGGGAGTTCAAGACTACAGTGAGCTATGATCACACCACTGCATTCCAGCCTGAGCAACAAAGCAAGACTCCTCTCATAGATAGATAGATAGATAGATAGATAGATAGATAGATAGATAGATAGATAGATAGCAGCTCTTCATAGAGGTCATGAAACAAACTGCCATCTCAAAAACTAGAGAGAGAGGTGGAAACAGGAGCCTGTAGCTGAAGCCAACATCCATAGGAACACTTTAATCCATAATTGACAAATTAACTCAGGTTGAACCAGCCTGAGAATTTAAAACTCCAAGGGTCTGGACGAACACGGGATCCCATGCTTAAGTGAGTTTTACCTACCAGGTTCTCACTGTGAAAATCGACGAGAACTCTCCTTGTGCTTCAGGCAAGAGGAGGAGAAAATAAATCATTTTGAAATAATACCCAGAGCTTTCTGTTCCCCCTAACCAATCCTGCCCTCAAGGAAATCTATTTTATTATAGCCAAATTGGTCGAGGTTTTACCAAAGCCTAAATGATCCGGAGGCAGGAGAATAACATGCTCCCAATGTGAGGAAAAGAAAATATCCAAGCATAGGACAATAGTACACTTCCCCTCTTCCCATACCTTACCACTGCATCAATATGACTGCTATACAATAAGAGAGGAGTAAAGCTAAAAGAACTGCAATTCTCACACTCTATTCAAAGAGTCTGTAGGGACATAAAAAGACAACAGGGGAGACAAAAACAAGCACACTAGAGGAAATTTTAGCCTCTGATACCACTGCTACAGCAAACAGTAAACAGTCTAACTCCTGGCCAGATAAACAAACAAACACTCACATTTGAGGCCTGATGCTCAGTTGTTGTTACCCAGCACATCACGTGCAGCTTTCAACAAAAAATTACAAAGCATACTAAAAGGCAAAACCATGGTCTGATGAGATTTTTTATTAAAGCATCAAGAACCAGTCTCAGATGAGATATGGCAGAGGTTTTGGAATTATTAGACCAGGAATTCAAAATAACTGTGATTGTAGACATTCTCCATTTTATTGCACACTTCACTTTAGTGCATTTCACAGATACTGCATTTTTTTTTTTTTTTTACAAATTGAAGATTCGTGGTAACCCTGAGTCAAGCAAATCTATCAGCACTGTAGGAGTAATGTCTAGCTTAAGGCCTTATTATTTAAGGGATACATTTAAGGCCTTATTATTTAAGGGATACATTTTGTAAGGCTATAGCTGCCATATGTAATGATTGCTCTGATGGATCTGGGCAACATAAATTGAAAACTTTCTGGAAAGGATTCACCATTCTAGATGCCATTAAGAATGTTGGTGATTCACAGGAAGAAGTCAAAATATCAACATTAATCGGAGTTTGGAAGAAGTTGATTCCAACCCTCATGAATGAGGTTAAAGGGTTCAAGACTTCAGTGGAGGAAATAACTGTAGAGTGGTAGAGGCAACAAAAGAGAACTAGAATTAAAAGTACAGCCTGAAGATGTGACTGAATTGCTGCAATCTCATAAAACTTGAATGGATGAGGAGTTGCTTTCTTATGGATGGGCAAGGAATGTGATTGCTTGAGATAGAATCTACTCCTGGTGAAGATGCTGTGAACATCATTGAAATGACCACAAATAATTTAGATTATTACATAAACTTACTAAGTTGATAAAGCAGCAGCAGGGGTTGAGAGGATAAACTCTAATTTTGAAAGAAGTTCTACTCTGGGTAAAATGGGACTAAATAGCACGGCATGCCACAGAAAAATCTTTTGTGAAAGGAGGAGTCAATCAATGGGGCATACTTCATGTCTGTCTTATTTTAAGAAATTGCCACAGCCACCCAGCCTTCAATAACCACCACTCTAGTCAGTCAGCAGCCATTAATATTGAGGCAAGAACCTTCACTAGCAAAAAGATTGTGACTCGCTGAATGTTCACTCGTTAGCATTTTTTAGCAATAAAATATTTTTGATTAAAGTGTGTGCATTGTTTTTAGAATAATGCTATTGCACACTTAATAGACTACAGCATAGTGTAAACATAATTTTTATGTGCACTTAAAAAAATTCGTGTGACTTGCTTTTTTGTGATATTTAATTTATTGCAGTGGTCTGGAACTAAACCCTCAATATCTTTGAGGTATGCTTGTAATATTCTAAGGGCTTTACTGGAAGAAGTAAACAGCATGCAAGAATAGATGGGTAATGTAAACAGAAAAATGGAAACTCTAAGAAAGAATCAAAAGGAAATGCTAAAATCAAGGGTAAGTGAATGAAATATTTAAATTAAAGGCCAAAGACTGTCACGCTGAATTTATGAAAAGGTAATATTTATGTAATAAAGAGTCTGACACCATATTTTATGTTTGACTGCTGGCAGCTTTCAAGCTCTGCCACTTTTCATACCCCTCCTAACCCACATCTGGGCAAGATGATAAGAAAGCCAAGTGCTCCTTCCTTTGGCACTGGTGAAAAGTTCAAACCATACAGTCCCCAGTTCATGCACAGGAACCTTCACCCCAGCTTCACCTTCTAATCAAAATAAAAGTCAAGTTTTTTTTCCTAATTCTCAAGCCATTTGTTTTACTAGTTTGGGTACCAGCTCTGCCCTCCCCAGAAAGCCTCATCATGTGGTAATAAACCTTTTCACACACCCTCTTGGTGCATGTGTGGCATTGTGAGTCTTGACATCCAAACCTAATTGGGATGGGAGTGGGGAGTCTATCCCATCTATGTAAAGTAACCATAAAAACTACTCTCTGCTCTCTACAAGAGACGCAGTTTAAAAGAAGTACTTGATAAGAAGCATTATGAGAGAAAGCAGGATTATTTTTAATGATAAAAGGATCCATTCATAAGGAAGACATAGCCATCTTAAATGTGCACGCACCTAATAAAGGAATCTAAAATAAATGAGATAAAATGGACAGATGTCAAAGGAATGACATGCTGATACATGTCATGATATGGTTGAACATCAAAGGCATTACGATAAGTGAAAGAAGCCATACACAAAAAGTCACATATTACACAATTTCATTTTCATTAAATATCCAGAATAAGTAAAATTCATAGAGACAGAAAGCAGATGGGTAGTAAATAGGGACTGGAGAGAGGAGAGAATGAGGCACGGTGACTACAGAATGGCATGGGGTCATCTTTGGCGATGATGAAAATGTTCTGAAACAAGACAGAAGTGATGGCTGCACAACCTTGTGAGTGTACTGAATGCCACTGAAATGAACACTTTAAAATTTCATGTCATGTGAATTTTACCTCTTTAAAGAAAAAGAACAAAATTTAAAAAAGAAACAGATAAATTCACAATCTTGGTTGAAGACATTAAAATTCTTCTCTCAATAATTGAAAGAACTAGATTAAACACACACACACACACACACACACACACACACACACACAGAAAGGCTATAAAGAATCTGAGCAACAATATCAACTACCTTGACCTAATTAATGTCTATAGAATATTATAACCAAGAGTTTCAGAATAGATATTTTAAAAAGCAACAATTACTAAAATAGACTATATTCTAAACCATAAGGTAATTCTCAAAAAAATTCAAATTGTTGAAATTTGTATAGTATGTTATCTGACCTCAGTGGAATTAAATCAGAAACCAATAAGATAACCAAAGGAACCCAAAATAGTTGCAAATTAATTAAGCAACACAATTCTAAATAGCCCATAGGTTTAAAAATATCACAAATATTTACAATGTAAATATTTACAGCATAAAATATTGTAAACTGAATGGCAAAGAATATCTGCAGCCAAAGCAAAGTTTATAGGGAATTTTATGGCATTAAATGTTTATATTAAAAAGAAGAAATATTTTAAATCAATTATTTAAGTTTCTAACTTAAGAAAGTATAAAAAGACAATAAAATTAAAAATCAAAGTAATGAGAAGAAACATAGAAATAAATGGAAAATAAATGACATAAATTTTTAAAGTCAAAAGTTTGATCTTTGAAAAAAGAAAATTGACAATACAAATTGCCAAAATCAGAAATAAAATGGAAATCTCATACAGAAACTAGAGATGTAAAAAGAACAAACGAGTATGAGAAATAACAAATGTGACAACTTAGATGAAATAAGTAAATTATTTGAAAGACATAATTTACCAAAACTAACACAGTAAGACATAGAAAATCTGAGCAAAATCTGAGTAGCCTAACATCTGTTAAAGAAAGTAATTACCAAAGCCCTTCACAAAGAAATTTCTAAGTCCACATAATTTTACCCAAAATCCAAGAAAAACATAATACCAATCTTATAGTTTCAGAAAATACAGAAGGAAGGAATATTCTCAGCTTATTTTACGAGACATCATAAACCTTATACCAAATACTGACAAATGATTTGAAAGAAAATTACAGACCAATAGTTCATAAACATAGACACAAAAATTTTTTACAAAATATTATCAAATTAAATCCAGTAATATATTTTTTAAAATCATATGTCGTTTCTAATGTAGAGTTTATCTCTGGAATTCAAGGTTATTTCAACATTGGAAATCAATGAAATTCACCATATTAACAGAATAAAAGAGAAAAATTATATGATAATCTCAACAGATACATAAAAACAATTTGAAAAATTTAATACCCATCTAATATTTTTAAAATTTCTAGAATTTATTAATAGAAGGGAATATCCTCAATCTTATAAAATATATCTGTGGGCCGGGTGTGGTGGCTCTCACCTGTAATCCCAGCACTTTGGGAGGCCGAGGCATGTGGATCACCTGAGGTCAGGAGTTCGAGACCAGCCTGGTCAAAATGATGAAACCCCATCTCTACTAAAAATACAAAAATAAGCCAAGCACGGTGGCACACGCCTATAATCCCAGCTACTAGGGAGGCTGAGGCAAGAGAATCGCTTGAACCCCCAAGAGGTGCAGGTTGCCATGAGCTGAGATCACACCGTTGCATTCCAGCCTAGGTGACACAGCAAGACTTTGTCTCAAAATAAAATAAAATATATCTGTAAAAGACCTACAGCTTACATCTTAATTAACAGTGAGTGCTTGGATGCTTTCTCCTGATATGTTCATTTTTATCATTTTTATTCAACATTGTACTAGAGGGCCTAACCAGAACAAGAAGATACGAAAAATAAAGATTAAGGAAAGGGAAAACAATATGTATTCAGAGATAACATGATTATTTACTTTAAAAATCCTAGGAATGGGCCGGGCGCGGTGGCTCACGCTTGTAATCCCAGCACTTTGGGAGGCCGAGGCGGGCAGATCACGAGGTCAGGAGATCGAGACCATGGTGAAACCCCGTCTCTACTAAAAAAATACAAAAAATTAGCCGGGCATGGTGGCGGGCGCCTGTAGTCCCAGCTACTTGGAGAGGCTGAGACAGGAGAATGGTGAGAACCCGGGAGGCGGAGCTTGCAGTGAGCCGAGATTGTGCCACTGCACTCCAGCCTGGGCGACAGAGCGAGACTCCGTCTCAGAAAAAAAAAAAAAAAAAAATCCTAGGAATGTTGTTAAAGGTAATGGAACTACTAATCAAATTTAGCGTGGATTCAGGAAACCAAATTAATATAGTAAAAGCAAATTTATTTTTATATACTAGCAGCAAACAACTGGAAAGTGATATTTTAATTTTATCTATAACAGCATCAAGCAAGACTATATATTTAGGGATAAATTTGTGAAAGATGTGTAAGAACTAAACATAGAAATATATAAAATATTGCTAAGAGAAATAAAAGAACAGCTGGATACATGGAGAGGCATATTATATTCACAAATGAGAAAATTCAGTGTCTACAGCTGGGCGCAGTAGCTCACTCCTGTAATTCCAGCACTTTGGAAGACTGAGGTGGGAGGGCTGCTTGAGCCCAGGAGTTCAAGACCAGCCTGAACAACATGGCAAGACTGTCTTTACAAAAATTTTAAAAATTAGCTGGACATGGTGGTGTGCACCTGTAGTCTCAGCTACTCAGGAGGCTGAGGCAGGAGAATCACTTGAGCCCAGGAGTTCAATCACATCACTGCACTCCAGCCGGGGTGACAGAATGAGACTCTGTCTCACAAAAAGAAAAAAAAAAAAGAAAGAAAATTCAATGTCTAAACACTATTATATCAGTTCCCCCTGATGGAGCTATAGATTCAACAAAACTCCATCAAAATCCACCACAATTTATTTTGTAGAAGTTGTCACGTTGATTCCAAAATTTATAAAAAATGTAAAAACCCTAGGAAAGCGAATGCAATCTTGAAAAAGAATGAGTTTATAGTACTCACACACTCTTATTTCAAAGCTTACTCTAAAACTCTTACAATCAAGGCAGCATGGTATTTGGTGTAAGAAAAAACAAGTACATCAATGGAACAGAATACAGAGTTCAGAAATAGACCCACATATATACAGTCAATTGATTTTGTACAAAAAAAAACAAGTCAAGGTAATTTAATGGGAAAGGGTCAGTCATTTCAACGAATGGGGATGGAATAATTGTATGTCCAAATAGCGAAGGGGGGAAATGAACCCCAGCACTACTTCACATAAAAAACTAAAATGATTTTTAGATAATTATAGACCTAAACATAAAATCTAAAACTATAAGGTCTAAAAAAAATAGAAAACTCTCTTCGTAACTTAAAATACACAGAATTTCTTAATATGAATAAAAAACACTAATCATATAAGCAAAGCATGATGAATCAGTCTTTATAAAAACTAAAAATGGGTGATGGGTGCACCAAAATATCAGAAACAAAAAATTTAAAAGACACCTTTTAAAAAATGTCAAGCTAAGACTAAAAGACTTATCCAACAACAGACTTGTTTCCATAATATACAAGGAAGGAACTACTATATAGCAATAATTTAAAAAAAGATAAAGAAGATATACAAATTGCCAATAAGCAAATGAGTATGTGCTCAATATTATTCATTATCAAGAAAAATACAAGTTAAGACCAAAATGAGTACCATTTCATACCTACTGAAATAGCTAGAATTTAAAATTGATACCACTACATGTTGGTCAAAATACATAGAAAATGGAACTCTCATACTTGCTGGTGGGATTAAAGCGCAACCATCTAAGAAAACATTTAGACAGTTTCTTATAAAGTTAAATATACACCCAATCTATAGTCCAGCAATTCCAAACCTAGGTATTTACCTAAGAGTATGAGAATATATATATACAAAAATACTTGTTACAGAATATTGTTCACAATTTGTAACAGCTAAAAACTGGAAGCAATCCAAATGTCCATCAACAGATAAATTAACAACCATGTTACTCTATATTCAAAAGAACATAGCTTGAGATGAGAACTGTGTGCTCTTATCTGTATTAATTACAAGTACAAAAAAAAAAAAACCTAACTTCTATGGAAGCAGAAATCAGAAAACAGAGTGATATGAGGGTGGGGAATGACTGAAAGTGGGCAGGAGGAACTTTCTGAGATGATGGAAATTTCTTTTTATCTTTATACTGATGGTGGTTTAAAAAGTACATACATTTGTCAAAACCTGTCCAGGTATTCTCTTAAGACCCATGGATTTCAATGTATGTAAATTTTACCTTAATCAAAAAATTTAAAACACACAAATCGATATGCCCTTGGAGACTCTCACCAACATTATTCATTTTCCAGAAATACCCCTCCAGATCTTCTTCTCCATCCAAAACCAAGTCCATCCAGGCCCTCCAAAAGTTCTCCCTCCTGGAGAATGTCATGGTGCTGGCTTTTATGGCATCCTTTCCTCTCTTGTTAAATGTGATTTAGATTTATCTCCCCAAATAGAGGGCAAGTCTCTTGAAGGCAGGAATTACACCCTGGTTCTTTCTTTTGTACCCATGTACAAATGATAACATTAAGAGCATAGAGGTCATGTGATTTAATTCATTTCAACATTGGTTACAGTCATCTCCTGGGCAAGGCACTGTGCTAGGTGTTGTGGGAAGTTCTCAGATGAGTGAGACACAGATTTGTCCCTCAAGGCACATCCTCCAATGAACAAGATAGGCAGGCACACAAGTTATCATGACCCAAGAAAAGCTGACAAAATGAGAAAAGGTATCCCATGAGAACTGAAGATACAAAATCAATTCCAATTTCAGAAATCTAAACACTTCCAGAAAAAAAAAAGTTTGAATTCAATTAGGGCCTGAAAGTATAAATAATATTTTTTCATTTATTTATTTTGAAACAGTCTCTCTCTCTGGCACCCAGGCTGGAGTGCAGTGGCACAATCACAGCTCACTGCAGCCTCAAAACTCCCAGGATGGAGCAATCCTCCCATCTCAGCCTCCCAAGTAGCTGGGACTATAGGTGTCTACCACACCTGGCTATTTTTATGTGTATTTTTTGTAAAGACAGGGTCTCACTATGTTGTCCAGGCTGATCTCAAACTCCGGGCTCAAGCAATTCTCCCTTCTTACCCTCACAAAGTGAGGGGATTACAGACACAAGCCATTGTGCCTGACCTATTTTCTGTTTATTGAAAGCTTATTATATGCCACATATGGTGCTAAGTACACAGGCACAGCATGACAATTCATCCTGATAAAAATCCTATGAGATCGACCCTGTTATTTTCCCATATCATTATATGAATATATGAATGAAAGGGGAATGATGAACTTGGACTGTAGAGGTTATACAAGGCCACATGGCTTGTATGTGTCTAGTAAGTGAATTCACACCCAGAGACATCTGACTGTGAAACTCGAGCTCTTAGCCACTACCTTACTTTATATTAATAGGGAGAACGAGAAGAGGACCAGGGCCCTTCAGGCAGAGAGGAGGCAAGTTACAGAGGAGACAGAAGATAGTGCATGGAGCGGCTGCATTACATAATTTGTTAGAAAGTTAGGGATAGCAGCCGGGCATGGTGGCTCACGCCTGTAATCCTAGCACTTTGGGAGGCCAAGGTGGGTGGATCACTTGAGGTCAGGAGTTCGAGACCAGCCTGGCCAACATGGTGATACTCTGTCTCTACTAAAAATACAAAAATTAGCTGGGCATGATGGCAGGCGCCTGTAGTCCCAGCTACTTGGGAGGCTGAGGCAGGAGAATCACTTGAACCCAGGAGGTAGGAGTTGCAGTGAGCTGACATTGTGCCTTGTACTCTGGCCTGGGCAGCAGAGCAAGACTCCGTTCAAAAAAAAAAAAAAAAGAAGAAGAAAAAGGAAAAGAAAGAGGAAACGGAGAGGAAGAAAGTTAGGGATATAAGTGCAAGAGCAGATTATGGAAAACCTTAGGGACCAGGCTGACACTTTGATTTTTTATTTTTTTCCTCCATTCTGTAAGAATACCCTGGTTAAAGCTCTTCTCCAATAGATTTTGTAAGTAGTAAGTCAAGAAATCATTTTCTAAGAACTGCTTAATAGCTGTAGTTAGGAAACTTAAAATAATGCAGTTATTTATTGTTTGTGAGAGAGCTTTGACTTTACTTTTCATCATATTATGACTTGTTATATCTGTACAAATATGGCCTCATGAGAGGCCTCTACTCTGAATTTACTGTGGGTGGTCCATGTCACTGAGTTTTGTGGTTAAAAAAAAAAAGTAGCCGCCATATCATCTATGTGCCATCAAGACACGTTTAGATAAATGAGAGAAACTCGTCATTTAGAAAACAAGAGAGTTTTCAATTTAGTGGATATCCTCAGCATAATTTATTTGCTCTCATTCTCAGCTCCCCTGAATTCAACTCTAACTAACCCCTACCCCATACAAAGACATCAGAAAGCTTTACCAAAAGAAACTACCCATTCATTGGAGATAATGCCACAATGATCAAACATTACCATAGTTTTATTTTCCCCATCACAGGTTTACGATTGAGTTCAGCTATGAGAGAGAGACATAAGTTATTCTCAAGTTCAATCAGAAAGAAAATATTAGAGTGTTTATCAAAACTACAACAATAATTGATCAACTAAAGCTCAATAAAAATTAATCATCTGTACATTATATACAATGAAAAGTTGAAGGGTATGCCTTATTGCATGCTTTAGACCAATCTAATCCTCTTCTCTATTTAGACACGAATTTGCAAAAATAATTTTATACATTTTTTGAATTCAAAGCTTCGGGTACTATTGTTGACTGAAGCCCTTGAAATGTGCACTGATTACAGTGCCAATGTAATGTACATTAGCAGAGAGCTCAAATATTATACAATAACCTTAAATCAGAGAGAGTTGTAAGAGGCTAATAATGAAGATGAAGTAACGCTGAAAGTACCAGCCTTTTATTCTGAACTCAAGAAATGCATTAGAAAATATGTTTTAAGAATAGGTCATAGAGAACATAAATGCAAAGTAGAAGAAAAGAAAGGTAAAAAAAAAACTCTATTGGGCTCAGGGAGGAGAAATGGAGAGAGTGAGTGGGAGAGGCTGTACCTAAAAGGATATGCATAATTTAGAGAATAGAGATTGAAGAGACTCCAGGACGAAAGTACCATTCATTTAGATATAGTGGCAATGGTTTCAACAATAACCAAGAAGATGCTGCCTGCACTCTGTAAGAAGCAGCATTTGAATTTAAGAGCACATTTATTTGAAAATCTTTAATATTGCATTTCTATACCACTCTCTAAGAGGCCAACCCATTCTTTCTACCAACTGTTTAATTTCCAACGGCCCATAACAACTTATATGAATCTTATGATAAAGCATTTTAAAATAAGAGAAGTTTTAAAAATAGAATATGAAATCATTTAGAAAGAAAAATAAGTGTTAAAAACAAAAGAATGCATGGGGAAATATTAGTCCATAAGTTCTATGTCTTGGGATCTTAGACAAATGCTGGAGGTGGACTACAAATCTGGTCTGGGCTTTCTAGCTTCCAAAACAAAGAGAAAAAAAAACACAGTTGGTTACAGCAATAGTTCTCGAACTTTTTGGCCTCGGGATCTATTTACATTTTTAAAACTTATTGAAGGCCTCGAAGAGCTGTTTGTGTGGGTTATATCTACTGACATTTATCTTATTAGCAATTAAAACTGAGAAATTTTAAAAATATTTATGAATTGATCTTAAAATAGCAATAAACTTATTACATGTTAATATAAATAACATTTATGGAAAATAACTAGATTTCTTCCCCCCAAAAAATTAGAAGATTGTCATTGTTTTACATTTTTGCAAATCTTGTTAATATCTGGCTAAACAGAAAACAACTGTATTCTTTTGTCTGCTTCTGCATTCAACATGTTGTGATACCACATATCCAGCAGCTCCAGAAAACTCCACCATACACTCGCAAGGTAATGGGAATGCAAAAGCTGAATAGCTCTCATATTAGGAACACAGATTTCACCGCCAAGACTCCCTGAACTTGTCTCAGGGACCCCCCATGGATCCCTGAAAGACACTTTAAGAAACACAAAGGTTACGGGAATCATAGATCCTATAAGACAAAAACAAGTAAGAGATGTACAATATTTCAAGGAATGAGATCTGAAAGAAAAAAAAACATATTCCCATGAATCCTCATAAAGAGAGGGTCATGTAATGTAGTGTAGTCCATCCTCAACATTACCCCAGTAATGAACGCAGTTGGAAGTGGTATACGATTAGACATCCAGACAGGAGGTGTACACACATTCCCCTATTTCCCATAATTTATAGCTCTGGAAAAGATGTGAGTTAATGAAATCAATACTTCCTGTAATTGATGTTGAGTGCATTTTGTAATTATGTTTTGTGGCCTGTGACTTTTATGAGCTTGCTCTATAAAACAATTAACAACTCCATAAAAATAATACTTTTGACATTGTTATTTTCACTTACAGGCTTCTGCTAGATCCATGTTGGGGATAAAGAGATATGATACCATAAAACTTTATAATTGATTTTCAATACAGGAAAAAAATATTTTTCCTATCTCCAATGATTCTATTTTAATGTGCTTTTTAATTATAAATCCTTAATAGGCAAAATTGCATAGTAGTTAAGAGAATAACTCTGGAGTCTGATGCACCTGGGTTTTGATCCCGATTCTGCCTCTTGCTAGTTTTGTAAACTTGAACACTTTGACCTTTTTGAAACTCGATGTCCTCCTATGGAAAATGGGAGTTGTAATAGCAGCCACCTAACTAGGTCATTGTGAGAATGACAGGTAATGCAGATAAAACCATTAGCACTGTTCTTGACATTTAAAAAGCACTGAGAATGTTAGCTAGCATTAACTATGAGTATTACACATATCTCCCTGGCACCTTTTCCTCCCAGGATCACTCCTTTGGTCATCACTCTAGAGTCAAGGGCACACAAGGGACCCAAAAGGAAGGTGGAAAGTGATAGAGGAATGGAACCCAAGAGAAAAGATGGCCAGAGAAGATATGGAGATAGAGCCAGAGACTTGGGACTGCAGCCAGATCAGTGAGGAACTGGAACAGGAATCAAGCAGACCCTGAGGATTTCCACCTCTGAACATTTCCCATCCTTCCGTGGGTTAGGTAATGAACACCAGCTAACACTGAGGTTCTGTGCCTGTGTTTCTATTTCTTTTGAGTCCCTGTCATAATTAATGAATGCTATTAATGGAGTGCTATGCCTAGCAATTACCACTAGGTTGCCTACTGGTCATGCTGGAGAAGAGAGAGTAACAGACGAATTATTGTTCAATAAGCATTCACCACCCTCCTCTTCCCACTGTGAGTGGAGTTTACTTCTCTACCTAATTTGTGTTTGGTTTGGCCAAGTAACTTGTTTTGGCCAATGGGATGTTAGGAAACGGGGGTTAGGGGGTCACAGGACTTAATATGACTTGCTCTTACTCTCTATCGATTCACTATCAAAAGAGATGTCTATAGTAATTGCTGCCCAAGAGCCCATGCACCAGAACAAACACACCTGAAGCTGACTTGAACCCAACCTGTGGTCTATAGCTATTCCCAGAAGCCCCTGAAGACTAAGGCACAGCTTCTCAGCCTACAACAGCCAAAGCACAGTCAACCCAGACCTATGAGCTTGAGAATATATGCTTTTTCTATAAGGGACAAACTTGGGGATATTTTATAACTCAGCATTATTGTGGCAATAGCTGACTAGTATTTTTGATTGGGCAAAGTGTCTGAGCAAGATTTTTCTAACTCCTAAAAAGAGACACACTGGAAAAGAATTCTGGATGTGACATCTGGCCCTACTGCAGCCAGTTTGCAACCATGAAGAAATCAGACTGACAGGAAAGAGACCTAACTTCAGTGTCACTAACATTGAGCCACCGACTGTGGAAGGTCTGTTGCTTGCCTTCCCTCTGTTGTGAAGATTTTGTTAAATGTTCTTAATTTTTATGTCATTTAAGACAATTTTCTATTTACTGCAGAACTCCTCTGATACTTTTGTTTAAAAAGAAAAACACAGTTACACAATGCCAAGATCATGTAAATACACACTGCTGACAAGAAAAGGATACAGTCACTATCTAATTCCTTGTTATTCTATGGCCCTCCAGAAGGTTGCCTTGGGGCCTATTGATGTCAATAATCCTAATTCCTGATATTCTTTTCCTATAAGGCAATTTGATACAGTTTGGATGTGTCCCCACCCAAATCTCATCTTGAATTGTAGCTCCCGTAATTCCCACATGTTGTGCAAAGGACTTGCTGGGAAATAATGGAATCATAGGGGTGGTTTCCCCTATACTGTTCTCATGGTAGTAAATAAGTCTCACAAGATCTGATGGTTTTATAAGGGGTTTCCACTTTCACTTGGTTCTTATTCTTTCTTGTCTGCTGCCATGTAAGACATGCCTTCACCTTCCACCATGATTGTGATGCCTCCTGTGCCATGTGGAACTGTGAGTCCATTAAACCTCTTTTTCTCTATAAATTACCCAGTCTGTGGGATATCTTTATCAGCAGCATGAAAATGGACTAACATAATTTTAATTTTGACACAAAAAGGAAGTTCTAAAATAGTCAAATTCATAAAATCAAAGAATGAAATTGTGGTTGCCAGGAGCTATGTGGGAGAGGGAAATGAGTTTCTAATCAAGGGGCATAAATTTGTAGTTATGCAACATGAATAAGTTCCAGAGATCTGCTGTACAACATTGTGTGTGTGTGTGTGTGTGTGTGTGTGTGTGTGTGTGTGTGTGTCTATGGTTAGTAATAATGTATTATACACTTAACATTTTCTTAACAGGGTAGCTTTCAAGTTCAGTGTTCTTACCACAATAAAATAAAGTTGTTTTTAAAATGAAGGTTCTGAGATGTGTGTTCATGCATGTCTGAGAGGCCAAGCTACTTTCCATACCAAGATTCTCCACAGTGCAATGGTCACTTGGAACCAAAGCATTTGAGGACTTCAGGGGGAAATGGAACGGTTATGACCTGGGCACCTGGGCTCATACTGAAGCTGTACGCCACAGTTTCCTCATTTGTTAAATTCCTTTTCACTAGGGTCCCTATCAGTTATAAAACTCCATACAATAAGCTTATCATGGGATTCTTCCCTAACATGTGCCCTAAGACCTCAGCATAACACTCAGCAACCTCAGATATTATAAAATCAGGCCTTGTGGACCACTAGGCATCCAAGATCTCAGCCCTGTCCTTCTTGCACTAGACCAGTTTGTCTGAACTTCCGTGCAATCCCCCACTGGTTTCTGGCCTCCTCATTCATCTTCCTGTTTCCACGTTCTCTGTAACCCCCCTTCACACTCAGCCCTGCTTTTCCACTTACAGTCCTCAAATTTCTCCCTCTTCTAGGGTTGCTGTGCCATGTCGTTGGGACCAAGTCTGTTTGCATTTTTTTCCACTCCACCTTCCTTCTGGAAATCCTCTGTCTACAGCTATTTAAAGGCAGCACCTGGCCACCACCACTGCAGTTGATGTCTCACATGAAAACATCGGTCTGCAGAGAGTTGTTTTATTCTAGTGCCTGCCCTCAAGCCTTGGAATTTGAGGTGGAGTAAGAGGGAGAACAGCCCTCTCTCCTACTCTGCGCATTGTCATCTGAGCCCAGCGAAGACACTGTCATATACATAATGAGTGAAGAAAATTAACTGCATGGCAGTTTTTTCAAAAGTCCCTATCAAATTTATGAAATCAACATTCAATTCTCCACCTTACAATAACATAGGAGATGCATACATTCAACAAAGAAAATTTGGGAAATGAAATTGTAAGATTGTAGCACCCTTTCATGAAGAGGCACCTGCCACTTGAAGAAGAAATTGGTTCTGCTGCCAGGTTTGGTCTGGAAAAGGGAAAGAAAGATCCCTGGACTTCTCACTGACTGCTCAGCTCCTGTCAGAACACCACAAATATTATAATTCAATAACTCAGAGGTTAAGGCATTCATGTTATCTGCTCTCACTTATATTCTTTGATCCTGATGACTGCTTTGGTGCTTCTAGGTAAAATGCAATGGAATGCAGACCAGAATGACATCAGAGATCCCACATCACCAGACAAGGACTACATTGGTAGACTGGCCACCATGAGGTCAAGTAACACCTCTCATGTTTAGACAGCAATTAGTGCTGATGGCTTTCCAAATCTAGGCATGCTCCCTTTGTGGGGAGGCCTATGTGCTTAATACCTTCTGTCCAGGTCTCCTGGGTACCTAGAATTCTTCTACCAGTAACATACACATGTGCATGCATGCACACACATACAAACACACACACATTTCCAGTGAATCAAAGGGGGCCATAATTATCAGACCAGGACCTGTCTCATTTGAGGAGTTTCCTAGCCTTTCTCAGTGTTTGTGAACTTATTTCCAATTCTACCTTGTCTTTCAATAAACTTCTGCGTTTGGTTAACAATCCTGGCTTTACCCATCCAGCAAATGTTTACCAAACACCTACTGTGCATTAGGCAGTTATTAGAATCTTCACTAGACCTTGCAATTAACTACTGCCACATTTGCACAGTTGACCCCTTTATCTTGCTAGGGTCAAAAGCAAATTCCTAAATTCAAAGAGTTTCTAACACTCTTTCCTGGAGTCCCTTATTTGATCACTGAAAGCACTATGCAGAAAATTAAACTGAGCTGTTAAACTGCATTTCTGTATCTGGTCTTTTTCTCCCAAAGACACTACCGACAACCAGAAGAAAGGAAAACATCATCTGTGCCCCCAGTTAGTTTACTTCCTGGAACTTCGGAGCAACTAGAGATCCATTTGCCATCAAGAATGGGAGACTCTCAGTCTCCCATCAATCAGTAATTAGCTATTCCATAGATTTATTAAACTTTGGCAGATTTCCCATAGAGCAGCCACAGTTATCTTTGTAAACTGTAAATAAGATCATGATACTGGTCTCTCTCTTAGAAGAAAACCTACATTTATTACTTGGAATTATAAGGCCTTTACTCTAATAAAAACCACCTTTCCCATTTGGTCTCTTCCACATCCCTATTACATAATGTTCTACCACTTATTGCTACCTAAAATTACTCTATTAATTTAATTGTCTCCCTCTACTAGAATAAGATCTTTGAGGACAGCAGGTGTGTCTGTCTCATTGTCATTTATTCGGTACCTAGTAGAGCACCTGGCTCACAGTAGGCACAGAATAAGTATTTTTAAATGAGTTACTTTATTAATAAAGGAGTAGTGCCTGGCTCTTCTTCATGTTTTATAAACACTCCTGGGGTGGGGGCACCATCATCCATTTCCGGAATTTCTGTTCTTTCCAACAGGAATCTCCAGCAACCACTTTCTCAGTCGCCCTCCCGGGACTGGTCATGTTTATAATTATTCCCTTTAATACTTTTAGAAACCAATGAGCTCATTGAACTTGTGTGCATCAAAGAGCTTGAAAAACCACCATGGAATTGTGGTTAAGCTCAACACAAGTTGCAGTTGCTGAGATATTTTTGGTTTACAGAGTGATTTTTTTTTCCTTCAGAGACACAAGATACCCCCATCTAAACTCAAGCCAAGAACGTACCTTCCTTACTTTTCTCCAATAACCACAAAATACGATGCTGAACTTTTGTGGATTTTTGATGTTATTAGATCTGAGATCTTTTCCAGTTGTTACATGATAGCTCATCAGGTTACCAAATCACTCAGAATTCTTTAAAACATTTTGAAAACCATGAATTTATTAAGCATTAAGTTATAGCTATAGTTTAATTAACTTTAAAGTCAAAAGAACTTACTTTCTGGGGAAAGGGTAGAATTAAAGCATTCAGGCAGGCTTGCTTTAAAGATGTAATCAAAAAGGTGATATGCAGAATGAACTAGAACGTGGGGTTGTAGCAGCAGCTATTCCTATGCTTACGCTGCTCAGGGTTGTTTCCCTAACTATGGGGGTAGCTGAACATCCCATTCTTCCATGGGGACATGAATGAGTCATAGAAATAGCACATGTACAAGCTGAACAAGCTCTTAGACACAAGCTTTTAGGCATCAGCTTGTCCACACCTCCACTATAAACTGACCCAGAAATTTTTGCCCAGGAAAGAAAAGTCCACTGAGAATGGAAGAGTGGCTGCCAAAGGACAGAATTTCTCTTACCACTGCCCCTGTCATGACCAAACCTGCCAGTCTGCTTCACTATATGGAATTTGCAGAAGACTCATAGACCCTCAAAGATGCATTTGCTCTTGTTCCTTTCACTAAGAGACATGGTGAGGTCTCAATACAGTGAATAAACAGAGGTACAAGTCCAGTTTTTCACTGGGGATAGGAGGGAATGAGTGTGAAATAAAACCTCTGAAATCTGTCACCACAAAGAGGAAAAACACAATGGCAGCTGTGGAAACACATGTTCAGATCCACAGAAGTGTTTCCTTCTTACTGATACCCCAGGATGTTCAATTCATTGCCTCTGAGAGGTAAAAGGCAGGCAAAGTGCACGGAAAACATCAGCACATCATGTGCTCTGGAGAAGGAATAGGCAGCCAGAGACCCGCTCCTTTTCATAATCATGGATTGAGTATTTTCAGAAGGCTACACTGCCTTTGTTACTAAGAAGCTGTACATCATCAAAGCAGGCAGTGAAAGGCCACATTCCTGTAGCGTTTCACCCTCCTTTCTATGCAATGCCTAAGCAGGCTCATTTATTCCCATCTTATTCATTTCCCTCTAGCTGCTACCAAGAACCCCAAAATATTCAGCTCCAAAGTTAATGCACATTTACAGCCTGGGAGTATTTTCCTTTCACTGAATTGGAAGAGAGGAGCAGGGAGGGAGAAGGGAGGTAATTTCAGTTATCCTATTGTTGGGAGTGAGAGGAGTAATTCTTGCTTGTATCAGCAGCTTGCCGAGTCCCACCATCATTCCTACCCCCCTTTATTTTATTTATCTCTTTACGGCCTATCTGATAATGCTAGAACCATTTCCTGTTGTATACTGGCTGAGGAAGCTTTCTCCGGGCCCAAGAGCAAATCAATAAAAGTAAGCCATAGCAATTCATAAAAATAAAATTGTCATCATTATTGTCCAATTATTGCTGTGTCTGTGGAAAGAATCTCCAGAACTGAAGGTTTCTTGGCTAATATTTATAATCTGCGTTGAATGGTGCTAATGAATGAGTGGGTGTGCATTAGACAGAAATGCGATGGTGTTTGATTTATACCAAGTCTAGGTCTGATTGTTAATGTTAAATCCATTGAAGTGTCTCTTAGATCTGCCTTAATGTACTCCCTTGCATATAGTAGAGCTTAAACATACCCGTTTACTTAGCTTTTCATTATTGGTTGAGTATTTGTCTTTATTACATTATCCCCATGATAAATTTGACTTATGATAGTTTAAAAAACAGCACTTTGAGAAAGCTAAGCTTTTAAAAAGCTACAGAAGTAACTCCAGATTCCCCAGTCTTCCCACAGATAAAAGAGCAGAATATCCTCAAATAATTATTATTTTTAAAAGTTCAAACTGTTAAATCCAAGCATGTCCCAGATCACAAAATCCAGACGCTCAGGGGAAGAAGAAATATTTCATCCTGGAAAGAAAATCACAAACAGAGAAATGAAAGCTATCTGCCTAAGCTGCCACCTTGGAGTGTCTCTGGGGTGGAAAGCTTTCTGTATTCCTTTAAAACGCTTCTCCCTGAAGGAATCCATAAAGCACAAGTGTAAATAGGAACAACAGGTTGAAAAGACTTAGGTGTAATCATCAAGAGTCCCCTCTAAGGTCAACCATTTCACAGGGATTCTGAAAAGGATAGTGAATATGAAATACATCCATTGCCTGTGCTCCCCTCCTTTAATCTACAAGAGTTTTCCATTCACAGCCCAGGCAGTCCCAGGCGACAGACACCAAGTCAATTTGGGGTGTATTTCTGATGCTTCCCCTCCGTGCTTCACTGGCTTTACTTGAAAGCTTGACTTCCTGCTAAGTCCGTGTTTGCTGATGTGTATCTGGATTAGGACAAGGAACAGACTTCCTGTGTATTTCTGACAATGCTGCTGCTACCTCTGGCTTTGGTGGTCCAACCTATCCTCTTACAGGAGACCTGAGGTGGAGATGGGAGACACAGCAAGGCAAATGAACCACGAGGATCTGGATTTGATAAAGCAAGATAAAGAGATAGGTAAAAAGGAATAAATCCCCTCCATCTCAATAAAGCAGCTAAACACAAATCCTAAAGTAATAGGCAGATGATTCTCTAAATACCTCCATGGTTATTTGGTTCCAACTGGGGGTGTGGACAAGATTGTTGCAATCACCAAGTATGGGGCACACCCATGCTGGGTAGTACAGGAATAGACCATATAGCTCCTTTCTCCAGAAAGTTTATAGTTCTGTTTTGTTGAAGGAAATGAGAAAAATATTTACTAAGTTGAATAACCAGAGATCAATAAGAAATAGAAACCATCAACTATTGCAATATGCCATGAACAGCCCAGAAAGTAAGTGTCGTGCATATGATAGGTGGGGATGCAATGGTCCAGTTCCTGTAGGGGATTTTAGAGAACAAGATGGTCTCCAGAGAGATGTGAAAGAGTGACTTTGTGGAAGAGGTAGGGAGACAGCTGTAGCAGTAGAGGGACACGTGCACAGAAATAGCAAAGTCTAGCATACATTTTAACTTAAATTGGGCAGAATCATATTTTAAAACTAAAACACATATACACATACACACAAATGAAATTACTAAAATCCAAGTATTTGTCACACTTTTTTCAATGAACCTGCACATTTAGTACCACTTGACACTAAATATTTTGGATCTACATAAGCAAATCTAATCCTGGTGTAAATCTACAGTCTATTTTTGATGGCTTTGGATTTCATGATAAAATTTTTACACAGCTTATTATAAGACAAACACTAAAATTAGGCTTTATCAAACTATAAGGGTTTTGTACATAGATTTAAGGTCACCGGATTCATTTATTTACCTTTGTTCTATAAGGTACTAAATAAGAATGGGAAAAGAATAATTCAAGCTTTGCAATATGTGTGGCCAAGCAGTTGCCATGTCATCTAGCCACTGAAACTCAAAAAAGAAACACTTTCCCCAGCATAAAAATTAGCTGTAGAACAAAAAGGTCCTTCTTGGAATGATGTATAATGAAAAGAATTTTTTTTAAACTATACTGTCATTTGAAACAATGCTACTGATCTTCTCTCTGTAGGACATAAATTTTGAAGGCTTCCCCCAGGAACGAGGACGAATTTACTCTGATCCTTCCACTATCTCTCATTCCATTTTTCCTTGTCTAATAGTGGCAGAAATTTGGAAGCTGACCAACCAGGTTAATGATGCAGTAAGTATCCAAACAAATACAAGACAAAGTATACACAACGCAAGTATGCATCTTGAATTATAACACATACAAACAGAAGAGGTAGCCCAGGATAGTTGTCTAGATTATAGTCAAAGTTTTGCCAACAAGATAGATCCCTGAACCTAAGGGACTGTTGGATGTGATGGTCCCAGCATTTCCTTCAGTCTCTAAGGTCTCATCATTCTGTGATTCTTGAGTCAAGAAAGCACAGAGATTCCTGACAAGGTCAGGAAAACAAAGAAAATGGAAGATGAGGACTGACATTTAACAAGCACCTACTATTGGCCAGGGAAGATGATAAATATTTTATACACAGTATCTAATTCCATCTTCCCAACAGCACCATTATTTTACTATTATTTTCCTATTTTACTGAGAGGTAAACTAAAGCCCAGGGAGGTTACTTAATAAACACATAGTCACACAGCCACTAGGTGGCCACGCAAGGATTTTAGCCTCACTAAGTGTAACCAGGGTTGACACTCACAATATTTATCAGCCAGAGTGGTGTGGATAGTGGTGAATTGGGCAGATGCAGCAGCCAGTTGGAAAAGACACCCAACGTGGATGGCCAGCACAGTCTTATCTGCAGGAATCAGCACAGGTTTAACTCAATGCACAGGTTCTTCCCATTAGCCATCAATGACACGCTTAAATTAAGTTCTCAAACTCTTGCTTTGTCTCTAAATTAGTATTCGCATTTACTGAAACAGTGAAGTGTGTGTTTGCTAATTAAAACATTTTAGGTGGAGATCTATCAATCTCCTTAAGTACCTCTTCTTTTGGGAAGAGGTGATGGTTCTCTGAATACGGTAAAAAAAAAAAAAAAAATTCCTATAACATTTTATCTGTACTGTAGTACACAAGACATGCTGCAGTTATCACTGGTAAATAGTCCAGTCTTCATTCACTTTCCTTACTGCTAATGCAAAGTCCACCTGAAAAGTACCAAAATAAATTTGTTTTAAAATGTAGGGACTATGCCTTGTAAAAGTGAAATCTGCATTTATCTCTAAATTGTAAGCAATATCAAGTCAAGATAAATTGACTAAGTTACATTCAACTTATCCCAATTGAATACGATTCTGCAAATATTATTTATAACCCAAAACTAAGTCAATATAGGAAGAACCTACAGTAAAGGACTGGCCTTTTCCAAGTCGCCATTCACACATAACATCAAAGATATTGACAGGTAGATGACAGATGGGTTAGATTAGATAGATGATAAATAGCTATTTCATTTTTCATGTAAATATATCATTGCTATCATCTGACTCTTTCAAAAAATTAAGCAGTGACCTTGTATTCACTATGTAATTCAGGTTAATCCTTGATACTGAAATGTAGCACCTCAGAAGGGATATGGGCATAAACTGTGGCCATGATAAAAAAAAATTAAAGTTCCCTTTTAGGAGGAGCATGTCCTAAGACATACATACTTTGTAGAGAGAAAATGAAAAACTGGTAGAGACAATTAAAATCTTAAATAATTTTTTAAAAAAACTACATAGCAAAATAATAATCCCTGTGTTCTCCAGCAAAATCTAGAAAATAGATGTGCTTTCTGATCAAAAGTTCTGGATTTTCTAGGCCGGGCATGTTGGCTCACGCCTATAATCCCGGGAATTTGGGAGGCCGAGGCAGGTCGATCACCTGAGGTTAAGAGTTTGAGACCAGCCTGGCTAACACGGCGATACCCCGTCTCTACTAAAAATACAAAAGCTAGCCAGGTGCAGTGGTGTCGCACCTGTAGTCCCAGCTACTCAGGAGGCTGAAGCAGAAGAATTGCTTGAACCTGAGAGGCGGAGGTTGCAGTGAGCTGAGATCACACCACTGCACCCCAGCCTGGGCACAGAGCAAGACTCCATCTCAAAAATAAAAAACAACAACAACAAATTCTGGATTTTCCATGTAATCAACCACATTCTCCAATGATAAATGGATTCTTGACTGGATAGGTTACAAGTAAATTCTCTAAAGAAATGCTAAATGTTCCAGAAGTTTCTTCAGGGGGGATTGTAATGAATATCCTGCCCTTCAGGGGCAAGTGGGCTTTGGCAGCAAGAGCAGAGGACAGAAGTAAGGAGGTGGAGCGTGAGTCCCAGCAACACCATAGCCCTGTGACCTTGGTCAAGTCGCTTTCCTTCTGTGTCTCAATTTCTTATCTATAAAATAAGAGTTACCTCCTCCTACCGATATCCAGTGATCACTGTGAGGACTGATACTCAAAATCCTTAACATCTAATGCAACATAAGCATGAATATCAACCTTGTTTATCCTCTACCTCATTCCAGGAAGGACTCAAGGTAATCAACAGAAGAAACAATACCAAAAAAAAATCTATTAAGTTGGAGAAATTTAGGGCAAAGAAAACAAACTTCAACCATAAGATAAAACAGAGAATTAACATGTAAAAGAGCCCCAAATTTGGGAAGACATTTCTTGCAAAGACCCTAGCAAGGGGAACATTGAGAAATGCTACGTAGTAGAGAGATTCTTGATTTCTCAGTTACACAATCTGTCAGCCTCTACTACGGTGATCTTTGGGTTTTTCTCCAGTTGTTCATTAAGCATCTGAGAGAAGAAAGAAAAGAGACATGTATTTCACATCCATTATTCCTGGTAAAATGGCAGCCCTTTCTAAATGTTATCTAATCTTCACACCAACACTATTGTCAATTAATTATCCTGATTTTACAGATTACAGGAAACAGGGGTCCCAAGAGAATGATTCTCACAGCAACCTCAGTATGAAGCCTCAAATGTCTGTTTACTTCATTGCTGTAGCCATGATTTCAGATGAATAAAATGGAAACAAATAACTTTAAATAATGAACTAATGAAGAACCCTGAACTCTACTATGGAAATATATCAGTGTCTCCAGCAGACATAGGTGAGGGGTGACATCCTTATGGTAATAATAGAGTAAACCAGGGGTCCTCAAGCCCCAGTCCATGGGACACCAGTCCATGGCCTGTTAGAAACTAGGCTGCACAGCAGGAGGTGAGTGGCAGGCAAGCAAGTGAAGCTTCATTTGTATTTACAGCTGCTCCTCATGGCTCACATTACCACCTGAGCTCTGCCTCCTGTCAGATCAGTGACAGCATTAGATTCTCATAGGAACACAAACCCTGTTATGAACTTTCAACACCAGGGATCTAGGTTGCATGCTCCTTATGAGAATCTAACGCCTGATGATCTGTCACTGTCTCCCTTAATGCCCACATAAGGTTGTCTAATTGCAGGAAAACAAGCTCAGGCCTCCCACTGATTCTATATTATGGTGAGTTGTATAATTATTTCATTATATATTATAATGTAATAACAATAGAAATAAAGGGCACAATAAATGCAATGCACTTGAATCATCCCAAAACCAACGTCCCCCACCTCCCCACTCTGTGGAAAAATTGTCTTCCACAAAACGGGTCCCTGGTGCCAAAAAGGTTGGGGACTACTGCAGTAAACCATCAAATAAGGTTGAATACAGACATAAAAGATTTACTTCTACTGTTAAAATCTATGTTATTGACCCTAGGAAAGTATTTTTATTAAAGAACTAGCAGATATTTAAATTCATTTAAAATTCGAATTATAATTTACACCAGTTCATTCACATATTCATGAAATGCTTAATATGTATTAAGCATCATGTGAGATGTTGCAAATATAAAGGTAATAAAATGGGGGGTGGAGCCAAGATGGCCGAATAGGAACAGCTCCGGTCTCCAGCTCCCAGCCCCAGCGACACAGAAGACGGGTGATTTCTGCATCTCTGCTTGAGGTACCGGTTTCATCTCACTAGGGAGTGCCTAACAGCGGGTGCAGGACAGTCGGTGAAGCGCACTGTGCGCGAGCCGAAGCAGGGCGAGGCATTGCCTCACTCGGGAAGTGCAAGGGGTCAGGGAGTTCCCTTTCCTAGTCAAAGAAAGGGGAAACAGACGGCACCTGGAATATCGGGTCAGTCCCATCCTAATACTGCACTTTTTCCAACAGGCCTGGAAAACGGCACACTAGGAGATTGTGTCCCGCACCTGGCTCGGAGGGTCCTATGCCCACGGAGTCTGGCTGACTGCTAGCACAGCAGTCTGAGATCAAGCTGCAAGGCAGCAGCGAGGCTGGGGGAGGGGTGCCCGCCATTGCCCAGGCTTGCTTAGGTAAACAAAGCAGCCAGGAAGCTCGATCTGGGTGGAGCCCACCACAGCTCAAGGAGGCCTGCCTGCCTCTGTAGGCTCCACCTCTGGGGGCAGGGCACAGACAAACAAAAACTCAGCAAGAACCTCCACAGACTTAAATGTCCCTGTCTGACTGACAGCTTTGAAGAGAGTAGTGGTTCTCCCAGCACGCAGCTGGAGATCTGAGAACGGACAGACTGCCTCCTAAAGTGGGTCCCTCACCCCTGAGCAGCCTAACTGGGAGGCACCCCCCCAGTAGGGACAGACTGACACCTCATTCAACCAGGTACTCCTCTGAGACAAAACTTTCAGAGGAACTATCAGACAGCTGAATTTGTGGTCTCACGAAAATCTGCTGTTCTGCAGCCACCGCTGCTGACACCCAGCCAAACAGGGTCTGGAGTGGACCTCTAGTAAACTCCAACAGACCTGCAGCTGAGGGTCCTGTCTGGTAGAAGGAAAACTAACAAACAGAAAGGACATCCACACCAAAAACCCATCTGTACATCACCATCATCAAAGACAAAAAGTAGATAAAACCACAAAGATGGGGAAAAAACAGAACAAAAAAACTGGAAACTCTAAAAAACAAAGCACCTCTCCTCCTCCAAAGGAACGCAGTTCCTCACCAGCAACGGAACAAAGCTGGATGGAGGATGACTTTGATGAGTTGAGAGAAGAAGGCTTCAGACGATCAAACTACTCTGAGCTACGAGAGGAAATTCAAAACAATAGCAAAGAAGTTAAAAACTTTGAAAAAAAATTAGAAGAATGGATAACTAGAATAACCAATGGAGAGAAGGGCTTAAAGGAGCTGATGGAGCTGAAAGCCAAGTTTCGAGAACTACGCGAAGATTGCAGAAGCCTCAGTAGCAGATGCGATCAACTGGAAGAAAGGGTATCGCTGATGGAAGATGAAATGAATGAAATGAAGTGAGAAGGGAAGTTTAGAGAAAAAAGAATAAAAAGAAATGAACAAAGCCTCCGAGAAATTTGGGACTATGTGAAAAGACCAAACCTACGTCTGATTGGTGTACCTGAAAATGATGGGGAGAATGGAACCAAGTTGGAAAACACTCTGCAAGATATTATCCAGGAGAACTTCCCCAATCTAGCAAGGCAGGCCAACATTCAGATTCAGGAAATACAGAGAACGCCACAAAGATACTCCTCGAGAAGGGCAACTCCAAGACACATAATTGTCAGATTCACCAAAGTTGAAATGAAGGAAAAAATGTTAAGGGCAGCCAGAGAGAAACGTCGGGTTACCCACAAAGGGAAGCCCATCAGACTAACAGCTGATCTCTC